>NW_011495050.1:9166763-9195226 GCF_000754665.1 Bison bison bison
TATTTGCAGATGACTTGATGTTGCAAATAGAAAACCCTAAAGACTCCACTAAAAAAAAAAGAAAAAAAAAGTAACTAATAATTGACAAATCAAAGGATACAAAATCAATCAATAAAAGTATGCTGTATATTTATATACTAATAACATGCTATCGGAAAGAGAAATTAAGAAAATAATTGCATTTATAATGACATCAAATAAAATACAAATATGTAAATTTAACCAAAGAGGTAAAAAACATTTATGGGGGGTGGAGGGGATGCTCAGTTGCTAAGTCATGTCCAACTCCTTGTGACCCCATGAACTGTAGCCCACCAAGTTCATCTATTTATGAGATTTTCCAAGCAAGAATACTGTAGTGGGTTGCCATTTCCTTCCCCAGGGGATCTTTTCAATTCAGGGATCAAACCTGTATGCCCTGCATCTCCTGCATAGGCAGGTATATTCTTTACCACTGAGCCACCTGGGAAGTCCAGAAAGACTTATGTACTTAAAATTATAAGACACTGATGAAATAAATTGAAAAAGATACAATGGAAAAATATTTCATTCCCATGGATTGAAAGAATTAGTATTGTTAAAATGTCCATACTACCCAAATAAATCTACTGATTCAATGGAATGCTTATAAATATCAATGACATATTTAACAGAGCTATATAACACATGCATTTACCCATGAGCATTATGGGGACTAGGAGTGCTGACTGCTGCACAATTGAAAATCTACATATAACTTTACAGTCAGACCTCTCTGTACCATGGTTTCTTATCTGCAAATGAATCAACTGTAGTACTTTGTTGTTGTTGTTCAATTCGGCGTTAGTGTCCAACTCTTTGCGACCCCATGGACTGCAGCATGGCCAGCTTCCCTGTCTTTCACTATCTTCTTGTGTTTGCTCAAGCTCATGTCCATTGAGTTGGTGATGCTATCCAACCATTTCATCCTATATAGCCCCTTCCCCTCCTGCCCTTGATCTTTCCCAGCATCAGAGTCTTTTCCAGTGGGTTGGCTCTTCATATCATGTGGCCAAATTATTGGAGCTTCAGCTTCAGCATCAGTCCTTCCAGTGAATATTCAGAGTTGATTTCTTTTAGGATTGACTGGCTTGATCTCTTTGCTGTCCAAGGGACTCTCAAGAGTCTTGTCTAGCATCACATTGCAAAAGCATCAATTCTTCAGTTCTCAGCCTTCTTTATGGTCAGTTCTCAGCCTTCTTTATGGTCCAACTCTCACATCCATACATGACTACTGGAAAAATCATAGCTTTGACTAGATTGACCTTTGTCAGCAAAGTGATATCTCTGCTTTTTAAAACAGTGTCTAGGTTTACTATAGCTTTTCTTCCAAAGACCAAGCATCTTTTAATTTCATGGCTGCAGTCACTGCCTACAGTTATTTTGGAGTTCAAGAAAATAAAGGCTGTCACTGTTTCTATTGTTTCTGTATCTGTTTGTCATGAAGTAATGGGACCAGGTACCTTGATCTTAGTTTTTTTAATGTTGAGTTTTAAGGCAGCTTTTCCACTCTGTTCTTGCATGTTCATCAAGAGGCTCTTTGGTTCCTCTTCATTTTCTGCTATAAGGGTCATCTGCATATCTGACCACATGCCACACTTTTTGGCATAAGTACTCTTGGAGGAGGTCACTATTAGTTCCACCATAGAGCTGCCAGGTGGGCAACCCACAAACTGGAGAACAGCTATTCCAAAGAAGTTCTCGCACTGTTGCAAAATTCTAGGTCCCACAACGGAGTTCCCAACCTGTGGATCCAGCAAAAGCACAGGGAATCCCCTGGGAATCTGAGTTTGAAGGTCAGCGTGATTTGATTTACAGAAGTTCTACAGGACTAGGGAAAGAGAGACTGTTGGTGGGAGGTGGGGGCATAAATGAAACCTTCTGCACACAAGGACCCAGAAGAAAGAAGCAGTGACCCCAAAGAGACTAAACAAGACTTGCCTGTGAGTGTTTAAAAATCTCTGGTGGAGATGTGGGTCAACAGTGGCCTGCTGTGGGGTCAGGGGCACTGGCAGCAGCAGTCCTGGAAGGTACAGCATGCTGGCATAAGTCCTCTTGGAGAATATTTCCATTATTCCTACCATGGAGCCTATAGCCTACCATCAAGACTACAGACTCTAAGACTGGGCCACCTCAGGCCAAACTACAGGGAGGGAGCACAGCCCCACTCATCAGCAGAAAATTGGATTAAAGATTTACTGAAAATGGCCTTGCCACTAGAGCAAGACCCAGTTTTATCCATAGATAGTCCCTCCCATCAGGAAGCTTGTACAAGCCTCTTATCCTCATCCATCAGGGAGAAGACAGAATGTAGTACTATAGTACATATTTATTGTAATATAGTACATATTTATAGCACATATTTATTGTAACTCCACTTACAAAAGAAACTATACTGTTCAAACACATGAAGGATCAGCTTTAATTCTAAACTTTGTACAGAACCACAGAAGACCCCAAAATAACCAAAACAATCTTGAGAAAGAATTATGGAGGTATCACATTCCCTGATTTCAAACTATAATGCAAATATATAATAGTCAAAACAGTATGACACTGGAACAAAAAACAGACACAGAGGTCAATGGAATGGATTTGAGAGCCCAGAAATAAATCACACTTATACCGACAGCTAATCTAGGACATGGGAGAAGGAAATGGCAACCTACTTCAGTATTCTTGCCTGGAAAATTCCATGGATGGAGGAGCCTAGTGGGCTACAGTCCATGGGGTCACAGAGTCGAACACGACTGAGTGGCTTCACTCACTCACTCAATCTAAGACAAAGGATCAAAGGATAAAGGGCGATCCTTTCAATAAATAGTGTTGGGAAATTTGGACAGATACATACAGAGAGTGAAAATAGACCACTAACTTACACAGTGTACACACACACACACACACAAACACAAACTCAAAATAGATTAAAGGACTTAAATGTATAAGCTAAACTCTTAAAATTCCTAGAATAAAACGTATGCAGTAATCTCATTGATGATGGTCTTCATGATGTTTTTGTGGTGTGAAAGTCACTCAGTTGTTTCTGACTCTTTGTGACCCCATGGACTGTAGCCTGCCAGGCTCCTCTGTCCATGGAATTCTCCAGGCAAGAACAGTGAAGTGGGTAGCTGTTCCCTTCTCCAAGAGATCCTCCCAACCCAGGGATCAGACCCAGGTCTCCCACATAATGCAAGGGAAACAAATGCAAAAATGAAAAAATGTGACACCATAAAACTAACAACTTCTACACAGCTGAATGAAAACATTATCAAAATGAAAAGACAACTTGCTGAATGTTAGAAGATATTTGCAAATGAGGAGTTAATATCCAAAATATATAAAGAACTCATACAATTCAATAATAAAAAATAACTAGAAAAATGAACAGAGGATCTGAATGTGCATTTTTCCAAAGGATACATATAAATGGTCAATAGGAACATAAAAAAGATATTTAACATCACTAACTATTAGGGAAATGCAAGTAAAAAAAGCACAATGATATATTAGTATTATTGCATACTTGTTAGAATGGTTGTTATAAAAAAGACAAGGCATAATAAATGTCAAAAAAATGTGGAAACAAGGGAACCCTCATACACTATTGATAGAACTGTAAAATGATGTAGGTACTATGGAAAACAGTGTAGAGGTTCCTGAAAAAAAATAACGAAGAGAACTACCATATGACCCAGATATTTCACTTTTGGATATTTTTTCAAAAGAACATAAAATGCTAGTTTGAAAACATATGTGCACCCTTATGTTCATTATAGCATTATTTATGAAAAGCAAGATATGAAGTCAACCTAAATGACCTTCAGTTTCTTCATCCATAAAGCAGGAATAATCTTCTCTGCCCTACCATGTCAAAGGAATGTTGGAGCTTCTCACAAGTTAATATTAATAAGCCCAAACAGCACTTTGTATGTTGGGAATTATCTTGTAAATTTAAGTCATATATTAGCATAAGGATATTTAAACATAAGAAAAGTACTGAGCTCATAGTGGGTTCTTGTTAACATTTGTTGTGTAAATAAAATCACTAATTAAGGTAACAATACATATAAAATATGTGAAAATTTATTAGGCATTTCAATCCAACATAGTCTAAAATTAGTATACAATGGAAAGCAAATATTTTGTTGATATTTATATTGCTTTATAAATAAATGTTATCTATGAAAGTGTTGGTTGCTCAGTCATGTCTGACTCTTTATGACCCCCATGGACTTTTAGCCTGCCAAGTTTCTCTTGAAATTCTCCAGGCAAGAATACTGGAATGGGTAGCCATTTACTTCACCAGGGGATCTTTCTGACCCAGAGATAGAACGTGAGTCTCCTGCATTGCAGGTGGATTCTTCACCATCTGAGCCACCAGGGAAGCCCAAATACTATTCGTACTTGCAATATATTAAATAATATTTATTCCTGTATATTATTTTTTTCTATAGCTATTATAAAGTATGATTTTTCATATAGTTCTGATAAACTTTCACTATAGTATTTCATACTATCCTTACACAGACCTTTGTTTCTTTTAAGTGACATCACAGATGAGAGTTTCTTCCCTTACCTTTTCAAGGACATCTGTCCCAAACTTAAATGCAGGTAAAGGACAACTTTTTCTAGGAGGGGATGATATCCCTTTCCAAGCAAGTCATTCCTTCTTTCCTTTATTTTTCAAATAAGAACTGAAGGATCATTTTATAATATGATAAAGTAATTGATTATGAAATATTTCATTCACATATTCACTACAGCATTTAAGCTCATGATTTTTGTTTAGATCTGTAAGACATATACTCAGTGTTCTTCCCCAGGAACTCTTCAGGCATCAGAAAACACCCTCAATTTCCACCCATAACAATGTTATTCCATATTGTCACTGTTCCATCATGACAGCTAGCCTTTTGCCACTTCATTTAGCCTGCCCACTTGCAAGCACTAGTTCTTTGTGCCAAACAGTTGTAGTTTGTGGACCTGTGCCAAGCTTCAGTGCCAGGTCTGAGACCTCAGCTAGTCATGGAAAGTGTCATTTTCCTGAAGGCTGCAGCTGTCTTTTCTGCAAAGTGCAGACCCAAGACAAGGATTTATGTGCAAGTGATATTAAGACTGTGTGTCCATCTTATCTTTGACAAAGGAGGCAAGAATATACAATGGAGAAAAGACATTCTCTTTAACAAGTGGTGCTGGGAAAACTGGCCAACCACTTGTAAAAGAATGAAAGTAGAACACTTTCTAACACCATACACAAAAATAAACTCAAAATATATTAAATATCTAAATGTAAGACCAGAAAGTATAAAACTCCTAGAGGAAAATATAGGCAAATCACTTTATGACATAAATCATAGCAGGATTCTCTATGACCCACCTCCCAGAATAATGGAAATAAAAGTAAAAATAAATAAATGGGACCTAATTAAAATTAAAAGCTTTTGCACAATGAAGGAAACTATAACCAAGGTGAAAAGACAGCCTTCAGAATGGGAGAAAATAATAGCAAATTAAGCAACTGACAAAGATTAATCTCAAAAATATATAAGCAACTCCTGCAGCTTAATTCCAGAAAAATAAGTGACCCAATCAAAAAATGGGCCAAAGAACCAAACAGACATTTCTCCAAAGAAGACATACAGATGGCTAACAAACACATGAAAAGATGCTCAACATCACTCATTATCAGAGAAATGCAAATCAAAACCACAATGAGGTACCATCTCACACCAGTCACAGTGGCTGCTATCCAAAAGTCTATAAATGATAAATGCTGGAGAGGGTGTGGAGAAAAAGGAACCCTCTTACACTGTTGGTGGGAATGCAAATTTGTACAGCCACTATGGAGAACACTGTGGAGATTCCTTGAAAAACTGGAAATAGAACTGCCATATGACCCAGCAATCCCACTGCCGGGCATACACACCACGGAAACCAGAATTGAAAGAGACACGTGTACCCCAATGTTCATCACAGCACTGTTTACAATAGCCAGGACATTGAAGCAACCTAGATGTCCATTGGCAGACAAGTGGATAAGAAAGCTGTGGTACATATACACAATGGAATATTACTCAGCTATTAAAAAGAATGCATTTGAATCAGTTCTAATGAGGTAGATGAAACTGGAGCTTATTATACAGAGCGAAGTAACTCAGAAAGAAAAACCCCAATACAGTATACTAGTGTATAAATATGGAATTTAGAAAGATGGTAATGATAACCCTATATGTGAGGCAGCAAAAGAGACACAGATGTAAAAAACAGAGTGTTGGACTCTGTGGGAGAGGGAGAGGGTGGGATGATTTGAGAAAATAGCATTGAAACATGTATAATATCATATGTGAAATAGATCGCCAGTCCAGGTTCAATGCATGAGGCAGGGTGCTCAGGGCTGGTGCACTGGGATGACCATGAGGGATGGGATGAGGAGGGAGGTGGGAGGCAGGGTCAGGATGGGGAACACATGTACACCCATGGCTGATTGATGTGACTGTATGGCAAAACCACCACAATATTGTAAAGTAATTAGCCTCCATTTAAAATTAAAAAAAAAAAAAAAAAAGACTTATGTGTCCAGGAAACTATTAACGGGTTGAAAGAAGCAGAACTGGAAAGAAGTTAAGCAACAATGCAATTTCAGGCAAAATCCAAGTCATGCATGATCCCACTCAGTGTAAACTGTACTTAAGAGTTTGTCCCAACTCAAAACAAGGGTCCTGGGCTGTCTTACTTCTACATCCCACAGTCATAGGCTATGAATTACCCAGGTCCTTCAGGGCTCATGTGGACAAAGCTGTTTTTGTCACCCAAAGGCATTCTTCAGAAAACTTATAGCTATATGCATTTAAAGGCAAATGAGTAGAGAAATTAGCATACAGATAACAAAAGACAAGAAGCATCCAAAGGGATGTGGATAGAGAGCTTAGAGTGTTCACTACAGTTGAGTAGAAACTAAAGGGAGCAAACCTGGGGCCGTAGTTCAGGGATAAATTGAAATCAAAGCCAGTCTTACCAAGTCATGAATGAGACAGAGCATAAGAGTAAAGCAAAGATCTTAGTATAAACATTAGTATGGCAGTCAGGGAGACTCAACTTTAGAAGATACCCCAAACTAGAATAAATGGCTTGCAATCACCATTTATAGGACATCCCATCCTTGAATTTTCTTCCTCTTGACTGAATCATACTTGTACACTTCTTAACTATTCTCAACCCCTACCATGGGGACCTGACTTCTTATCTAAATGGTTTATTTGAAATATTTTTAAATGAACTACTCTATGCAAATACAATGAATAGCCATATAAAAATAAACAAATATCAATAAAATCAGAACAAAATAAATATTTCAAAGTGTTAAAAAATAGTGTTTCTGGATAGAAGACTGCAGCGATTTTCCCCTTTACTTTTATGCTAACAAAAATTCTGTGTCAAATTTCAATAATACATATGTTGCATTTTATAATAAAAACATATTTTAAACAATAATACAGTAGTAAAAGGACAAAGAAAGATATAGGTACAGAGTGATTGACATTCTTGACTACTGCCTACTTCTTGAAACTTTCTCTTTCCCTAGAAACTTTCTCTTTTCCCTAGATTTCCAAATACTCTCTGATTTCCTGAATTTTCTCCTACTTTTGCAGTTTTTTCTGGGTATTGAATTTCCTCTTCCATCTTCTTAAAATTTAGTGTTCCTCAGTGTTCTGAACATTTTTCATTCTATAGTCTTCACCTTTCACTGCTGTTGCTGCTAAGTTGCTTCAGTCGTGTCAGACTCTGTGCTACCCCATAGACAAGACTATGTGCTACCCCTGGGATTCTCCAGGCAAGAACACTGGGTGGGTTGCCATTTCCTTATCCAATACATGAAAGTGAAAAGTGAAAATGAAGTCGCTCAGTCGTGTCCGACTCTTCGTGACCGCATGGACTGCCTCCTACTAGCTTCCTCTGTCCGTGGGATTTTCCGGGCAAGAGTGCTGGAGTGGGTTGCCATTGCCTTCTTCTACATACATTTAAATATAGGTTCCAGTGAATTTACTATAGGTAATTAATGAACTTCAAAGTTGCTTAAATCTGTCACCCATATTTCCTTTATTTCTCCTTTGAGTTATCAGCCAGCTTCCCAACTAGTGAATCTTCATTTCATTTTGCTGCCTAATCTAAGTCTGTTTCTCTGGTGGCTCAGATGGAAAATAATCTGCCTGCAATGTGGGAGACCTGGGTTCGATCCCTGGGTTGGGAAGATACCCTAGAGGAGGGCATGGCAACCCATTCTAGTATTCTTGCCTGGAGAGTCCCCCACAACACTACAGATGTCAGGGGAGTGTAATCTCCTCGGTTCTGTCTCATCACAACAAAAATTTGAAGCGATGGGTGTTAAAGCCCTTGGCACATCACAGCTCTCAGACAGTGTTACAGCTCCATGTTTGCTGTTTTATTTAGAAAATAAAGGAAAATGCGTCCTCAAGATGTGAGGGCATGCCAACCCAAAAGACACGAAGATAGAGACAGACAGACAGAGACAAAGAGATAGCTCACCCGGAGGAGAGAGAGAGAAAGAGAGACAGAGAGAGGCCCCCGGCCCATTGGCTCCTCTTTTTGTATGTGTTTTCCTCTCCCTGGACCTGCCCTATATAAATTGGGCTAGCCAGGAATGCTGTTTGTTCTACCTGAGGTCCTCACTCTGGTCCTCGGACCTTCCTTTGTTCTATTTTTACAGACTTTTCTCTTCCTTGTCTTTTAGCCACTGCCATTCTGGACTCCTTTTTCCTAGTCTAACTACCTAACAGACAGAAGAGGAACCTGGTGGGCTACAGTCCATGGGGTTGCAAAGAGTTGGACATGACTGAGCAACTAAGCACAGCATTCTAAATCTGTTGACAAATTCAGTGTGGTATTTTATTCTAAAACAAAATGATAGCTCCTTTATTGGTCAAGTATTTAAATACATCTATATATCTTCATGGACAAATCCACTGACACTCTTAATTAACTACTCTTAGCTTTCTAGGCCTGTGCCCTGACATACTTTTTTATGCCACTCACTGCATTACCAGAGCTGTCTACATGCTGCTCCCCCTTTGAAGAATACATATTCCCACTCTGTTTGCATCTCACTAAATTTTGCGACCCTGTTTTTTCCTGACCATTCTTTAAGATCCAGTTCATGTTTCAGTTTTTCATGAGAGCATTTCCTCTTCTTCCTAGCTTGGCTTAGGATCTTACCCTGCATACTAGTTCACTATTGATATTGTAATTATCTGTTTACTTATATGTTTTCTTTAGTTTGGCCCTAAGGGGCAAAAAGAAAAAAAATGTTTGAATCTTTGCATTCTTATCATCTAGTATAGTAGTTTTCATGTGAAAGTTTTCAAGTGAATATTTATTGAAGGAACTGATTAAATATTCTCAAGTGAAAAATCTCACTGGATTATTTACATGTATATTAGCTTTTCCTTGGCTTCCCAGGTGGTCCTAGTGGTAAAAAATCTGCCTACCAATGCAGGAGGTGTAAGAGACCTGAGTTCTATCTCTGGGTCAGGAAGGTCCCCTGGAGGAGGAGAAGGCAACCCACTCCAGTGTTCTTGCTTGGATAATCCCATGGACAGAGGAGCCTGGTGGAATACAATCCATGGATAGGAATTTCTCTGATTCTTACCCCAAAAAAGAGACAAAGTATTCAAAATGCAAACTACATTTATAATATTTTGTTTTTTGTTTATTTTTACTACTTCTCCCACTGCTAACTGTTCAGTGTCCCCTAGCTCCTGAGCCTCGTTGTTGTAATTGTTTTTAAATGATATGCATAATCAGAGTTGTGCTGCATAACAATTACACATAAATATTAAGTGATGTCTTAGTATATAAATGATAGCAATTAGTATACTTTATGCACTCAAAGTCTTTTTGGGATTGCATAGTAGAGGAAAATGAATCTCTGGGCAAAAACTTTTGGTTAGGAGTTCCAGGATACATGTGTCTTCCCCAATGGCTCTGCGGGTTAAGAATCTACCTGCAATACAGGAGACGCGAGTTCAGTTCCTGATTTGGGAAGATCCTCTGGAGAAGATAAAAGGCAAACCACTCCAGTATTATTGCCAGAAAACTCCCATGGATAGAGGAGCCTAGCAGGCTACTTTCCATGGGGTTACAAAAGAGACAGGCACAACTGAGCAAGAAGCACAAATCACCAGGATACATAAAATTACAGGTTAGGATTAGGTTCAGCTGACAATGAAAGAAAACTCAAAACAAGAGGGACTGAAGCAAGGTGGATATGTGGCCTAAGATATGTAGTTGCTCTGCTCTAGGAATTTCTCAGGGACATCAGCTAACTCACTATTGTATCATTTCCCAAGGAATGACCCTTGTCCCCAGTTCTAGTATAATGTCTCAGGTTCCAGCATAATATGTCACATATTCCAGCCTGGGGTTGGGGGGAGATGATAGAGAAGAAAGAAGGTAAAAGACACATTGTAACATAATATTAAAAGAAAAATATATATATATATATGGAGAGAGACAGAGATGGAAAATATAGTCTTTATTTAGAGTAACTTGGTATCAGCTGGAAATGCCACTATTAGAGAAGAAGTAGTAGTGAGACATTTGAAAAGGTAAGATTGAGTCCAATACTGATGTGTACTTAGTCGCTCAATTGTTTCCGACTCTTTGCTACCCCATGGACTGCAGCCCACCAGGCTCTTATGTCCTTGGAGATTCTCTAGGCAAGAATACTGGAGTGGGTTGCCATTTCCTTCTCCAGGAGATCTTCCCAATGCAGGGATCAAACCCAGGTCTCCTGTATTGCAGCAGATTCTTTAACAACTAAGCCACCAGGGAAGCCCAATATTGATGAGTAAGTAAGAAATATTCTTGTTTAAGTATTACCTAGTAAGAGGACAAATGTTAGGAAACAACAGTATCAATAGTATTAATACTTTATTATCAAAATTTTGAATAATCTTATAACATTAAAATGAACATGAATTGTGTGCATGTCTATTCTAAGTTCTTTTGATTTATATTTTCATTTAATATTTCCTTTAACTCTATGAGGTAGCTGATATATTGTATACATTTTGCATATTCAAAAACAACTTACAATAGAGAACTAAAATGACTTGTCTCTTGTCTAAATTTGAAGGGTAAGTAGCCACACTAAGAATATAAGAGTTATGAGATTGGATAGTACTATGATGGTAATGATTCTGTTGCTGTTATTACAAAGATTAGCATAAATTCTGTGACTTAAATCACACATATGCATTATCTTACAGTTCTGTGGGGCAGAAGTCCAGTATAGGTCTTAAGAAATAAAAATTAAGTCATTAGCAGGCTACATTCCTTTCTAGAAGCTCTAGGGAAGAATGTTTTCTATTTATTTGTGTTGTTGAAAGAACACAATTCCTTGTGGTTATAAGACCAGGGTCTTCGGATTTTTATTGCTGGCTCTCAATTATGGGCTCTTCCCAGTCTCCTTCCTCCATCTTTAAGTCCAGCAAAGACAGGTATAGGCCTTCTAATGTCACATCTCTCTGGCATACACTCCTGCTTTCTTCTTCTTCTTTTAAGGACTTGTGTGATTAGAATGGGCCCACCTGGGTAATTTAGGATACAGTTTCCACCTCAGAACCCTTACGTTTAATCACATCTGCAAGCTCTATTTAATGTGTAAGGTAACATATTCACAGGTTCCCTGGATGAAGGCATGGCCATCTTGGGCTGTCATTATTTTACCACAGGTGGGAATGAGAAGGGGAAAAGGAATTAGAGAGCAGAGGACTTTTCAAGTGATGGTATTTTTATATTTGAAGCTCTGTCCAGCAAAAGAGACAAAGAATTCTACTTAGTATCCAAGATATAGAAAAGTGATAAAGGCTGACTTTGGTGTCCTGACTTATGTCTTGTAATATCTCTTTTTCTTCCTAGAGGGATTCATTTATCAGTAGACAGTTTTGGATATCATTTAATTATTCTGTAATTCCATACCACTCCCATTTCACCCCTTTCATTTTCTATCCCTAGAACTGAAAGTGCTACTTTCTACTGAGGTGGATCTGAAAGATTTATCAAGGCACTCATGCCCAGAGTTGCTCCTGAACATTGCCTACTAACCACTTGAATTGGTCAGCAAATACCTTTCAGTGGTTTAAGCAATGAGATTCTAAGAACAATAAGTAAATTTGCATTAATACAAACAAAGGGGATAGAAATATTGACATGCATCTTCATTTGTTAATGTTGAAGAGTGTAGTGAGTATCCTGTTAAAGTGATTTGGGGACAGTATTTTATTCATACTGTGAATATTACTTGTTTCCTACTTCCTAAACTCCTTATCTAACCATCACTATGTTTTTAATGGTGAAAAACACAGGCAGAAAGGCAGAGTGGGACAAAATAGAAAATAGGTAAAGAAGAATCTCTTTTTGTAAAAAAAAAAAAAGCAAACTAAATGATATACTTGTTACATTAATTCAAGGACCAGTCCTGTTAAGCATTATAAATCTCAAGTAAGAGTTATGAAGCAAGAGTTTTTCCATAACGTGAGAAAGGAACAGACAGGATGAGTCAGAATGCAGAAAAATGTCTGGTGCACAATAAATATTAAACAAATATTTGACATTGAATCATGTTTATAAATATCTAGCATATAAGCAAATATTGTATGCCATTTCACATTATATAAATCACCTAAATAATATATAACTTAGGCAATAGTAAAATTAATTATAAAAAGCTTATTTCCTTGTTTTAGTGAAACAGTTTCAAATGTTTATAACTTTGTGTAAGACACTCTACTGGCTTTAAATGTACTTAAGCTAAGTTTATTCATGACTTACAAATAATTTTAATAACTTCTTAAATAGCTGATAGTATGTGATTTTTAAGTTTATATCTTTTTAGTTCTATAAGTTTTTTAGGTTTTTAAAATTTGTAATGATAATTTTTATAATGTATATTTTTATAAATGAAGGCTTGAAAAAATATAAAAAAACAACATAAAATCTCTCTTCTTAGGGTAGAATATCTACTTATTGTAGAAAGCATTATATTTCTCTTATTCTTCAAATAAAATTTTAAGAATTTGTTTCTTCATCACATACATTTGTCATTTACATAATTACATCAACAGTATTCTACATAGCAATTATACTTAAGATAGCTGTAGTTTCATTTTAACATCTTTAAAACCAAAGCAATGTACAGTTTTTTGCAACATGAGCTTTTAATACTCCCAGTAATAATCATTGACTTTCAGTATTTTACTATTTCTTGAAGATGTGGTATAGCTCATTGCACAATTTAGAATAGAAAGTAAATATTCTATTTCCTTTTTATATTTTCTATCCTTAATGGTGACATTTCCTCCTATTCTAATATTTAAATATAAAAAGTGCCTATACATATATGGCACAATAGTATAATTAATCACAGATTCCCACCAAAAAACTAATTTATCTGGGCTTATGTTTCTTCGACAGTAAAAGAAACATAATAATGCCTTCCTCATAAGGCTTTTGGAAGGATTATATGAAGTCAAGCATTCCATATGGTTAGAATATAGTACATGCTCAAAAACGTTAATAATAATGGCATTGCTACTGCTGCAACTAGTACTACCGCCATCACGACGACCACCACCACATACCCAGAGTGTGCTGAGGCATACTGCTTCTATCAGTCTTTGATCTATGCTTCCTACTGTGCAGATAACACATGTTCTCACAAATTTCAGAATTTGGAATATCCTTGTGAAGATTCCCTGCTGATATTAGTTGTCAGAAGCCATCAGCAGATGTTTCTAAGAAGTCAGAATAGGTTTCTGCCAAGAGAGATTGAAAAAGGAACTGAGAGAGCTCTGAGATTTTGCCTCATGACCTGAGCTATTTTACTGCAAAGTAGAAGGTTATCTAATGAAAGTCTTGGAGTTAGTAAAAGTCACTATCATCTTTCTGGTGCATTTTATTTTTCTTTCAGCTTCTCAGTCCCTCAGTAACAGCTGCTGCTAGGTAGTGAAGAGAGAGGAGGAATACAATATTGTATTTGCCATTCTTAGTATTAAAGCTCTTTGAACTTCTGAAATTTCTAACCAGTGTGGAGAAAAGTCACTTGGATGATTTGATTATTCTCATATAACCAGTCACATAGGATGCATTTTGTCAAAGTATACACTTCTGTCTAATCCTTTTTTTGAACATTGAATATCTGGCTTGAATTTTAGCCCCTCCTACCTAACAATATAACCACTAACATTACACCAGAAAAAAAAATATATATATATAGAAAGGTGGAGCATCATAAATCTGAAAATATAGAATATGATAGCTATACCTTCTTACTGTGATGATCTCTAGCATCTGAAAGCAACCATGTAAGACTTCATATATATTGGGAGTGGCCAGATGAAAATTAGTGTTATAAATCCTAAACTTTCCCTGGGAAATTCTGCAATTTCATTGACCAGAAATCTGGGGCTACAATAGATTTTAAAAATTAAAACAACAAATTATTTGCCCTTAGGAAGTTCCCAGCTAGTGATTTAGATTGAAAATAAAAGAATTAATGTGGAAATTAGCAGTCACAACTTGAGGAAACACTCTGGGTGAAATAAAAGGAAGGCTGCTTAGAACTGTCAGTGAGTATCTTTCTAAGCAAATGAGATTTAATCCAATATTGAAGGATGGCAAAGGACTAGTGATGCAAAAGACAAAAGTAGAAGTGTTTATAAAGGCTTGTGAAGATATCAGTCTTCTGGAAACTAAAATGATGACAGAGGTCCTGTGGCATACAGGTAAGGAGTAAAATGTAAGAAATGGAGGCTGTGTGTGTGTGTGTGTGTGTGTGAGTCACTCAGTTGTGTCTGATTCTTTGTGACCCTATGGACTGTTGCCCACCAGGCTCCTCTGTCCATGGAATTCTCCAGACAGGAATACTGGAATGGGTTTTTCCTTAGAGCTGAATAAAGCCCAGATCATACAGGGCCCTCTGAGATGCATCCAAAAATGTAATGAGAAGCATGATGCCTAAATAGCAAAATAGCACTTCTTACCAAATTGACTTTGATGAGCCATACTCATATTTGTTTAATATTTTTTTATGTGTACCATCAAACATAAACAAATTTGTAATGAATATTCTCCTAAAACCAATAACAGTTTCTGCCAGTACTTTCTTCAAAATTTGTAACTTCAAGTTGATCATTTATATGTATTATGAAATTTAAATTATATCCTCCAGTAGCTAAGCATGAATAAATAATATAAAAGAACCAATGGTTTTGTACTGTTGTGTTATATATTTAATATTTGATACATTTTTCATTTTATGTAGTTTTTTCCCTTCAGTGAAACATTTGTAGTGCCATATTTAATCTGTTATTGTTACATACCAGCAGTCCCCTAAAGGAGAAAACCAGTGCACAGATGCAAAAGGCATAGAAAAATAAAACAAAGCTGAAAGCTTTTTATCAACTCATCAATATCTTACTGTGTCTCCAAACTCTTCTCTTTCCTTATCTTTAAAATACGAGCCTTTTTAAGAATTGAAACTATTAACCTAATGCTGGCAACAAAGTGGATGAATCCAGAGAATTCCCTAGGCTGGCACATCTCTTTTTTGAAAAGTCTAGTTTAGGATCTTGGAATATATCTTCTGTGTTAAGATATATAATATTATAATGTACAATCTTTTTAGAATATGAGAGATTAATTTTTTCCTCTAAAATAAGATTAGTTTTGGATAAATGCTGGATTTATATGTGTCATATTTAAACCTTCTATGTTCGTCTCTCAGTCGTGTCTGATTCTTTGTGACCCTGTGGACTGTAGCCTGCCAGGCTCCTCTGTCCATGGGATTTTTTAGCCAAGAATACTGGAGTGGGTTGCCATTTCCTTCTCGAGGGGATGTAGGCAGACTCCTTATCATCTGAGCTACCAAGGAAGCTCTTTGTCTTAACAATATTTACTTGTTTCACAAATTTCATTTAAATTTACCTTTGTCTATTTCCTTTTTTACGAAAATTATGGTGGTTACTAATTATACAGTTATTGAACACTGATTTTACATGTACACATGTGATGCATATTACATACAATGCATATCACCAAACAGTCAAATCTGAGAATTATTCTGAAATACATGATTTTTTTTTTTTTTAAGATTTGTCTACAGTATCCTGGTATTTATATGTTTTATTTATTTATTTTTTTACAATTACAGTTTTGGCACAAAGGCTTAGTTGTCCTGTGGCATGTGAAATCTTTCTGGACCAGGGATTGAACCCATGTCCCATGCGTTGGCATGTGGATTCTTAACCAATGGACCAGCAGGGAAATTCTGAAATACACGATATTTTAATAAATGTGTCACATATTCTGCTTCATCTGAATTAGACAATGCCCTATAAAATTGGATAAAATAATCCTGTGAAGCATAGATTTTTTAGTGAGCCTTTTGTAAGTGCTATATTTGTGAAAAGATAAAAAGGGGGAAATGACTTCAATCATTTTTATTTGGGATAAAAAATCTAGATTGACTTCACTCTTCACCCCTATTTTTACAGCTCAAGTTTATACCCTCGATTTCTCTAACTTGGTCCTGTGCTGTGCAGTGTTTAGTCATTCAGTTGGGTCCAACTCTTTGTGATCCCATGAACTATAGCCTGCCAGGCTCCTCTGTTCTTAGGGATGCTCCAGGCAAGAATATTGGAGTGGGTTGCCAGCCCAACTCCACTCAAATCCAAATTGTTCCTACTGCCAAAGTGAACATATGAACAGCAAATAAAACCCTGTCAACACTCTACTCAAAACTCATTATTTGCTGCTCCTCATTTATAAGATAAACTTAGAGGTCCTTAACATGATATAGTTCCTACCTCCATTTTTAGCCTTGCTTTTCATCACTTCCTGTTTCACAGTTCATATTATAGAAACTAATGGAATATTTCTTTCTATTGTGACATTTTTCTTGCTATCTTCTACAACATTCTTCTCCACTTCTTATCTTTACCTTCCTTTGCACTACCTGGGAGTTCTCTCCTAGAGGAAATCTTTCCACTTTATTCTTTAAACAGATTGGGTGGCTCTCATCTCTGCTCCATGTAACCCTATGTGTCCATATTCCAAAGCATTTAGCATAGGGTATTGCATTTATCTTATTTATGCCTTGTCTCCAAATTGGACTGTGATTTCCAAGATCTGAAACATTTATGAAAAAGAAAGTGCTTTTAATTAGATGCCAAATTGATTATGTGACATGACATTGCATACCTTAAGCTTTAAAATCACAGTTTATATTTTATATTTATGCATATGTTGTGCATTCTGAATTTCCTCACCTGGTAGGAAATATACTTGTTAATAATAGAATGAATTATAGTCATTCTGAAGTGAACATAATAGAGAAAAAGCTGCTTCCAGAAAAGATAAATTTCTAGCAGTGTAGATCTGGGGGAAAAGCTCTACTCTTTGACTCATAGTAAGGTTGCCAAAAATAGAACTTCATTCTCAAGATCCATTTTGAACAGATGTGAACATTTATTTTATGATTAGCTAATAATAGCCATTTATTAAAACATACTGTATATGAACCATAGTATGTTCTGTTTTCAAAACTTGTTTTATGTAATACCTATTTCAACCTTAGAAATTATGAGTTATAAATTCACTTTTATAGTTATGAAACTTCCCTCAAACCATATAACATTCCGTGACAGAGAGAAACTTAATCCACAGCTTTGCCTGTGCCCTTAACTATGTTATGTTGTCTCACTAATATGACTGACTTGGTGTTTCTATTAAAGCATCATTAATTTGTTTTGGTAAATATCATCAAAGGTTAATTTGATTGCACCACCTGATGTGAAGAGCTGACTCATTGAAAAAGACCCTGATGCTGGGAAAGATTGAGGGCAGGAGGAGAAGGGGATGACAGAGGATGAGATGATTGGATGGTATCACCAACTCAATGGACATGGGTTTGGGTGGACTCTGGAGTTGGTGATGGACAGGGAGGCCTGGTGTGCTGCGGTTCATGGGGTCGCAGAGAGTCGGACGCTACTAAGCGACTGAACTGAACTGAACTGAACTAATCATATTGGTACAAATTAGCCAATGCAGTGGCTTATGACTAGAGAAATATTGAGAAGTTTCAACAGCTTCCAGATTTATTTTGATGCCTAAAAATACAGGTTTTATAATGGAAGATAAAATAACTTATACTAATCCATGCTTTCTATATTTTCCCCCAAGGAATTGATATAATGTTTGTTACTTGTCAGATTTCAGACATCATCTTTTCTTGCCATCACTTTTTAAGACATGAGGCATATGTGCAACATCAAAGAACTTACTTAGAGGTTATGTTATTATATATCAGATATTTGGCTGACAGAAAGTATTTCTTAAGTTACAGACCTTTATTATGCAAATATGGAATAGTGTGAAGTTTGAACACTTGAATTGTGACATCAGGCAAGTCTGAGATTGAATTTTGTCCTATCACTGTTGGCCAAATAAACACAGACAATCTATTGGGCAAGGCATTTTTTAAAACTTAGAAGTGAATATTCACTAGAATGTTTTAAGTATGGGGAAGCTATGGTTTAAATAGTAAAGAAATGCATTATTTAGCACAACATTCTGTCTAGAAGTATGCAAGCCTCAGGCATATAATAATAACATTCATCTCCTGGCTCTGGGCATCTCCCTTTGTTAGCTTTGTCCTCAAACTATGCATTTCAAGATGGCTGCCGTAGCACTAGTGAATATATCCAGGTCCAGTCACCTCCAAAGCAGACTGATTCTTTGTATTTCATTTGATCTCCTAGGAATATTTTCCCCACACCCTCCACCCCCACCAACACTCCAAGAAGATTGCTTCTCACCTTCCACTAACCAGAATTAGGTCACTTAGTAATATCTAATCTTACCCCTGACAGATGAAATGGAACTGCTAAGACTGGCATAGACTCATTGGCAGCCATTCCATGGAACTTAATATGGGGTCAGAAGTCACTAAAGCATGAGGATATAAATAGGAAGATAGGTAGCTGAACAAAATCAATGTCCTGTTTGGAAGAGAAAGGTCTGGAATGAACAAGTAAGATGGCTGTTGAATAAGCAATCAATAGTTTCTGCCACAATTCACCCATTTTGTTATCAAGTATTCATCCCTATCTGTACTTCTTTCTTTACATTCACTTTGAAAAACTTTTTATGTGAAAAAATGCTGCCTTCATTAATAGAAAAAAGCAAAAATGTTAGCTACTTGCATATAAGTCTAGTATCTCCAAGTATTGTGCTGGCTTTTCCATTATATCCAGTTATAGTTCCACATTATCTGGAGACCTATAGCCAAAAGAGAGTTATCAGGATATCCCCAACAAATGTGATATCCGTGATAGTTTTAGCTTCAGAGGTCATTGGCTCATAGAACAATATAGTATCCTGCTGGTTAAGGAGGTTGGTGAAGACTATCTTCTATGGAAGGGGGATGAGCTCCTTGATCAACCTGGAATGTAGCAGTACTCATTTTACCTCACTAGAACTTTTTCATCATCTGATACGGCTTCTGGTTCTAATTTGTGGTAAAATATTTTTTTCCCTCTTGTATAATGCTGCCCTAGGACATCAGTGCCATTACATACAACAACTACTATTGCTTCTAAAACTGGATGTTTTCTGCTTTTGCCACCCTCTGCCAGAATCCATGGTTTGGGGAGCTTAGGTCTCAAGTCTGAATGCAGTCAATGAAGGGTAATATAACATCTGACCATATTGGGAGTACACTGTGCTTCCTACCAAGTTTCCTAAGTCTACAAACGATAGGAGGTTCAGGTTCTGAGTGGCCAAATTAATATATAAATGAACATTACATATAGTTTTAGGTTTAAAATAAAACAGTGCCTGTGTGGTGCTGAGCCCAAGACTCACAGTGTTAATATTTAAATAAATGTGTGGGTAAATGATATAAAGAATATAACTAAGTAGAATTTCCATGGGACTTTATAAAACATAATGATGGAGAAGTCATGGTTTTAAACCCTCTGTAAATGATGGAGAAAGTGACAGTATCGAAAAATATATTCTATACCAGTTCTATCAAAATAACTTGTGAAAATCCATGTCTTAAGCACTATGGGAAATGAATGTACTAAGTATTTAATATTTAATATTATTACATATTTCTTATGTCTGGAAAGTCAGTGTTAAAAATGTGTGAGATTATTGTTGACTCCACTAGTAGTTTAAATATTGGAACGTAACCCTCAGTTAGCATCATATAACCGTTTGGAGTTGGCACTCCACACATGGAAGCCAAGAGTGTGGCTTATTTGGTTAAAAAAAAAAAAAATCAAGACAGTTATAAATTATCCTATATTTAGGTGCATATTTAGCTTTTTATCCAACAGTCCTGTGGCCCAAATGCAGTTTTAATTTTTCCCCACTCACAAATGACTAAGAAAAAATAAGAGAGGCAAAATGTATGACATTTGTTTCTCTACTAATATGCATTGTATTCTTCCCATATTTCCTACTAAATATTTCACCCGTACTACCAGCTATATATGTAGAGAAAGTATTTATATTATACTGATTAATACTGATTTTCATTTGCTTTTCATTTAATTTTCATATTATACCATGGATAGATCATATTATACAAAGATAAAAGGATGAAAAATGTTATTACAGGAAAATACAGAAAATGCAAATTTCACATCAAACTCTTTATGTTACTTATTACATTTTTGTGTAAACAATGGTTTGTTGCTTTGCTTTTGTTTTTACAAATTACTTTTATATATTTTACTGTTTTTTTTTTCCCTTTTAGGAAATATTTCAATGTGTCATTATTGATTTTTACTATAACACTTTATTTATATTAATGTCTCCAACTGAGGCCAGTGTAATTTTTATTCTTTTATGCATAGATTTTACTTCTAAATAACCAGTCCAATAATGATGTTTAAACTAAGCTTGCAAGAATCAAACTAAAATGAAAGTGTTCTACAAATTCAGTCAGAATTTTAGCTTCTCAGTGATTCAGTGTCATTGAAACAGTTCAAGAATTATAAGTGTCTGAAATTTCAGTGACAGCTCAGTGGTTAAGTGCTTAGCTGAAACTATATGGATGTTAGTAATTAATTCATCACTTAATTTAAAATGAAGCAGAGTGCTCATTGTTACATATATACATGCATGAATCTCAGTTAAAATTCAGGGAAAATAAAATCTACCATTAAATGGGTGTCCAAAATTTGTAGGACATGATTAAACGATAATGACTATCAAGGGTTTGGCATATAAATAGCAATCAACCAATCAGTCACTTATTAAATTCCTAATTTGTATCTGCTAGCATGGCATCCGGTCCCATCACTTCATGGGAAATAGATGGGGAAACAGTGGAAACGGTGTCAGACTTTATTTTTCTGGGCTCCAAAATCACTGCAGATGGTGACTGAAGCCATGAAATTAAAAGACGCTTACTCCTTGGAAGGAAAGTTATGACATTACTTTGCCAACAAGGAAAGTTATGACTCCTTGGAAGGAAAGCAGAGACATTACTTTGCCAACAAAGGTCCGTCTAGTCAAGGCTATGGTTTTTCCAGTGGTCATGTATGGATGTGAGAGTTGGACTGTGAAGAAGGCTGAACGCCAATGAATTGATGCTTTTGAACTATGGTGTTGGAAAAGACTCTTGAGAGTCCCTTGGACAGCAAGGAGATCCAACCAGTCCATTCTGAAGGAGATCAGCCCTGGGATTTCTTTGGAAGGACTGATGCTGAAGCTGAAATTCCAATACACTGGCCACCTGATGCGAAGACCTGACTCATTGGAAAAGACCATGATGCTGGGAGGGATTGGGGACAGGAGGTGAAGGGGACGACAGAGGATGAGATGGCTGGATGGCATCACCAAGTCGATGGATGTGAGTTTGAGTGAACTCCGGGAGTTGGTGATGGACAGGGAGGCCTGGCGTGCTGCGATTCATGGGTTTGCAAAGAGTCGGACATGACTGAGTGACTGAACTGAACTGAACTTAACTGAGCCTATAGACTTTTAAAATCATATAATACTAGACATTCCATGATTTTAAATGCAATGCACTCATGGCTCTACACGGAGAAGGCAATGGCAACCCACTCCAGTACTCTTGCCTAGAAAATCCCATGGATGGAGGAGCCTGGTAGGCTGCAGTCCATGGGGTCACAAAGAGTTGGACACTACTGAGTGACTTCACTTTCACTTTTCATTTTCATGCATTGGAGAAGGAAATGGCAACCCACTCCAGTATTCTTGCCTGGAGAATCCCAGGGATGGCCGAGCCTGGTGGGCTGCCATCTATGAGGTGGCAGAGTTGGACACAACTGAAGCGACTTAGCAGCAGCAACATGGCTCTATTGTGAAATGACTTGACATAAAGTGGATCATATGATTTCTCTTTTGAAATGGTGACAGATGAGGTATTCTGAAAGGGCCTCCCACTGAAATACAAGAAAAGCATTTTTCAATGCACTGGGGTTCACAACAAAGGAAATCTGTAAAGCTGTTCTGGATACCATATAAACACAAGTACAATCATGCATATATAATTAAAAAAATGTGAACTGTAATGAAAGTAGGAGATGAAATGGAAAGAAAGCTTGGAGATGGGAAAAAAGCTTGGTTTTCCTTGTGGCAAATGGCAATAAATCTCTGGAATTAGGAAACTAAGACTGGGGCCCAGTCTCTTTGGATCAAGAGACTGAACTTGAAACCTCAGCATTCAGTTAAAAACGTCAAAGGATGTTAAACTGACACCAGCTTAATAGTGACCCTTGTATCCAGTTAGCAGAAGCTGAATGAAATTATACCCAACTTAAGACCTTCAGGATTCTCACAGCTTAAGCCCCATTAAAAATCGGTTTACTGCTAAATATAACTAAATACGTAGTGAAGCAAGCCACCCTGAGCGCATTGCTAGAAACAACAGAGTTTCTTTGGGAACTCTGGATGTTCAAAAGCCCTCCCATATATGATGGAATTTAGATAGTAGCATCGGAGAAGGCAATGGCACCCCACTCCAGTACTCCTGCCTGGAAAATCCCATGGATGGAGGAGCCTGGAATGCTACAGTCCATGGGGTCGCTGAGGGTCGGACATGACTGAGCGACTTCACTTTCACTTTTCACTTTCATGCATTGGAGAAGTAAATAGCAACCCACCCTAGTGTTCTTGCCTGGAGAATCCCAGGGATGGGGTAGCCTGGTGGGCTGCTGTCTATGGGGTCACACACAGTCGGACACGACTGAAGTGACTTAGCAGCAGCAGCAGCAGATAGTAGCATGCATGCCCACTATAAGACACATGCTCAGAAAGACCTGAGAAGAGCCTAAGCTTTCACCATTAGTTGATCTGTATGCTTAATGCCAGCTGCAGGTGAAGGCCAAGATCAGATCAGATCAGATCAGTCACTCAGTCATATCTGACTCTTTTCGACCCCATGAATCGCAGCACGCCAGGTCTCCCTGTCCATCACCAACTCCCAGAGTGCACTCAGACTCACGTTCATCAAGTCAGTGATGCCATCCAGCCATCTCATCCTCTATCATCCCCTTCTCCTCCTGCCCCCAATCCCTCCCAGCATCAGAGTCTTTTCCAATGAGTCAACTCTTCACATGAGGTGGCCAAAGTACTGGAGTTTCAGCTTGAGCATCATTCCTTCCAAAGAAATCCCAGGGCTGATCTCCTTCAGAATGGACTGGTTGGATCTCCTTGCTGTCCAAGGGACTCTCAAGAGTCTTCTGCAACACCACAGTTCAAAAGCATCAATTCTTCGGCGCTCAGCCTTCTTCACAGTCTAACTCTCAAATCCATACATGACCACAGGAAAAACCATAGCCTTGACTAGACGGACCTTTGTTGGCAAAGTAATGTCTCTGCTTTTCAATATGCTATCTAGGTTGGTCATAACTTTCCTTCCAAGGAGTAAGCGTCTTTTAATTTCATGGCTGCAGTCACCATCTGCAGTGATTTTGGAGCCCAGAACAATAAAGTCTGCCACTGTTTCCACTGTTTCCCCATCTATTTGCCATGAAGTGATGGGACCGGATGCCATGATCTTTGTTTTGTGAATGTTATGCTTTAAGCCAAGACAGAATTGTAAATGATCTGGCTAGGTGTTAACAGAGTATCCCAGTACTGAGCCAATTTTCAAAGACTGAGAGAGTTCTTGCTGTGATCTGAATGCTTCTGTCCCTTCAATGTGATGGTATTAGAAGGTGGGGCCTTTGGGAGGTCCTGAGGGTGGAGCCCTCATGAGTAGGAATAGTAGAGACCCCAAAAGGCTCCCTAGACCAGGGTGCTCAACCCCAGGCCACAGTAGAGGTCCGAGGCCTGTTAGGAACAGGGCCACACAGCAGGAGGTGAGTAAGGGGCAAGCAAGTGAAGCTTTCTCTTTTGCTCCATCACTTGCATACCAAATGAACCATTCCCCCTTGCTCCCTCTTCCTGGTCCATTGAAACATTATCTTCCATGAAACTAGTCCCTGCTTCCAAAAACGTTGAGGACCACTGTACTACCCTGGTCCCTTCTGCCATGTTAGGTAACAGCAAAAAGATGGTCTTCTGTGAACCAGGAAACTTGCTCTCACCATACACTAAAACAAACAGTGCCAGGATCTTGGACTTCCACCATTGAGAACTGTGATAAATAAATTTATATTGTTTAAATGCCACCTAGTTCATATTTTGTTATAGCAGCCCGGACCTACTGAAATGGGTATTTTTTTTTTTAGCTCCTTGAATTTAAAGAAATTTCAGTTAAAATGCTGGATGGAAATGAATCTTCAAAAATCAAAAACAGCAAACTCTGGGGAAGAGAGAGACTCTGATTTCCAGAATTAACACATTATGATATTCAAATACCTAGTTTTCAGCCACAACAAAGAAAATCACAATGTATGCAAAGAAACAAGAGAATATGGTCAAAGGAACAAAACAAACTGACAGAAAATATCCCTGAATACATTCAGTCATTGAAATTATTATACAAAAATATAAAGCAATTGCATTAATTATGCTCAAACAGCATGATTTTTGATATATGAATAAAATGATATATGAATAAATGAGAATATCAATAAGATATTAATTATAAAAATGAAACCAAGTAGAATTCTAGAGCTATAAACTATAATAACTGAAATTTAAAAAGAAAAATACTGGAAGGTTTTGATAATTGGTGTGATCAGCAAAAGAAAGAATTGATAAGCTAAGATAGAACAGTTGAAATTATTGTCTGAAGAACAAAAAATAAAATAATAAATGAAAGGAACCAAAGGGACTGTGGAATATGAGCAAATGGAACAACAAATGTACTATGGGACTCTCAGGTGAAGAAGATAGAAATAATAGTATAGAAAGAATATTTGAAGGAAATAATGACCAAAAAGTTCACAAATTCAAGAGAAATGTGAATCTATCCATCCATAAAGCTCAGCAAACTCTATGTAGGATAAGCTTAAAGTTATCCATACCTAAACATGTTATAGTCCTATTGTTGAAGGGTAAAATCAAAGAGAATCTTGAAAGCAGTGGGGGAAAAGTGACTCTTTAAGAAATCCTAAAAATATTAACAGTTGATTTCTAAAAGAAGAAGAAGAAAAGATGCTGAAACATGAGGAAAACAAAATCTTTAAATAATGAAAACAAAATTGTCAACCAAGAATCCTGTATATGCCTGTCAAAACTCCTTCAGAGAGGAAGGAGAAATCAAGATATTCTCAGATAAACAAAGCTAAGAGAGCACAGAACTAAACCCTCCCATCCATGATCAATTACTTTTTGACAGAGGTGCCAAAACCATTCATTGGGGAGATAATTCAGGGATACCTTGGAGATAATGTGTGTTCAGCTTTAACTAAATAAAATAAATATCATAGTAAATTGAGTCCCACAACTTTTTATTTTGTTTCATTTTGCAGTGTATATAATAGTTATGTTTACAGTAAAAGTTCAGTTCAGTCACTCAGTCCTGTCCGACTCTTTGCAACCCCATGAACTGTAGCATGCGAGCCCCCCCTGTCCAAAACCAACTCCCAGAGTCCACCCAAACCCATATGCATTGTGTCAGTGATGCCACCCAACCATTTCATCCTCTGTCGTCCCCTTTTTCTCCCACTCTCAATCTTCCCCAGCATCAGGGTTTTTTCAAATGAGTCAGCTCTTCGCATCAGTGTATTGGAGTTTCAGCTTCAGCATCAGTCCTTCCAATGAATATTAAAGACTGATTTCCTTTAGGATGGACTGGTTGGATCTCCTTGCAGTCCAAGGGACTCTCAAGAGTCTTGTCCAACACCACAGTTCAAAAGCATCAATGCTTCTGTGCTCAGCATTCTTTATACTCCAACTCTCACATCCATACGTGACCACTGGAAAAACCATAGCCTTGACTAGATGGACCTTCGTTGACAAAGTAATGTCTCTGCTTTTCAATATGCTGTTTAGGTTGGTCATAGCTTTCCTTCCAATGAGTAGGCGTCTTTTAATTTCATGGCTGCAATCACCATCTGCAGTGATTTTGGAGCCCAGAAAAATAAAGTCTGCCACTGTTTCCACAGTTTCCCCATCTATTTCCCATGAAGTGATGGGACCGGATGCCATGATCTTAGTTTTCTGAATGTTGAGCTAAGCCAACTTTTTCACTCTCCTCTTTCACTTTCATCAAGAGGCTCTTTAGTTCTTCTTAACTTTCTGCCATAAGGGTGGTGTCATCTGTATATCTGAGGTTATTGATATTTCTCCTGGCAATCTTGATTCCAGCTTGTGCTTCTCCACACCCAGCGTTTCTCATGATGTACTCTGCATATAAGTTAAATAAGCAGGGTGATAATATACAGCCTTGACATACTCCCTTTCCTATTTGGAACCAGTATGTTACAGTATACTGTAGTCTATTAAGTGTACAATAAAATTATGCCTAAAAAATCGGTAATCTTTAATTATAAAATACTTTATGGGTATTCTTACCCCCCAGTAAGAAGGTAAGAATGGCAGTTGGAGTTTAGCAGATGCAAAATAGTATATATAGGATGGATTAATAACGTTCTACTGTACTGTACAGATATTAAACTACATTCAATATCCTGTGATAAACCATAATTGAAGAGAATAAGAAAAATAATGTGTATAGGTGAGTCACTTTTGTGCTACAACAGAAACTAACACAACATTATAAATAAACTGTACCTCAAAGAAATTTAAAAAAATAAACAAAATACTTAGAAATAAATTTAACCAAGTGAGAGAGATGTACACTAAAAAACATTTTAAAAATAATTTATTTGTAAAAACTGGAATTCATTCACCTCCACTAGCTTTGTTCGTAGTGATGCTTTCTAAGGCCCACTTGACTTCACATTCCAGGATGTCTGGCACTAGGTCAGTGATCACACCATTGTGATTATCTAGGTCGTGAAGATCTTTTTTGTACAGTTCTTCTGTGTATTCTTGCCATCTCTTCTTAATACCTTCTGCTTCTGTTAGGTCCATACCATTTCTGTCCTTTATTGAGCCCATCTTTGCATGAAATGTTCCTTTCGTGTATCTGATTTTCTTGAAGAGATCCCTAGTCTTTCCCATTCTATTGTTTTCCTCTAGTTCTTTGCATTGATCACTGAAGAAGGCTTTCTTATCTCTTCTTGCTATTCTTTGGAACTCTGTATTCAGATGTTTATATCTATCCTTTTCTCCTTTGCTTTTCGCTTCTCTTCTTTTCACAGCTATTTGTAAGGCCTCCCCAGACAGCCATTTTGCTTTTTTGCATTTCTTTTCTATGGGAATGGTCTTGATCCCTGTCTCCTGTACAATGTCACGAACCTCAGTCCATAGTTCATCAGGCACCCTATCTATCAGATCTAGGCCCTTAAATCTATTTCTCACTTCCACTGTATAATCATAAGGGACTTGATTTAGGTCATACCTGAATGGTCTAGTGGTTTTCCCCATCACTACGAACAAAGATAGTGGAGGTGATGGAAGTCCAGTTGAACTATTCCAAATCCTGAAAGATGATGCTGTAAAAGTGCTACACTCAATATGCTGGCAAATTCAGAAAACTCAGCAGTGGCCACAGGACTGGAAAAGGTCAGTTTTCATTCCAATCCCAAAGAAAGGCAATGCCAAAGAATGCTCAAACTACCGCACAATTGCACTCATCTCACACGCTAGTAAAGTAATGCTCAAAATTCTCCAAGTCAGGCTTCAGCAATATGTGAACCGTGAACCTCCTGATGTTCAAGCTGGTTTTAGAAAAGGCAGAGGAACCAGAAATCAAATTGCCAACATCATAGAAAAATGCTGAATCATAGAAAAAGCAAGAGAGTTCCAGAAAAACATCTATTTCTGCTTTATTGACTATGCCAAAGCTTTTGACTGTGTGGATCACAATA
>NW_011495050.1:9195845-9201596 GCF_000754665.1 Bison bison bison
GCCAATGAATTGATGCTTTTGAACTGTGGTGTTGGAGAAGACTCTTGGGAGTCCCTTGGACTGCAAGGAGATCCAACCAGTGAATTCTGAAGGAGATCAGCCCTGGGATTTCTTTGGAAGGAGTGATGCTAAAGCTGAAACTCCAGTACTTTGGCCACTTCATGCGAAGTGTTGACTCATTGGAAAATACTCTGATGCTGGGAGGGATTTGGGACAGGAGGAGAAGGGGATGACAGAGGATGAGATGGCTGGATGGCATCTCTGACTCGATGGACGTGAGTCTGAATGAACTCCGGGAGTTGGTGATGGACAGGGAGGCCTGGTGTGCTGCGATTCATGGGGTCACAAAGAGTTGGACATGACTGAGCGACTGATCTGATCTGATTTGTAAAAAAAAAAGCTAACCATCATCTATGCCTTTAGTGAGTCATAATCATTTAGCTGCTGAATCATCTTGCCTTGAAGTTGATGGCTGTAGCAATTTCTTAAAATACATCACTATTGAAATTTGCCACATTGATTGATTCTTCCTTTCACCAGTGATTTCTCTGTAGCAGGCAATTTTTGATAGCATTTTATCCACAGTACTTTTCAAAATTGACTTAATTTTCTCAAATACTACTACTGCTTTATCAAATAAGTTTTTATACTCTAATTTTTTTGTTTTCATTTCAACAATTTTCAGAAAATTTTCACCAAGAAGGGATTCCATCATGTTCTTTGCTCATCCATAAGAAGCAACTCCTCATCATAAAGTTTTACCATGAAACTGTAGCATTTCAATTCCACCTTCAGGTTGAATTTCTAGTTATAGTTTTCCTGGTGTTTTTATCGCATCTGCAGTGACATCCTCCACTGAAGTTTGAACCCTTCACAGTCCTCCATGAGGGTTGGAATCAACTTCTTCCAAACTTCTATTAATGTTGATATTTTGCTCTTCCCATGAATCACAAATGTTCTTAAAGACATCTAGAATGGTGAATTTTTTACAGAAAGGTTTTAATTTACTTTACCCAGATCTATCAGAGGATTTACTTTACCCAGATCTATTCAGAGGAATCACCATCTATGTCAGATATGGCCTTATACAATTTTTTTCTTAAAAACACTTGAAAATAAAAATTACTCCTTGATACATGGGCAGCAGAATGGCTGTTGTTTTAGCAGACATGACAACATTAATCTTGTTTTATAGTTTCATCAGAGCTCTTGAGTGACCAGCTGCACTGTCAATAAACAATAGTATTTTAAAATATATCTTTTTCTTTCCTGAGTAGTAAATCTTAACAGTGGACTGACAATATTCAGTAAACTGTATTGTAAACGGGTGTGCTATTTCCAGGCTTTACTGTTCCATTTATGGAGCACAGACAAAATAGATTTAGCATACTTCTTAAGAATTCTAGGATTTTCAGAACAGTAAATCAGTATTGGCTTCAAATCAGCTACCTATACCCCTAACATCAAGAATGAAATGGCAGTCCACTCCAGTATTCTTGCCTGGAGAATCCTCTGGACAGAGGAGCTGGCAGGCTGTAGTCCATGGGGTCACAAAGAGTCGGACATGACTGAGCAAATAAACAGCATACCCTTAATGAGCGAGTCAGGTTGCACGTTGAAGCCAGGCATTGACTTCTCCTCTCTAGCTATGAAAATCCTAGATAGTGTCTTCTTCCAACACAGGCTTCCCTTGTGGCTCAGCTGGTAAAGAATCCACCTGCAATGCAGGAGACCTGGATTCAGTCCCTGGGTTGGGAAGTTCCCCTAGAGAAGGGAAAGGCTATCCACTCCAGTATTCTGGCCTGGAGAATTCCATGGACTGTATATAACTGATGGGGTCACAAAAAGTCAGACATGACTGAGCAATTTTCACTTCACTCCTCTTGCAACACAGGCAACAGTTTTGTCTACACTGAAAATATATTGTTTACTGTGCCACCTTCATTAATTGTATTAGCAAGATCTTCTGGATAAGTTGCTGCGGCTTCTGCTGTTTACCTTGTACTTTTATATTATGGACATGGCTCTTTTTCCTTAAACCTTATGAACCAACCTCTGCTAGCTTCGAACTTTTCTTTGCAGCTTACTCACTTCTCTGAACCTTCATGAGACTTGATGAGAGTTTAGGGCCTTATTCTGAATTAGACTTTGGTTTTGAGAATGTTGTGACTGGTTTGAACTTCTATTCATGCCACTAAAAGTTGCTCCATATCAGTAATAAAGCTATTTCACTTTCTTATCATTTATGTGTACATTAGACTAGCATTTTTAATTTCCTTCAAGAACAGCTTCTTTACATTTACAACTAGCAACTGATGCAAGAGGCCTAACTTTTGGCCTTACTTGACTCTAGACATTCATTTCTCACTAACCTTAATCATTTCTAGTTTTTGATTTAAAGTGAGGTATGTGGGACTCCTCTTTATATTTGGATACTTATAAGCCATTGTAGTGTCACTAGTTGGCCTAATTTCAATGATATTGTCTCTCAGGGAATAGGGAAGCTCAAAGAGAAAGAGAGATGCGGAAAAGGCTGTCAGTTGAGCAATCAGAATACATTTGACGTTTATCATTTAAGTTTACAGTTTTAAGTGGGTATGGTTTGTAGCTACCCAGAACCATTACAAAGTAATATCAAAAGTCACTGAGCACAGATAACCATAACAAATGTAAGAGTAATAAAAACATTTGAAATATTGTGATAAATATCAAAACATGACACAAAGACATAAAGTATACAATTGCTGTTTTAAAGGAAATGATAATGTAAGCTTGCTTAACAGTTTTGCCACAGAACTTCAGTTGGTAAAATATAAAATATCTGCCAATAACAATAAAGCAAAGTGCAATAAGGGGAGGTTTTCTTGTAGTTGGGCTTCCCTGTTGGCTCAGATGGTAAAGAGTCCACCTGCAATGCAGGAGATTCAATAAATGGTGCTGGTAAAGTTGGATAGCCACATGCAGAAAGAATTAAATTTGATTCTTACTTGTACTGTATACAACAGTTAAATCAGAATGGATCAAAAATCTAAATTTAAGTGCTTAAAGTATAAAATTCATAGAAGAAAAAAATAACATGATATGGGATTTTGCAGTGGCTTCTTAAATATGGCACAAAAGCACAAGCAACAGCAACAAAAAATAAATAAAGTGGACTTCATTACATTAAAATTTTTGAGGCATCAAAGCACACTATCATAAGAATGGAAAGATAATTCACACAATGGGAGAAAATATTTGCAAACAATATAGCTGATATAGGCAATTAATATCTAGAATATGTAAAGAGCTCTTACAATTCAGCAACAATATAACAAATGACTTAATTTAAAAAGAGGTAAAAGATAAAAAAATAAGTTATAGAGGATAAAGGACTCAAATAGATAGTTACCCAAAACATACAAATGGCTAATAAATACATGTAAAGATGTTCAACATCATTAATTAGGAAGATTAAATTAAATCCACAGTAAGCTACAAGAATGGATATAATAAAAACAAAACAAAAAGCAGTGAGGTATATAGAGAAGTTGGAACCCTCGTGAATTCCTGGTAGAAATTTTGAATGTTCAAAAGTTCTGGAAAACAGCTTGATAGTTCTTCAAAATGTTAAATTTATGACTCAGTAATTTCACCCCTAGGCATATATACAATAATTGAAAACAGAGATTCAAATAGGTACTTTTACACCATTCTACATAATAACAATACTCATCATAGGTTAAAGATGGAAGCACGCCAAGTGTCCCATCAATTGAATAATGGTTAAACCAAATTAGGTATAAATGTACAATGGACTTTATTTCTTGTGACAGTGACAGTCTTTATTTTCTTGGGTTTCAAAATCATTGCTGATAGTGACTGCAGCCATGAAATTAAAAGATGCTTCTCCTTGGAAGAAAAGTTATGACAAACCTAGACAGCGTAATGAAAAGAAGAGATGTTACTTTGCTGGCAAAGGTCTGTATAGTCAAAGCGATGGTTTTTCCAGTAGTCATGTATATATGTGAGAGTTGGACCATAAAGAAGGTTGAGCACTGAAGAACTGATGTTTTTCAACTGTAGTATCGGGCTTCCCTTGTGGCTCAGCTGGTAAAGAATCTGCCTGCAATGCAGGAGACCTGAGTTTGATCCGTGGGTTGGGAAGATCCCCTGGAGAAGGGAAAGGCTACCCACTCCAGTTTTCTGGCCTGGGAATTCCAGGACTGTATAGTCCATGGGGTTGCAAAAAGTTGGACACGACTGAGCGACTTTCACTTTCACATGCAAGTCCCTTGGACTGCAGGAGTATGAATGAGTCAATCCTAAAGGAAATCAATCTGAAATATTCATTGAAAGGACTGATGATGAAGCTGAAGCTCCAACACTTTGGCCACCTGATGTGAAGATCTGACTCATTAGAAAAGATCCTGATGCTGGGAAAGACTGGAGGCAGGGGGAGAAGGGGATGACAGGGACAAGATGGTTGGATGGCATCACTGACTCAATGGACATGAGTTTGAGCAAGTTCCAGGAGATGGTGAAAGACAGGGAAGCCTGGCATGCTGCAGTATATGGGTTCACAAAGAGTCAGACACAATTGAATGACTGAACAACAAACAAATGGACTGTTATTCAACCATAAAAGGAATGAAGTTCTGATACACACTCTGCAATGCAGATGAACCTTGAAGACTTTGCTTAGTGAAGTAAATCAGACACAAAAGGGCAAATATTGTATTATTCCACTTACATAAAATATCTGGAATACGCAAATTTGTAGGGTTAAAAAGCATATTGGAAGTTACCAGGATAAGGGGGAAAAGGGAAAACGGGGAGTTATTGGTTAATGGTAACAGGTTTTGGTTTTGTATGATGGAAAACTTTCAGAAAAAGACAGTACTGATGGTTCAGAAAACCTGAAAAAAAAAATAAATGGCAAACATAAAAAGATAATTTGATTACTAATGAAGAAAATGCAAAAAAAAACTTCACTTTTTATACCCTCTAGATTTGTAGAACTAATGGAATATAATGTACACAAGTTGTGGACATTTAAAGTGATAAGATAGTTTTCAAACCACATGGCATGATATTTTGAAATTTAATTTTGAGTGTTATTACTCAGAAATTATACTCATAAGTACACACTTAATGTAGAGATATACTTGTAGATTTGAGCCAGAAAATAACCATGTTGCTTATTATAGCAAAAGCAATGGGAACAACTAAATCTCTATTAATAGAAAATTATTAATTGAGAGTACTTATATTTAACTCAATGTAGAATAGGCAAACCTTTCCTTTTAAATCATAGCCATTTAAAATTGTGTTTTATATATTCTGTATTAAACATGACCAAAACAGATGTTTTAATTATTATTATTATTATTTTTCATAGCTTTTCTTCCAAGGAGCAAGTGTCTTTTATTTTTTTTATTTTTATTTTTTTAACTTTACAATATTGTATTGGTTTTGCCATACATCAACATGCATCTGCTATGTGTATACATGTGTTTTAATTAATGCTAATAAAAATAATTTTAAAACATCAAGAAATAGACACAATAAAAAGTTGGGGTTTTTGTTAAAAAGGTAAAAATAGGATATGGAATCTGTCATAATTTAAATAATTTAAAAAATTAAGGCATTTTTCATTTTTCTCTAGTACTATTGTAGCCTCAACTCTTCTGAAACTTTATTATAAATTACTTTTTGCTCTAAGCATAGTTATTTATAGGACAATATTTATGTAATTTCTTCTGTACAGAT
>NW_011495050.1:9201696-9212506 GCF_000754665.1 Bison bison bison
TCTGTACAGATTCTTAATTAAATTATTCTCTAAAATGTTATATTGGGTTTTGAGAATTGCAATTTAATTAAATATGAACTTTTACATAAATATATAAACAATAAAAAAGTACAGGATTATATTTGGATAAGAACTAATATTAAATTGCTTATCATGATATAATATGTCTCCCAAAGATTTGTGCTCCCAATTTTGCTGGCAAAATATAATATAAATGAGGGATTCTATTACCAAAGAATACACAAAAATAATCCTGATGCCTTTAAATTTAGTGATCTAGGTTCAAATTTAGTTCTAAAATTTTTTAAGCTTTACTATCTAGTGGCAATTTTATACTCTATGCTTTTCCATGCTAGCTTATTTTTATTTACAGTAAACCACTCTCCACCTACATGTGCTTCTTATAAAACCTTCTCAAGTTAGATTCACATTCAAATTCCTCAGATAAGAATGTTCTATAAACAGAAACTATGTTATGTCATTGATAAATTATTACAGAAGATATGATACTATAAATAAAAATTATAATGAGTGAACATTAGAAGTATTCTTATATGATTTCCTGTCATAGTATGAAATTCTTATATAGATAGCTATGGACATATAGATACATAATATGTCTGCAGGGCATTTTAATGTTTTTCTGCCTTTGTTCTCTTGTTTGCTTTTAATATATAATGAGATATATTTGAGATACTTGTTTCTGTTCATTGGTAGGTTATCCAGATAAATTTTGAAGAATTCGACCTGGAAATTGGCTATGATACCTTGACAATTGGTGATGGGGGTGAAGTTGGAGACCCAAGGACAGTGCTCCAAGTGTAAGTTCTCAATGTTTCTTTCTTGATTTAGTCTATCAGTTTCTTGTGAAATTTTACCTTTTTTTTTTTCATTGATTCTTCTCACTACCTCCAACAGAAAGAGCATAGTATATTATTTATTATCATCAATCTGCATATAGTATATTTATTAGTCCTTTTAATAAGGCTTAATATACTTGATCCACACGTAGTTACTTAGAATCCATTTCCAGAAGGGGACCTAGGGTGAAATTACAGACAGGCTGATTGGCCTTATTTTGGAAAATACTTTTACCTTCACAGAGTAATAGAATAGAGTGGGGGAAAAAAAATTATGAAATTGCCCAGAGAGAGTACTACTGGTACTAAAAACTGATGGGTGTTGCAGTTTATTGGAGGCTTAATCATACCTGGTCATCATCAGTATCTGTGAAAGTTAATCAGTGGTTTGACATGAAGTAGTAGTAGTAGCAGTAGTAGTAGTATAGCAGTGAATAGCTCTCAGAGTTGAGCTAATATACTGCAAAGGTTCTTAATGTGAAGAAAAAAGAAAAAAAAGGATGAACTTATATTAAGTAAAGGGAAATGTTAGGAACTTATCGTCCAGTCGCTAAGTTGTGTCTTAACTCTTTGTGACCCCATGGGCTGCAGCACACCAAGCCTGCCTGTACCTCAACCATCTCCCGGAGTTTGCCCAAGTTCATGTCAGTTGAATCAGTGATGCTATCCAACCATCTCATTCTCTGCTCCCCTCCTCCTTTTGCCTTCAGTCTTTCCCAGCATCAAGGTCTTTTCTAATGAGTCAGCTGTTCACATCATGTGGCCAAAGTATTGGAGCTTCAGCTTTAGCGTCAATCCTTCCAATGAATATTCAGGGTTGATTTCCTTTAGAATTTACTGATTTGATCTCCCTGCAGTCAAAGGGACTCCCAAGAGTTTTCTCCAGCACCACAATTCAAAAGCATCAATTCTTCTGCACTCAGCCTTTTTATGGTCCAACTCTAACATCCGTACAGATTACTGGAAAGATCATAGCTTTGACTATATGGATCTTTGTCAGCAAAGTGAAATCTTTGATTTTTAAAATGCTGCTAAGTTTGTCATAGCTTTCCTTTCATGAAGCACAGCATCTTCTGATTTCATGGCCTGCAGTCATGGAAATAGTATATACTGTATTTTTTCACTCTGTGTTTTAGGAACTTGTCTGTCACCTAATCCTTGGCTATCCATTCCAATAATCTATCTCGGATAGGGGCAAGAAAAAATTTTCAGGGCTAGTGTATTGTTTTCATGTGATAAATCTCAAAAGGTTATGATATGCTTTTTTTCAGTATCCCTTTCATAGCTGTTGATTTGCAGTTCAGGCTTTATCAATGTGGTGTTTCTCAAAAATGGGGTCTTTTGCAAATCACAATTACTTGATGCACTCTATAAAACATAAATTTCTGAACCCCTCCCACTGTGTCTGTTAACATCTGCTTTATATATGTAGGTGTTCTTCTGATAGGTACATCTAAATTAGTCCCTTAGTGAGAGTGAGGGAGACCTAAGAGACAGAAAGATAATATATTACATTTAAATAACCAGAAGACTATGAGATGAGTGCACACACATGCACACACAACCACACATTTTTAGATTAGACCTCAAAATTATATATATGTATATATATACATATATATAATGTTTTTGTAAATCTCAAAACAGTAAAGGGCAATGGTCTTAACTATAATTTTAGATACTAAGAGGAAAACCCTTAATATTTTAAATAAGCCATACATTTTCTAAAAGAATAAGGACTCTGTTAATTGAAAGAACTTCTTTGTAAACATGTCACAGTCCATAATTTTCTGCATTCCTTCTTTTTTTGAGAATTTTGAGCCCATGCTCATTTGACCTTAGTTACTTCAAAGAAAATCTTCTAAGTATTTTGTTAGTGGATTTGCTGGGTTTTTTTAATTCTTATGAAGTGTAGATGTTGTCTCTATTTCCTTTTATTTTGGAAGATAACATGAATATATTTTAAATAATTTTAAAATCCCTGTGTTGTATGAATCAGACCAAGTAGCAGATCAGAAATATAATTAAAAAAATAGGTTCATAATTGATTTTTAGAGTGATCCAAAAGTTAGCTATACAACATAAGACCAGATAAAGAACAAATATGTTGATGAGAAGAAGTTTTATAACCCCTGTGAATTCAAGTGGAATTAGTTGTATCTTACAGACTATCTGCTACTGGCAGAATGAATGAAGAAAAAGTTACATTTTCCCTCTTCTCATGTTCCTGTTATCATATTGTCCCTAGTTTGCATAGGAGTTCTACTTCTTCACTTATAATTCTTTCACTCTGAGAAATTATCTTAATTTTGAAAAGTCTGTGTGATTATTTTTATATTTGTCTGTAACCACAGATATGTTTCTTAAACATGTTTTTCTTCCTCAGAGCAAAATTACATATTTCTGAAAATATAACTCTTTTTTCCTTGGGTAAAGATGACTGCAGCAGAACTTAGATAGCACCTACCTCCTGTGTACATATGTGCTCAGTCGTGTCTGACTCTTTGTAACCTCATGGACTATATCCTGCCAGGATCCTCTGTCCATGGAATTCTCCAAGAGAGAATATTTGAGTCAGTTGCCCTTTCCTCCTCCAGGGGATCTTCCTGACTCAGGGACTGAATTTGCATCTCCTGCGTTGACATATGGATTCTTTACTGCTGAGCCACCTAAGAGGCCCCAACTAACTCCTAAAAGTGTTCAGATAAAAGTCGTTTGAGTAGCTAACAGAGATTTTACAAAATTGAAATTAGATCAAAATTCCTTTGAACTTCAAGACTCTGTGATAAGAGAACCTAATAGAATTGTATCCACTCAAACTGTTGCCTTTGTTTTTCAGTTGCTAAGTTGTATCCGACTGTTGGCAACGCCCTGGATTGCAGCATGCCAAGCTCCTCTGACTTCCGTTATCTCCTGAAGTTTACTCAGATTTATGTCCATTGAGTCAGTGATGCTGTCTAACCATATCATCCTTTGCTGCCCTCTTCTCCTTTTGCCTTCAATCTTTTCCAATATCTGAGTCTTTTCCAATGAATGGGCTCTTTGCATCAGTTGGCCAAAGTACTGAAGCTTCAACTTCAGCATCAGTCCTTCCAATAAATATTCATTGTTCATTTCCTTAGGGATTGACTGGTTTGATCTCCCTGAAGTCCAAAGGACTGTGGTCTTCTCCAGCACCACAATTCAAAAGCATCGATTTTTCAGCACCCTGTCTTCTTTATGGCCCAACTCTCATATCCATACATGACTGTTGGAAAAACCATCACTTTCACTGTATGGATCTTTGTCTGCAAAGTGATGTCTCTGCTTTTTAATATGCTGTCTAGGTTTGTCATAGCTTTTTTTCCAAGGAGCAAATGTCTTTTAATTTCATGGCTGCAGTCACTGTCCATAGTGATTTTTGAGCCCAAGGAAATAAAATCTGTCACTACTTCTACTTTTTCCCCTTCTATTGGCCATGAAGTGATGGGACTGGATACTATAATTTTAGTTTGTTTAATGCTGAGTTTCAAGTCAGCATTTTCACTCTTCTCTTTCACCATCATTAAGAGGTTCCTCTTCACATTCTGCCATTAGAGTGGTATCATCTACATATCTGAGGTTGTTGCTGTTTCTCCCAGCAATCTTGATTCCAGCCTGGCATTTTCCCGTGATGTACTCTGCATACAAGTTAAATAAGCAGGGTGACAATATACAGCCTTGTCATGCTTCTTTCCCAATTTTGAACCAGTCTGTCATTCCATGTCCAGTTCTAACTTTTGCCTTTTGACCCCATAGGTTTCTCAGGAGGCAGGTAAGGTGGTCTGGTATTCCCATCTCTTTAAGAATTTTCCAGTTTCTTGTGATCCACACAGTCAAAGACTTAGTGTAGGCAATGAAGCAGAAGTAGATGTTTTTCTGGAGCTCCCTTGCTTTCTCTATGATCCAACGAATGCTGGCAACTTGATCTCTGTTTCCTCTGCCTCTTTGAAACCCAGCTTGTATATCTGGAAGTTCTGGGTTTATGTGCTTCTGAAGCCTAGCTTGAAGGATTTTGAGAATAATGTTGCTAGTTGTGAAATGAGCACAGTTGTACATTTTCTTTTTGGAACATGGAAGCATGAGGAAGTGGTCCCAGCCCCTGCTTGCACCTGGTCACCCTCTATTCCCAAACTCAGCTCTGTCCTTCACGATGCATACAGACTTCCCAGACTATACATTCTAACTGCCCACACCTCCCTGCAAATGGTGCCCCCTGGGTCTAGAGTGCACATACAGTCATGTGTTCTGACCCTGAGAACATGGACCTGGAAAAAGGCTTATGAGCGTCCAGGAAGCAGGAAATTCCAGGGGTACTAGTTTTCAGGGAGTTGTAGAACAGTACTTTTTAAACAAACTGTAAAATAAAAGATTTGCTTTTATTTTTAATTTGTTTTGGACTGATACTTTTACAAAATGAAACAAAAAAATTTAGAAAAATAAAATAAAAACACATATAAATACATTTCCAATTTTTTATTATGAAATTCACCAGACAAAATTATTCTTTTAAATTACTCTAGAAGTTTAAAAGATTTAGTCCTAATTCCTATTATTTTCTGTTCTTACCATGTTGCATCTGGAAATTAGTCTATGATCTCCCAGGGGGTGTGGACAGGCACAACCCTGGGCAAGAGGTGGGCTACAGAAATGGTCAGAGGAAACGATCAGGGAAGGGGTCTATCTTGCCCAAGTTTCAAAATAGTGTTGAATTTTTATTGTTCAGTCATTCAGTCATGTCTGACTCTTTGCGACCCCATGGACTGCAGCACACCAGGCTTCCCTGTCTTTCACCATCTCCTGGAGCTTGTTCAGACTCAGAGTATTGCATATGGCATGATAAATTGTCAACAAATTATTTTTAAAAAATTAATTGAAAATAATTTATTTGAAATAATGCTGTTCTAATGGGTAAAATAGTCTCCATTTAAACATTTTATTTAGCAATGTATTTACTCGTCTATGTATTCCATTTTGCATTTTTGTTAAGTGTGATCCACATGCTAGAGATTTAACTTTTGGCATTAAAACTAATAAATTTACTTAAAAATTTAGATATGCTGAAAGTCAGGAACATAGTAAAACATGGACAATGTGTTCATTTAACAGAGACCCATGTAATATCACATTTGAAAGTATTTTTTAAGGGGATGAATTCAGTCTATATATTTAAGTTTATAAGTTCTGATTAGGTTAATAAACACATGATATCTCAGTTTTTAAAATATTTAACAGATAAAGGAAAAATCCATCCTATTTTATTTACGTCATGGAATTGAATTAAGCATTGGAATTACATGATGCTTCTGTTTCCAGTTTTCTTTTAATATTTAGGTTCTAAAAGTTAAAATTGATTGTGATATTCTATTCCATAAAAAATATAGTCCATATAGTCATAACATGTTCAACAGCTAAAATAATCCTCTAAAAATGAATTATGAAAAATTTTTTAAAAATAATTTTTATGATTTCTTTCCCTGAAGTACAAAGCATATCATTTTTGCAATTCAGCAACTTAAAAATAATTTGAGTGTGCTGTATCTGTTTACAATGTAAAATTTAATTCTCAGATATATTGGTAGTATGTTCTAACAGCACTCTTCCCTGGGACATCTTTTTATTTTAAATACGTGTAATTTAAATATACATGCATGTCCACACACATACATACCCTATTTTGTGCTGATATATTTTAAATTAATATTTTCTTTATTTTAATAATATTAAATGCATAATATTCACACCAGCTTTAAGAAAATGTAGCTTTCTGTTTTCTCATAGGTTATTATTATTGCTCTCAGCTCACTGGCCTATATGTTTTGGCAAGCTACTTAGCTGAAGATACATGTTTTTTAACTAGTCAACAATTTATTCTTTAAAAATGCCACCCTGCTGTCAGACTACTATATAAGATATTTTCCTTGAGCAAACTTTTCTACAACCAGGAACTTATACCTTTCCAAATTTGTTCTTGTACCTTCCGCTCTTAATAATGAAAATCTAAATACTAACTGACACCATAGGATAATGAAAGAAGGGAATATACTGAATATAACAACAAGGTGATACTTTTAGAAATGGATGGTAACAGTATAAAAAGGACTTAGAAAATTGACCATGCAGAAAAATCCTCCACATTTTATATTATAGTTTGTAAAAAGCAGGAAAAAAATATATTTTCACTGCTTTTATTTCTACCTGGAACACCTTCTTGTCCTTCTCCATTATGCACACACACACACACTCAATACATGCTCAAAGTCATTTAAGTTCCTTGAATGCAGCGACTATTACTCATCGTGGATTTTCCAAAATACCTAACACAGAGGCTTGTGTTAACATTGTTAGATGTTGCATGAATTATAATGGGAGAGGAAATATTGAATGTGCATGAAGACACATCAACTGAAACATGCCAGCAGGAGGAAGTCTTTGCAGATGTTAGCAAGGGCATACCATGAGGTGTAGAACACTGTGTAGAGGACTACCTGGTATATCAGTGCATTCAGGCTGCTGTAATTACATATATATATATATAGCATAGACTGAGTGGTTTATAACAACAAATATATTTCTCACAGTTCTGGAGGCTATATGTCAGAGGTCATGGTGGCAGCAGATTTTTTGTCTGCTGACAACACACTTTCTGGTTCATAGACGGCCATCTTTTTACTGTGTCCACATACAGCAGATGGGGGCAGAGTTCTCTCAGGAGCCTCCTTTATAAGGACACAATCGCATTTATGAGAGCTTACTTTCATGACCTAATCTCCTATCAACGTCCCCACCTTCATATAACCTCACATTGGATATTAGGTTTCAACATATAAATTTTGGCAGCAGGGGGACATTTAGTCTCTGGCTTCAGAGTTTCAACAGTGTTCACTGATACCACATGCAAGAAAACAATCAAACTGACAGTAGCAATTGTCTCATGTGGACAAAATTTGATGTGCAGTCATTCAAATAACTTGCTATTGGGCAAAAATAAATGCATGCTCCTGGAGATTCAGAATTACTTTAGGCTGCAGTACGAAATAATCTCTGTGACATTTGATTACTAGCAACAAAATGTTAAATAGAAGAGATAATTTATTTTTATGATTCTTCATTATTTCTTCAGTGTGATTATAGTCACATTTTCCATTATGAGAACACTGACGATTTTACTGAAGAAAAAAAAAAAAGAAAGCAGTTTACTATTCTACTTTAGTTTGTTTTGTGAAAATACTGATGATTTTACTGCAGTTTAAGCAATGACTATGGCTTTATTTGCGGAGAAGGCAATGGCACCCCACTCCAGTACTCTTGCCTGGCAAATCCCATGGACGGAGGAGCCTGGTAGGCTGCAGTCCATGGGGTCACAAAGAGTCGGACAAGACTGAGTGACTTCACTTTCACTTTTCACTTTCATGCATTGGAGAAGGAAATGGCATCCCACTCCAGTGTTCTTGCCTGGAGAATCCCAGGGATGGGGGAGCCTGGTGGGCTGCCGTCTATGGGGTCGCACAGAGTTGGACACAACTGAAGCGACTTAGCAGCAGCAGCAGCATGGCTTTATTTGAAGTTTTTGTGTATTTATTTTTGTGTTGGATTCAATTGGAACAAATTGTCTAAAGATGCTTTTAGTTGGTATTTTTCCTTCTTCAACAAGAATATTTGTACTATGGTAGGCATTTCAAAAGTGACTATAGAAAACAAATTAAGACAAAATATAGAAAAGGTATGTAAATATATAGTTCTTCCTACAAATGCCAACTATTTTAAGCATAGTACCTTGTTAGAGTGCTAAATATGTAAATGAAGTATCCATAGAAGAGTACAAAGATGTATGTGCTGAGGTCTTGACCTTCAAATCTTTCCTAAAAACACATATTAATATAGAAATCTCTTTGTATCTGTAATAAGAACTGTTCCAAATACTCTCACATATATTATGCTTTAAAATTAGCTAATAAAATTTCTGAAACCCAAGACCTTAAATGAAGCAAAACCCACAATTATTCACTACTCAGTTACCTAACTGAACTAACATACATGTAGTCCCATTATTCCATAGTACTTTATGTATTTCTTAGGCCCCACCTTACACTTTATGGGGTATTAGCTTCCCAACCAGGGATCAAATCCACACCTGTTGCATTGGAAGCACAAAGTCTTAACCACTGGACTGCCAGAGAAGTCCCTGTATTTTAATTCTTAAAAGTGTGTGTTCTTCTAGTATTTTTATCTACTTTCCTTTCTTTTTTATTTTTTTAAATTTTCTTCAGACTTACTGAGGTATAATTGATGAAAAAAATAAGACATTTTAAATTATACAATGAGATAATTTAATATATGTATACTTTGTGAAAGGATTCTCCCATCAGATTAATTGACATATGTACTACCAACTCACGTATTTAGCTTACTTTTTTTTTTTCAATGAGAACTTCTAAATTCTACTTGTATCAAATTTCAGTTATACAGTTCAGTGTTATCAATTTTAGTTACCATGTTACACATTAGACTTTCAGATCTTATTCATCTTATAACTAAATATGTACCAACCTGTACCTATTTCTGCCACTCTCCAATACCTGGTAGCTCTCTTGTTTCTATGAATTAAGACTCTCTCACGCTCTCTCTCTCTCTTTTTTTTTTTTGGTGGGGGGATTCCTTCTATGAGTCCAAGCAGTATTTGTCTTTCTATATTGACTTATTCCATTTATCATAATGCCCTCCGGGTTCACCCATGTTGCTGAAAATGACAGGATTTCCATCTTTTTTAAGACTGAACTGTATTTTAGTGTGTGTGCATGTATAAATTCTCTTGAACTATTCATCTACTGACAGACTGACAGACACTTAGGGTGTTTCCATACCCCTGTAATTGTGATTAATGCTGTGGTAAAAATGGGATTATAGATAACTCTTAGATAATGGTTTCATTTCCTTTTGATATCTGTAGCCAGAAGTGAGATTGCTGGATCTTATGGTAGTTCCGTTTGTAATTTCTTAAGGAATCTCTATGCTATTTCATAAGGTCTGTAGTGGTTTATATCCCCAATAAACAGTGCACCAGGTTTCCTTTTCCTCCACTCTCAAACCAGCATTTGTTATTTCTTGCCTTCTCAGTGTACAAGAGTTCCTTTTTCTCTACTCTCCACCAGCATTTGTTACTTTCTGCCTTTTTATTAATAGCCATCCCCTAACAGATGTGAGTGAGGTTATGACACTTTTTGCTGTCACTTTAATGGTGATATTCCAGGATGTTTGTTAATCTAACTTTTGTAACCATCATCATTATCCTCAGTGAATTGTATGTATCCAAAAATGAAGGTATAAACCATACTTGATAGCACTGAATTAAAGAAAGAATATTAAATCTATTTCTATAAAAGGCAAAAGTTCCATATTTGTACAATACAAAAATATGTTGGAATGTAGGACTATTATAGTTGTTATTTCTAATGGATGTACCCATAATGCCTAGTGATTATGAATAAGATCAGGCATTTAGTCTAATTGACATTTAATAGAAATTGTCTTTTATTTTATATTGTACTGGAGTGCTTGAAGAATATTTCTCAGTGTACTTACTTAGGGTTTAACTCTTTATTTTATTTTTAAACTTTACAATATTGTATTATAAAATACTGGTGAAAGAAATCAAAGAGGACACTAATAGATGGAGAAATATACCATGTTCATGGATTGGAAGAATCAATATAGTGAAAATGAGTATACTACCCAAAGCAATTTATAGACTCAATGCAATCCCTATCAAGCTACCAACGGTATTCTTCACAGAGCTAGAACAAATAATTTCACAATTTGTATGGAAATACAAAACCTCGAATAGCCAAAGCGATCTTGAGAAAGAAGAATGGAACTGGAGGAATCAACCTACCTGACTTCAGGCTCTATTACAAAGCCACAGTTATCAAGAC
>NW_011495050.1:9212606-9230673 GCF_000754665.1 Bison bison bison
GCATTTCCTCTAAAGTCAGGAACAAGACAAGGGTGCCCACTTTCACAATTACTATTCAACATAGTTTTGCAAGTTTTGGCCACAACAATCAGAGCAGAAAAAGAAATAAAAGGAATCCAAATTGGAAAAGAAGTAAAACTCTCACTGTTTGCAGATGACATGATCCTCTACATAGAAAACCCTAAAGACTCCACTAGAAAATTTCTAGAACTAATCAATGACTATAGTAAAGTTGCAGGATATAAAATCAACACACAGAAATCCCTTGCATTCCTATACACTAATCATGAGAAAACTGAAAGAGAAATTAAGGAAACAATTCCATTCACCATTGCAATGGAAAGAATAAAATACTTAGGAATATATCTACCTAAAGAAACTAAAGACCTATATATAGAAAACTATAAAACACTGGTGAAAGAAATCAAAGAGGACACTAATAGATGGAGAAATATACCATGTTCATGGATTGGAAGAATCAATATAGTGAAAATGAGTATACTACCCAAAGCAATTTATAGACTCAATGCAATCCCTATCAAGCTACCAACGGTATTCTTCACAGAGCTAGAACAAATAATTTCACAATTTGTATGGAAATACAAAAAACCTCGAATAGCCAAAGCGATCTTGAGAAAGAAGAATGGAACTGGAGGAATCAACCTACCTGACTTCAGGCTCTATTACAAAGCCACAGTTATCAAGACAGTATGGTACTGGCACAAAGACAGAAATATTGATCAATGGAACAAAATAGAAAGCCCAGAGATAAATCCACACACATATGGACACCTTATCTTTGACAAAGGAAGCAAGAATATACAATGGATTAAAGACAATCTCTTTAACAAATGGTGCTGGGAAAACTGGTCAACCACTTGTAAAAGAATGAAACTAGACCACTTTCTAACACCATACACAAAAATAAACTCAAAATGGCTTTAACTCTTTTATTCTAGCATCAAGGGACTAACTAGGGAGATTAGAATGCACTATAAACTTGTAAATAAATACATACAAAAGAAGCTTTTAATAATTAAGTTTAGAGATAATTTGTTTAAAAAGATGTATTAAAAACACATTAAAACTATTTGAAGACTTTTCAGAGTTTTTCAGAATGATTTAACTCCTTCCCCTGTGGCCCATAAGCACCCCTTACTGTCAGGGATGGGGATTGGATTCAAAATTGACTAAAACAGGTATATCCTATAGTTTGTGTCAAAACCAAAAGTCTTTGAAAGCATATCAAGATTAATTAGCCTTTGAGACTGGACGCAAATAGCAGGATTTTAAGTGACACACTGATTATTTGGAAAGTATATTAAAGTAACCTAGCAACCCAGTAACTCCTTTCCTCAAAATGAAGAAAAGAATGAACAAATTTTACTATCAGTTCAGTTAAGTCACTCAGTTGTGTCCAGCTCTTTGTGACCTCATGAACCGAGCATGCCAGGCCTCCCTGTCCATCATCAACAACTCCCGGAGTTTACCAAAACTCATGTCCATTGAGTCGGTGATACCATCCAACCATCTCATCCTATGTTGTACCTTTCTCCTCCTGCCCTCAACCTTTCCCAAGATCAGGGTCTTTGCAAATGAATCAGCTCTTCGCAAAACGTGGCCAAAGTATTGGAGTTTCAGCATCAGTCCTTTCAATGAACACCCAGGACTGATCTCCTTTAGGATAGATTGGTTGGATCTTCTTGCAGTTTAAGGGACTGTCAAGAGTCTTCTCCAACACCACAGTTCAAAAGTATCAATTCTTCTGTGCTCAGCTTTCTTTATAGCCCAACTCTCACATCCATACATGACTACTGGAAAAACCATAGCCTTGACTAGACGGACCTTTGTTGGCAATGTCTCTGCTTTTAATATGCTGTCTAGGTTGGTCATAACTTTCCTTCCAAGGAGTAAGAGTCTTTTAATTTCATGGCTGCAGTCACCATCTGCAGTGATTTTGGAGCCCAGAAAAATAAAGTCTGACACTGTTTCCACTACTGCCCCATCTATTTGCCATGAAGTGGTGGGACCAGATGCCATGATCTTAGTTTTTTGAATGTTGAGCTTTAAGCCAACTTTTTCACTCTCCACTTTCACTTTCATCAAGAGGCTTTTGAGTTCCTTTTAACTTTCTGCCATAAGGGTGGTGTCATATGCATATCTGAGGTTATTGATATTTCTCCCAGCAATCTTGATTCCAGCTTGTGCTTCCTCCAGCCCAGCATTTCTCATATTGTACTGTGCATATAAGTTAAATAAGCAGGATGACAATATACAGCCTTGACATACTCCTTTTCCTATTTAGAACCAGTCTGTTGTTCCATGTCCAGTTCTAACTGTTGCTTCCTGACCTGTATACAGGTTTCTCAAGAGGCAGGTCAGATGGTCTGGTATTCTCATCTCTTTCAGAATTTTCCGCGGTTTATTGTGATCCACACAAAGGCTTTGGCATATTCAATAAAGTGGATATAGATGTGTTTCTTGAACTCTCTTGCTTTTCTGATGATCCAGTGGATATTGGCAATTTGATCTCTGATTCCTCTGCTTTTTCTAAAACCAGCTTGAACATTTGGAAGTTCACAGTTCACATATTGCTGAAGCCTGGCTTGGAGAATTTTGAGCATTACTTTGCTAGTGTGTGAGATAAGTGCAATCGTGTGGTAGTTTGAGCATTTTTTGGCATTGCCTTTCTTTGGGATTGGAATGAAGACTGACCTTTTCCAGTCCTGTTTCCACTGCTGAGTTTTCCAAATCGGCTGGCTTATTGAGTGCAGCACTTTAATAGCATCATCTTTTAGGATTTGAAATAGTTCAACTGGAATTCCATCACCTCCACTAGCTTTGTTCCTAATGATGCTTCCTAAGGCACACTTGAGTTCACAATCCAGCATGTCTTGCTCTAGGTGAGTGATCACACCATTGTGATTATTTGGGTCATGAAGATCTTTTTTGTACAGTTCTTCTGTGTATTCTTGCCACCTCTTCTTAATATCTTCTGCTTCTTTTAGGTCCCTACCATTTCTGTCGTTTATTGAGCCCATCTTTGCATGAAACATTCCCTTGGTATCTCTGATTTTCTTGAAGAGATCTCTAGTCTTTCCCATTCTATTGTTTTCCTCTGTTACTTTGCATTGATCACTGAGGAAGGCTTTCTTATCTCTCCTTGATATTGTTTGGAACTCTGCATTCAAATGGGTATATCTTTCCTTTTCCCCTTTGCTTTTCATTTCTCTTCTTTTCACAACTATTTATCAAATATGGATTAAGTTAGACTATGATGCATATTATATGCAACTTGCTATAGAGACTGCAGAAAGAGAAGAAGTCTAACCCATTTATACAGACAAGCCAATATAATAATTTCCTGTGTTAATTATCCTTATCAAAAGGAAAAATATAAACTCCTACATTTATAAACAAGAAGGAAGTTACATCCTGGAGCCATGTACCGAGAAGTTTTTGTTATTAGTAGAACTTTGATTTTTTTTTTCAATTTATATTTGCATTTATAATTTTTCTTTTTGTGACTATTTTATAATAAAAGTACAATTTTCTAATTATCTCTTGCTGTTTTTTTTTTTTTTTTTAATCTTGGCTGTTTCAAGTATCTAAGTATATAGTAAGTCCACAGTAAAATACAAAGCAATGTGATTTTTAGCAATATGAGATTAATTTAAAAATTCAGTATGATACTAGCTTTGGAGGAATAACTTTTAGGTTTAGTGTACAAGTGAATGATTAAAGCAGATTTTTGGTTAGCAATGGTCAAATTTTTTCTCTCATCCTGCATTAATTGTTTAAAATATAGTGAAAAAATTAGAAAGTATAGTGATGTCTATATGGCTTGTATTTGTAAATGATTAGTATTTGAGTATTATTTTGTAGCTTAATATGAAATATTACTTAATCAGTACTAAGGAATAATTCCATCTGGAGCTTAAATTTAAATTTAACTTAGGCCCAAAATTTTCTCCTAGGTCCTCATCAGTCACATAAGAAACATTACATTCACAAAATATTTATTCCACATATACAAGATATCATTTGGTATTTGTCTCTCTCTGTGTGACATACTTCATGTAGTATGATAATCTCTAAGTCCATCCAAGTTGCTGCAAGTGCCGTAATTTAATTCCTTTTTATCAGTTCAGTTCAGTTGCTCAGTCATATCAGACTCTTCAAAAAAAATCCTTTTTTATGGTTGGGTAATATTCTATTTGTGTGTGTGTGTGTAAGTATATACCATATCTTCTTTATTTATCTGTCAATGGACATTTAGGCTGTCTCCATGTCTTGGCTATTATAAACCACGTTGCTATGAATGTTGGTATCTTTTGAATGGTATGAATGTGCTGTATTTTTTCTAATTATAGTTTTCTCCAGATATCTACCCAAGAGGTGCATTGCTGGATCATGCAGTTACTCTGTTTTTAGGGGTTTTTTTTTAAGGTACCTCCATATTGTTCTCTGGAGAAGGCAATGGCAACCCACTCCAGTACTTTTGCCTGGAAAATCCCATGGACGGAGGAGCCTGGTAGGCTGCAGTCCATGGGGTCGCTAGAGTTGGACACGACTGAGCGACTCCACTTTCACTTTTCACTTTCATGCATTGGAGAAGGAAATGGCAACCCACTCCAGTGTTCTTGCCTGGAGAATCCCAGGGACAGGGGAGCCTGGTGGGCTGCCGTCTATGGGGTCGCACAGAGTCGGACATGACTGAAGCGACTTGGCATATTGTTCTGTATAGTGGTTGTACCAGTTTATATTCCCATCAACAGTGTAGCAGCAGGGTTTCTTTTTCTCCACACCCTCACCAGCATTTATTCAGTTCAGTTCAGTTCATTGGCTCAGTCATATCTGACTGTTTGTGACCCCGTGGACTGCAGCATGCCAGGCTTCCCTGTCTGTCACCAATTCGGGAGCTTGCTCAAACTCATCTCCATGAAGTCAATAATGCCATCCAACCATCCAGTCATCCTCTGTCATCCTGTTCTCCTCCTGCCTACAATCTTTCCCAGCATGAGGGTCTTTTCCAGTGAGTCAGTTCATTGCACTTTTAGGTGGCCAAAGTATTGGAGCTTTAGCATCAGTCCTTCCAATCAATATTCAGGACTGATTTCCTGTAGGATCAACTGGTTGGATCTCCTTGCAGTCCAAGGGACTCTCTGGAGTCTTCTCCAATACCACAGTTCAAAAGCATCAATTCTTCAGTGCTCAGCTTTCTTTATAGTCAAACTCTCACATCCATACATGACTATGGGAAAAACCATAGCTTTGACTAGATGGTCTTTTGTCAGCAAAGTAATGTCTCTGCTTTTTAATATGCTGTTTGGTTTGGTCATAGCTTTTCTTCCAAGGAGCAAGTGTCTTTTAATTCCATGGCTGCAGCCACCATCTGCAGTGATTTGGAGCTCAATAAAATAAAGTCTGTCAGTGTTTCCATTTCTTCCCCATCTATTTACCATGAAGTGATGGGACCAGATGCCATGATCTTCTTTGTGTAAATGCTAAATTTTAAGTAAACTTTTTCACCCTCCTCTTTCACTTTCATCAAGAGGCTCTTTAGTTCTGTACTTTCTGCCGTAAGGGTAGTGTCATCTGGGCAGCAGAACTTATTGTTACTTCTCCCAGCAATCATGATTTCAGCTTGTGCTTCATCCAGCCTGGCATTTCTCATGATGTACTCTACATATAAGTTATATAAACAGAGTGACAATATACAGCCTTGACATACTCCTTTCCCAATTTGGAACCAGTCTGTTGTTCAATGTCCAGCTCTAACTGTTGCTTCTTGACCAGAATTTATTATTTATATACTTTTTGATGATGACCATTCTGACCAGTGTGAGTTGATGCCTCATTGTAATTTTTATTTGCATTTTCCTAATAATTAGCAATGTTGACCACCTTTTAATGTGCCTGTTGGCCATCAGTATCAATATGTCTTATTTGGAGAAATGTCTGTTTAGGTTTTCTGCCTATTTTTGGATTGCATTGTTTTATTTTTTTGGATTTATTTTGTTTTATTTGGATATATATTTTTTGTTTTATTTTGTATTTATTTTGTTTTATTTTGATTTATTTATTTTATTTGGATTTATTTGTTTTATTTGGATTGCATTCTTTGTTTTATTTGTTTTATTATATTTTTTATTTGTTTTGGATTGCATTGTTTGTTTCATTTGTATACTGTATGAGCTGTTTGTATATTTTGGAGATTAATCACTTGTCAATGGCATTGTTTGCAAATATTTTCTCCCTTTCTATAGGTTGTCTTGTTGCTTTGTTTATAGTTTTCTTTGCTATGCAAAAGTTTTTAAGTTTAATTAGATTTCATTTGTTTATTTTTATGTCCATTACTCTAAGAGATGGATACCAAAAAAATATTGCTGCAGTTTATGTCAAACAGTGTTCTATTTTCATCTAGGAGTTTTATAGTATTCAGTCTTACACATGGGTCTTTAATCCATTTTGAGTTTATTTTTGTAGATGTTATTAGCAGATGTTCTAATTTAATTCTTTTGCATGTTACTGTTCAATTTTCCCAATACCATTTTTAAAAAGATTGTCTCTTGTACATTGTGTATTCTTTTCTCCTTTTTCATAGACTACTTGACCACAGTTTGTGGGTTTATTTTCAGCCTTTTTACCTGTTCCATTGATTGATGTGTCTGTTTTCTGTGCAAGTACCATACTGTTTTGATGACTGTACCTTTGTAGTATAGTCTGAAGTCAGGGAACCTGATTTCCCCAGGTCTGTTTATCTTTCTCAATATTGCTTTGGCTCTTTGGGTTCTATTTTGTTCGTATACAAATTTTTAGGAGAACGCATGTTAATTCTTCGAATGTTTGGTAGAATTTCTTGTGAAGCCATCTGGCCCTTGAATTTTATTTGTTGGGGGGTTTAAATTACTGATTCAATTTCAGTACTGGTGATGGATCTGTCTATATTTTTAGTTTTTTACTGGTACAGTCTTGGGAGATTGTGTCTTTCAAAGAATTTATCCATTTTTTCTGGATTGTCCATCATCTTGGTATCTTTCTGCTCATAGCAGTCTCTTATGAACATTCACATTTCTGTGGTGTTGGTTACAACCTCTTTTCATTTCTGATTTTATTGATTTAGACCCTCTCTCTCTGTACCTCTCTTTTCTTAGTGAGTCTGGCTAAAAGTTTTTTTTGTTTGTTTGTTTATCTTTAATTTTGTTTATCTTAGGACTTCTCTGGTGGCTCATACGGTAAAGCATCTTGCTTACAATGCGGGAGACCTGGGTTCGATCCCTGGGTTGGGAAGATCCTCTGGAGAAGGAAATGGCAACCCTCTCCAGTACTCTTGCCTGGAAAATCCCATGGACAGAAGAGCATGGTGGGCTACAGTCCACTGGATCGCAGAGTCAGACATGACTGAGCGACTTCACTTTCACTTTATCTTCTCAAAGACCCATTTTTTTTTAGATTTTTTTTTAAGTTCCATTATTTTTTCTATTGTGTTGTTACTTATTTCTGCTCTGATATTTATTTCTTCCCTTCGACTAATGTTGGCTTTTATTTGTTCATCTTTCTCTGATTACTTTAGGTGTAAGGTTAGTTTGTTTATTTGTGATTTTTCTTATATCCTGAGGTAAATTTTTATCACTATAAGCTTACCTGTTAGAACTGCTTTTGCTGAGTGCCCTAGATTTTGAATTGTCATGTTTTCATTTCATTTGTCTCTAGGTATTTTTAAAATTTCCTCTTTGATTTTTTTCAATAATCCTTTAATTGTTTAGTATAGCATAATATTTAGCTTCCACATGTTTGAATAAACATCCACTTTTGTTTATCTATACTTGGACTGGAAGGAACTAGTATATCAAAGTTAATCAAGGGACTTTAGACCTGTCTCCTGCACTCTTAAACTATAAATACCAGATTTTCATTTGTCTCTTATGTTATACATTTCATGCTGCATCTTCTTTGCAATCAAACTAGTTAACACCGTTTTTTTTTTTTTTTTCCTGTTTGTGTGTGTATGTGTGTGAAATTTAGAGATTGAGTATCTGAATGCATATCAGTTACTTTTATTTTGGTATTATAGAAAAATTAGAAAGATATTCTCAGTTTTACTCTGTCAGTAATTGGATTGCTGGATTTGTAAGACTAGCTCATGTCTGTGCTGGTACAAGAGACAAATTATGTCAGGCCAAGTAAACAGTTAGGGAGAACTTTATTCAAGACTGTTGCTACAGAAGTCAGGAACATTGCAATAGGGCTAAAGACTGTTGAAATTAGAGTTAAGATTATTGCTATAGGGAAGACAATTTGAACTCTACTGGAAAAGGTAAGGTGGTTTCTAAGTGCTGGGGTGAGCTAGTAGAAAAGTACTAAAAAATGTTGAGCTTCCCTGGTGGCTCAGATAGTAAAGAATCTGCCTGCAATGCAGGAAACCTATGTTTGATCCCTGGGTTGGGAAGACCCCCCGAATAAGAGAATGGTTACCCACTCCAGTATTCTTGCTGGGTGAATTCCATGGACGGAGGAGCTTGATGGACTACAGTTCATGGAGTCACAAAGAGTCAGATATGGCTGAGCGACTAACATTGTAGGTTTAGAAAACTTTAGGTGGGAGATTGTTGCTGTTTAGTTGCTGAATTGTGCCCAGCTCTTTTGAGACCCCATGAATCGTACATAGGCTGCCAGGCTCCTCTGTCCTTGGGATTCCCAGGCAAGAATATTGGAGTGGGCTGCCATTTCCTTCTCCATTGGATCTTCCTGACCCAGAGACTGAACCTGCATCTCCTGCTTGGCAAGAGGATTCTTTACCACTGAGCCACCAGAGAAGTCAGGTGGAGATTAGTCACTGTTAATAGCCCATCTGTGTTTGCTAATAGTTGCTTAATAAAGTTGGGCTTTGTACTCAGGAAAATAGGAGTGCTATCTCCTATGATGATTTTATTTCAAGAGGATGGCTTCCAAGTCCTTGAGAGAGATATTCCTGGTTGTAAGAGCATTGTGAACAAGATTTACATATCAAAGATGGAGAAAGGATCTGCAACCGAAAGTTTTCTAAAGTAAATTCTCTTAAGAAAAGTTTCGGGCCAGAGCGTATAGTCAGGATGATAACCCCTCTAAAGCTTAATGAAGCTAGGAGTCATGTTAAGGCTGTCTCAGTTATTGGGAGTACTGTTTACATCAGTTTGTAAGTAATGATTGTCAGAAATATTAATGTGGGAACAGAACAAAAAATAGTGTAACAAATAGTATGTGTTTTTTAATGAAATTCTATTCTTAAAATATTTGAAATAATAGTGTTGTGAATAGGACAGTAAAGTGGTTCATGAGAATTGTAGTTTGCTGGAATACCTTCTTTCAGTTAAGTTTGGTGCCATTATCAGTGGTTCTAAAAAATTTATTTCCAATTCTTTGTAGGAAACACTGTTCAGTCCTTCTGAGATGCTGGCTTCACTTGGCAAACATAGATTTTTTTTTTTTTTTTAACCTGGGTTTTCCTTTCACTTTGATAGCCATATGGATGGTTAGTAGCCCTTCAAAAAGCTCCTCCAGAACAGAAGCAGCCTGTCTTTCTTCTGGAATACTTTTATGTAAGCAGAATATTCTAGGCAATAGAGGTGGCATACTTCTTCCAGTGGGTCCTTCAAGGTCCTTGTAACTGTACGTCTTAGGGCTTCTAGGGAAGAAAGAGGCCCTTTGAAATATTGAATATGATTATGAGAGGATTCACTTAAATCGGGCATAGGACATGATCTCTGCCCCAGATTCATAGGTCTGCCAAATATAAGTTCAAAGGGAAAAAATATGATGCTTGCCTGCAAGGTTTGCTCTAATTTTCAACAAGGCTAGAGGTAAAACTCTAGGACATTTTGATCTGGTGTATTGCTAAATTTTAGCAAATGGTTTTCATTCATTCTCTGGGAATCTGTAAACATATATATGATTACTGGATGACAGGGGGAATAAGATGGGAGACTTTACCACTACCTGAGTATTGGCATCTGAAGTGGGAAAAATTTCAGATCATTCAGACATCATATACACTATAACTAGACAAAATCCATTACTTTCTATAGGCATTGATTCTATGAAATTCAAAAGCACCAAGTTTCTGGTAAATTTGATTGGGGAAACTGCCAATACCATACTTCAGGAGTGACCTATAAATAATTCTGATGACAGATTGCTCATCTCTTAAATATGTTATGAATATCTTCACCTTTTAGGTAAATAAGATTCTAGTGCCATTAAAGTTCCTCTTTTACTTAGAAAATTATGTTGGTAGCACAACTTTACTAAGAAAATAAAGACTGTTCTTAGAAATCATCTTGTTGGATAATTCCAAAAGTTCAGTTGAATTTCTTTTAGCCTCATTTTCAATTCATTTGTACATTTCCTTTTTTGAAGTATATATTTGGAAGTTAACAAAAATTTCTTATTGTGTTAAATATGAGGCTTCAAATTTGAAATCTGCTACATTTTAACAGTGGCTTTTATATCTCTGTCAACAAAATCATTGCCTTCAGAAGTTTTTTTTCTGCCCTGCATGAGCTCTACAACGGATTACTGATCTGAGCAGACAGTTTTACAACCTCTAAAAAATCAACTATCAATTTTTCATGAGATATTTTACTTCCCCTAAAGGTAGAGAATCCTCTAGCTTTCCAAACTTGCTCTTTTGCTTGACAGACACAGGTGTGTGTGTGTGTGTGTGTGTGTGTGTGTGTGCATATGTTTGTATATATATCAAAAATCACAATTCTTGTTACTGTTATTGACTAGGCTGATAGTTTCAACTTAATTCAAGGCAAATACAAGCTTCCAAAATTTCATACCAAGTCACCATAGCATCTGAAGCCTTAAGTTTGTCACTTTTATCCTAAGCACATGTGTGCTTGAGTGCTCGGTCACTCAGTCATATCTGCCTCTTTGCAACCTTATGGACTGTAGCCAGCCAGGCACCTCCTCCATAGAATTTTCCAGGCAAGGATACTGGAGTGAGTTGCCATTTCCTTCTCCAGGGGATCTTCCTGAGCCAGGGATAGAACTCACATCTCCTGCGTACATGCTGCTGCTGCTGCTGCTGCTAAGTCACTTCAGTCGTGTCCGACTCCGTGTGACCCCATAGACGGCAGCCACCAGGCTCCCCCGTCCCTGGGATTCTCCAGGCAAGAACACTGGAGTGGGTTGCCATTTCCTTCTCCAATGTATGAAAGTGAAAAGTGAAAGTGAAGTTATTAAAAGAGCATTATGAACAAGAATCAGTTAAAACATGCTGGGGCCTAGTGCTGTCTTTTTTACCATGATCATCTATTTGATCAGGATCTGGTAAAATAAAATGAATAGGATTTAGGAGATTGCATCTCCCAAATACAATATTAGGATTGAATAATAGTACTTATTCATAATTAGTCTGATGCCATGCCCACAAATTATGGATCTTATGTACTTGGAAGTTAGCTGTCACAACAGTAAAGCATATATATAAGTCAAGTGACCAAATTAAATTCCTAAGCCTTTTTAAAGATGTGTCTGCTGCTCTCACAACAGCCCAGTATCCACAGTGTCATGGCCTACAGAAGAACTGAGAAACACATTATTAATGTATGGTCTCATCTCAACTTTTGAGTTAAAATTCCAAAAGTAGCACTTTTATTTTAATAACAAAACAAGAAGAAGGGCTTTTATCCTTTGTTTTTCTTATTCTTTTTATAGCTGGATTTGTTTTTTCCATCCCTGGGTTGTGAAGATCCCCTGAGGAAGGGAACAGCTACCCATTCTAATATTCTTGCCTGGAGAATATGATGGACAGAGGAGACTGGCAGGCCACATTCCATGAACAGAGGAGCCTTCCTGGCCACAGTACATGGGTGGCAAAGAGTTGGACATGACTGAGCAACTGTCAATTTCACACTTTTCACCCTATATTGTAATTCTTGGGGACCATCAGCATCAATATACGCTGTAAATGTCCTTCAGTTTAACAGTATTGCAACTTATCCAGTGAGGTCTTATGTCCTTGTGAAGGGGAAAATGTAATAAAGTCAAAGCCTCAGTTTTGCATTACTGTTCAGTTTTAAATGCTACTAGCAAACCATCTATATATTGAATGCCTGTAGATCCTTCTGGAGGAAACAAGTTTCCCCTAAGTTTTCTATAAATGGCTAAAGAAATAATAGAAGAGTATGGAAACTTTTGAGGAACTCTGCCATAAATACTGAACTTCTTTACATAAGTAAAAACAAACAAGAATATAAATCCGTTTAGATGAGAGAAACAGGAAAAAAAATAAAGCAGAGCATAGGTAAATTGTAGAAAAGCTTTGTAGAGGGTAGTGCAGGCACACTAAATCACTTCAGTCATATCTGACTCTTTGTGACACTATGGTCTGTAGCCCACTAGGCTGCTCTGTCTGTGGGATTCTCCAGGCAAGAATACTGGAGTGGGTTGCCGTGCCCTCCTCCAGGAGGATTTTCCTGATTCAGGGATCAAACCTGTGTCTCTTACATATCCTGAATTGGCAGGCAAGTTCTTTACCACTAGTGCTACCTGGGAAGCCCATAGAGGGCGGTTCCAAAGTTATAATAGTTATAGTATTAAAAACTTAAGGTATTAACAGAGAAATGGCTTTATTTACTTCTTTAAGATTTTGTATTAAGGTTTACCATCTTTATCAAATTTACCTTCCCTGTTTGCTGGAAGTTTGGTAGAATTAATATTACAGTGTTAGTGTACTTTTATTATTATCCTTTGTTTTTCTTATTCTTTTTATAGCTGGATTTGTTTTTTCTTTTTTTTTTTCTTTTTTTTTTTTTCTCTCTAATTTTATTTTATTTTTAAACTTTACATAATTGTATTAGTTTTGCCAAATATCAAAATGAATCCGCCACAGGTATACATGTGTTCCCCATCCCGAACCCTCCTCCCTCCTCCCTCCCCATACCATCCCTCTGGGCCGTCCCAGTACACCAGCCCCAAGCATCCAGCGTCATGCATCGAACCTGGACTGGCAACTCGTTTCCTACATGATATTTTACATGTTTCATTGCCATTCTCCCAAATCTTCCCACCCTCTCCCTCTCCCACAGAGTCCATAAGACTGTTCAATACATCAGTGTCTCTTTTGCTGTCTCGTACACCGGGTTATTGTTACCATCTTTCTAAATTCCATATATATGCGTTAGTATACTGTATTTATGTTTTTCCTTCTGGCTTACTTCACTCTGTATAATAGGCTCCAGTTTTATCCACCTCATCAGAACTGATTCAAATGTATTCTTTTTAATGGATTTGTTTTTTCTAACTGAGCTATTGACAGAGGCTATTGTTTGACACATGATCATGGCTTATGTTTTTTAGTAAGCTATTTCTATTGGTTCTACACCTCAAATTAAACCAGTATTGTTATCGCAAGGCCAAAAGTGATACATTACTTTATTTCTGCTCAGATTACTTTTCCAACATAGCACAGCATAACACTGCCACTCGCTGCTACATTTCTTCTCTTTTAGAAGGCACATCATAACCAAGTAAGACAGTTTTTTTCCCAGGACATTAAATAGATACTCCATATGGAGTATACAATATGGTAGTTTTAATTTGCACAGGAGATCTCTCCCTGATAGCTTTACAGGAGAATAAAGAGAGATTAAGAAAACATGTTCCTCAGTCATGAGATCTGTTCATGTGGGAACCACAGAAGAAAAGAACACATATAAACCTGATTTAAAATACCAACAACCTGAATTGGTCTATCACCAGATGGAAAGTGAAGGATTTCTGGGGCACTTTCAGAATAAGTAGCACCTGTATCTATCATAAAAAGCAAGGCTATGTTAGTCTGAGGAAAAGTTATTCGAACATAAATTTTATCAGTTCCTACTGCTGAGACTCCCTCAGTCTGTCAATTGTAAACCATTTGACAATTATTCCCTAGCTTTCTGGGCTTTCCTCATTCTCTTGTTTCTGCAGTCTCTGCATCTTCTGGTGTCTCTTTTCCCCAACCAGAATTTCTTAGAATAGTGACATATGGTTTTCTCTTCTGTGTTATCTTCACCAATTGGCCAGAGTAAAGGTTATTTCCTTTAGTAAATAGTATTAACTGAACAGTTAACATAGCAGTTTTTAACTTTTTTATCTTTATATTTTTCAATATTGTTTCCTGAGTAGCTGCTTCTAAGATTTGATTAGTAGTCTGTCCTTGCCAACCTTCTTCCTTTTTCCTAATTTGAATTTAGATCATCAGTAAGAGAGGGTGTCCTAGTGGCTCAACAGTAAATGATCTGCCTGCCACTTCAGGAGACACAGGTTCAATCCCTGGGTTAGGAAGATCCCCTGGAGAAGGAAATGGCAACCCACTCCAGTATTCTTGCCTGGGAAACTCTATGCACAGAGGAGTCTGGTGGGCTTCAGCCCATGGGATCACAAACAAGTTGAACACAATTTAGTGACTCAACAACCACAACCAATCAGCAAGAGAGCCAAGGATAAAGATAGGACCAGGGGACAATTTGTATCTTTCCTTGGACCCAGGCATGTAAATTTTGAGAAAATTTCAACGGATCGCCTATAGAAAGTAATGGGAGCCTCACTTGTTATCTAGATACAACACCACAGTCTCTCCCAGCTCATCTTTAGAAAAAAGACTGTGAGCACTCTCTTCTGATGGTCACCCAAGCCCTTGTTTCTTCCACAGTTGCAGAGGGTGGCGGATAGCCACTACTCCTCAATGGGGTGAGTGATCTCCTGGTCCCCAGCGTGCTTGCTCCATCAAATGACCAAAGGCTAGTGGTTTCAGAATCCCCACAGTAGCTTATGCATATCCCCAAGTGTAGGTATGTAAATTGAAAACTCATTGTGTAAAAGTTCTGAAAACTTCTGGAAAATAGGAAAAGAAACTTTCATATGAATATCAGCTGTCAAGGAGTCTGGGTAACTTCTCAATGGCATGAGCTTCACTGATGATTATATCAGAAGAGCTGATTTTCCACACATTTGACAAAGGAAAAATAGAATTATAGGCTATATGGCTTTTTTCTTATGTTGGTATATTTATCAAACTAGTATTTATTTTTCCCTTTTTTTCCCCAAGTAACTGGTGAAACTACACTACATCTTGCCACTTTCATATAGGAGCAGAATCTTCTATTTAAATTTTCAACACTTCCCTAAGTAAATATTCTTATAACTTTTGCTTTCCTAGATACATGGTATATGGATGATAACAGACTTCTGGAGGTAGACTATATGCTAAGATATGGAGTGGGTTCAGAGCTAGAATATGAGACTTACAAGCCTGTGTTCTCAAATAAGGCAGGTAATTCAGTAGGAGCTAAAGAAGTCATGCCACTGGTCTTCTCTTTACGGAAATTTACTGATGAAGGGAACCATGTATCTAAAAGATCATCACATCCTTCTTCCCAAGTGTCTATTTGAAGCAAGAAGAATATAGAGATGCAGGGGGAGAGAGGGAGCAGAAACAGCAAAGAAAGGAAGAAGATGGTTCTGTGAAAGAGAGCTCTTCAATTCTCACATTTGTTTTTTCATTCTCCTCAATCTTTCCTTCTGGCTATCCAAATCATTTTAAACTTTATTCTTAGAATAATATCCATCCAGTCAGTTCAGTTCAGTTGCTCAGTCATGTCTGACTCTTTGCACCCCATGAACCACAGCATGCCAGGCCTCCCTTTCCATCATCAACTCCCGGAGTCCACCCAAATCCATGTCCACTGAGTCGGTGATACCATCCAACCATCTCATCTTCTGTCGTCCCCTTCTCCTCCTGCCCTCAACCTTTCCCAGCATCAGGGTCTTTTCCAATGAGTCAGCTCTTCGCATCAGATGGCCAAAGTATTGGGGTTTCAGCTTCAGCATCAGTCCTTCCAATCAATATTCAGGACTGATTTCCTTAGGATCAACTGGCTTAATCTCCTTGCGGTCCAAGCGACTCTCAGGAGTCTTCTCCAACACCACAGTTCAAAAGCAGCAATTCTCCAGCGCTCAGCTTTCTTTATAGTCCAACTCTCACATCCATACATGACTACTGGAAAAACCAAAGCCTTGACTAGACGGACCTTTGTTGACAAAGTGATGTCTCTGCTTTTTCATAATGCTGTCTAGGTTGGTCACAACTTTCCTTCCAAGGAGTAAGCGTCTTTTAATTTCATGTCTGCAATCACCATCTGCAGTGATTTTGGAGCCCAGAAAAATAAAGTCTGACACTGTTTTTACTGTTTCCCCATCTATTTGCCATGAAGTGATGGGACTGTATGCCAGGATCTTAGTTTCCTGAATGTTGAGCTTTAAGTCAACTTTTTCACTCTCCTCTTTCACTTTCACCAAGAGGCCCTTTAGTTCTGCTTCAAATACCAGTAATTAATGGGCTTATAATGTGCCCCCCTTAAATCCCTCATACATCTTGAAGAATTGTATTCTCATAAGTATTCCAAATGTGACAGAGATACTAGCTGCTTAAAAACTGCAGGTGAGCCTGGATGAGAGGGGATTTGAGGGAGAATTGATACATGTATGTATGTGGCTGAGGCCCTTCACTGTTCACCTGAAACTACCAAACTGTAGTTTGGTAGCATTCTCAATTGGCTATACCCCAATGCAAAATAAAAAATGTTTAAATTGAACAACAACAACAACAACAAAACAAAACTTTAGGCAGCATTCCTGGCTTCCCATATTTTTCCATTGTCAAAGCTAATCATGGTCCTGAAGGGATTTTAGAGCCCAATTTAACCAGGGTTACTCAGTAGTAAGTCTTAAATTTGCAGAGGGTGGTTCATCTAACTAGTATTCCAAAAGAACAGAGCACTATAAGGGAGACTTTATAATTCAGTCTCTTATATCTCTGCTGTGTCGTTATAAGAGCGTCAGCTGGTCCGTTTAATTCTGGAACTGTCATTTGTATCCCATCCTCATCACCAAACTATTGAGGAAATATAATTAAAAATAATATCTCATGCAAACCAAGTTCAGATCAGATCAGATTAGATCAGTCGCTCAGTCGTGTACGACTCTTTGCGACCCCATGAATTGCAGCACGCCAGGCCTCCCTGTCCATCACCAACTCCCGGAGTGCACTCAGACTCAACGTCCGTCGAGTCAGTGATGCCATCCAGCCATCTCATCCTCTGTCATCCGCTTCTCCTCCTGCCCCCAATCCCTCCCAGCATCAGAGTCTTTTCCAATGAGTCAACTCTTCGCATGAGGTGGCCAAAGTCCTGGAGTTTCAGCTTCAGCATCATTCCTTCCAAAGAACACTCAGGGCTGATCTCCTTTGGAATGGACTGGTTGGATCTCCTTGCAGTCCAAGGGACTCTCAAGAGTCTTCTCCAACACCACAGTTCAAAACCATCAATTCTCTGGCACTCAGCCTTCTTCACAGTCCAACTCTCACATCCATATGTGACCACAGGAAAAACCATAGCCTTGACTAGATGGACCTTTGTTGGCAAAGTAATATCTCTGCTTTTGAATATGCTATCTAGGTTGGTCATAACTTTCCTTCCCAAGGAGTGTCTTTTAATTTCCACCATCTGTAGTGATTTTGGAGCCCCCAAAAATAAAGTCTGACACTGTTTCCACTGTTTCCCCATCTATTTCCCATGAAATGATGGGACGAGATGCCATGATCTTCGTTTTCTGAATGTTGAGCTTTAAGCCAATTTTTCACTCTCCTCTTTCACTTTCATCAGGAGGCTTTTTAGTTCCTCTTCACTTTCTGCCATAAGGGTGGTGTCATCTGCATATCTGAGGTTTTTGATATTTCTCCTGGCAATCTTGATTCCAGCTTGTGCTTCTTCCAGCCCAGCGTTTCTTATGAGGTACTCTGCATAGAAGTTAACTAAGGAGGGTGACAATATACAGCCTTGACGTACTCCTTTTCCTATTTGGGACCAATCTGTTGTTCCATGTCCAGTTCTAACTGTTGCTTCCTGACCTGCATATAGGTTTCTCAAGAGGCAGGTCAAGTGGTCTGGTATTCCCATCTCTTTAAGAATTTTCCTGTTTGTTGTGATCCACACAGTCAAAGGCTTTGGCATAGTCAATAAAGCAGAAGTAGATG
>NW_011495050.1:9230773-9234200 GCF_000754665.1 Bison bison bison
CAACTCTCACATCCATACATGACTACTGGAAAAACCATAGCCTTGACTAGATGGATCTTTGTTGACAAAATGATGTCTCTGCTTTGTAATATGCTGTCTAGGTTGGTCATAACTTCCCTTCCAAGGAGTAAGCATCTTTTAATTCCATGGCTGGAGCCACCATCTGCAGTGATTTTGGAGCCCAGAAAAATAAAGTCTGTCAACTGTTTCCATTGTTTCCCCTTCTATTTGCCAAGAATTGATGGGACCAGATGCCATGATCTTAGTTTTCTGAATGTTGAGTTTTAAGCCAACCTTTTTACTCTCCTCTTTCACTTTCTTCAAGAGGCTCTTTAGTTCTACACTTTCTGCCATAAGGATGCTGTCATCTGGGTATCCGAGATTATTGATACTTCTCCTGGCAATCTTGATTCCAGCTTGTGCTTCATCCAGCCTGACATTTCACATGATAGACTCTGCGTATAAGTTAAACAAGCACGGTGACAATATATACAGCCTTGATGTACTGCTTTCCCAATTTGGAACCAGTCTGTTGTTCCATGTCCAGTTCTAACTGATGCTTCTTGACCTGTGTACAGATTTCTCAGGAGGCAGGTCAAGTGGTCTGGTATTCCCATCTCTTTAAGAATTTTCCTGTTTGTTGTGATCCACACAGTCAAAGGCTTTGGCATAGTCAATAAAGCAGAAGTAGATGTTTTTCTGGACCTCTGTTGCCTTTTCTATGATCCAACCCATGTTGGCAATTAGATCTCTGGGTTCTCTGCCATTTCTAAATACAGTTTGAACATCTGGAAGTTCATGGTTCATATACTGTTGACGTCTGGCTTGTAGAATTTTGAGCATTACTTTGCTAGCTTGTGAGATGAGTGCAATTATGTGGTAATTCAAACATTCTTTGGCATTTCCTTTCTTTGGGATTTGAATGAAAATTGACCTTTTCCATTTTTTAATATTGAATAAGCATTAAACCAGACAAGTGATATACATCACACACAATCTGCTAAAGAAATTGTGAGGAAAACTGAATCTCACTCCTTATATATCAGACAGATACAATCTGCTTGTATACATGTTGTTTGTCCTTATCAAAAGGGAAAATAGAACTTGTATCTTTACAGCAAGCAGGGAGTTAACATCACAGGGCTATAATCTAGGCTTAAGCTCCCACGGAAACAGGGGGACAGAGTGACATTTCCTTTATGCTTACATTTTTTTTAATATCCCCAAAGCAGCATTTTTATTTACCCACTGAATTCCAAAACATTTAATTTAGGAGTTTGGCATTTCATAATCACCCATCTTGATTGACATGGGCTGACACACATGGCGCTGTCAGGATACACAAGGACAATAGCCAAAGAGTTACAAAAAATAAATCCATGATTCTTAAACAATTGCAACCAAAAAAAAAAGTTACAGGTATCAAAACTTTAGATGCATTGCATTGAAAAGAAGGTTTGTGCACATCATAATTTAAAGAGGCGAACAAGGTGCTACTGAAACCTCACGTTAAAGTTAATTATTAAGCTGATGGAAAGGAGCAAGTGGTCTCTCGTCCCAGCTTCCCTTAATGGTTTTCCATTAGCTAAGAAAGAAGAGGGAGGGGTGAATTCACTTTTGCATGCACAGATGTACTGCTTTAACAAAACACTAGCAGCTGGTTTGAAGTGGACCATTTAAATGCCAACTGTAGCCTGTGTGGCTAATTTTCCTCTCTAACTTTCTGAGGCTTTCGCCTGCAATTCACCTAGACAGGCAAGCAAACGACAATGCCTCCTTCAGAACGCACCTGTCTGCACGATCCAAAAAGGGAGCTCCTGTGGGCTCAAAGCAACCGTCAGTCCAGCGATGCCCATGAATTACTTTATCTGGAACTGCTTCCCGGGGGCGGACAGCAGGTCTGAGTAGCTGTGCTGCCGTACAGAGAGGTTGAGCACTGGATACTTAGTGAGTGTGGCGAGAGGGGACTGGTGGTGATGGGGCGGGGGCGGGGCAGGCCAAGGCGCTCAGTTGCCTTCTCCGGCTTCCTCGTATTTATTTAAAGCCTCAAATAAATACATTATGTAATGTGAAAAAATGACAAGAGGCATATTTAGCTTAAAAAATTGACATACATCTGTGAGAAATTTTGTCATTTATAATTTCAAGTTTTCTAAAAGAAATGCTACAGAGAAAGGGGGAATTGTCTTTAACTTTGATACTGGGAAAATTTTTAATTTAGCCGTTATTTTAAAATTTATTTTTACTATTACACCACCAATTTATTGGAAACTAGATAGAATTATGGCAAATAGGAGTGCAAGTTGTCAGTGGAACAATTAGCCTATATGTGTTAGCAGTTCTTTATGAACTGACAAAATTAAATGTACTAAAATTTTTTGGTTGGTAAAAAAGTATAGGACTGAGATGGATATAACAAAGAGGAACAATTTAATCTTATAAAAAAACACCTTTTAATATTCACTAGGAGATAGATTGTTGGCATATTTGATATGGTATAGCTGATGTATATCCTATAGTTTTAAACTCTCATGACCATTTCATAATGGGTTTACTTTACTCTGAGCTTGAGTACTCACTCTTGCCCATAAACCTGTCTCTTTACTGTAGCTCAGAAAATGAGTGCTTCTGAACCCATCAACTGAAGACTGAAAGTTCATGTGCCATCAATTTTCAAATGATAATGCATATATGTATGCATATGAGTACATACAGATATGCACATATATTACAAAGGATAATGTACATGTGTTCTTTATATTATACAAATTTTATTTCCTTTGGCAGGAATGAAGTGAATATAGTCTAAAATTCTATAATATCTTATGTATCTTTATATCTCACACTATTCCTCAGTATTATGCACAATCTCATAATTACATCACAATATTTAACTGAGTTCATTTGTGATGGATTCCAATAAATTCTGTAACACTCAACACTGGTGGCATAGCTGTATTGCTAATGCAGTCTGTTGATCATGGTTTATAGTTTGGAAGTTGACTAAGAACTGGACATTCTGAAGCCATGGTGGCCTCAGGAATACAGTGCTCCTCTATGTTGCCCTCTGCTAGTTTAATTATAGTATAGCCTTCATCCAGAACACAGCTTTATTAGGGTGCCCTTTTTATTGATATTAAGAAGGGAAACTTTATGTCTTCTCTCCTGTAATTTTTCAGAAATGTTCATGTTTTTAGCAACAAAGTAGGGAAGCACTTGAGAATTTCTTCTTTTAAAAACCTATTTTTTAAGTATGTAATTTAGAATTCCCTATCATGATGGATATTTTACTCAGCAGTGGATCCATTCTTTTTTCCTCTTTGTATTCTTTGTTTAAATTTTAATTGGAAGCTAATTACTTTACAGTATTGTGGTGGTTTTTGCCATACATTCACATGAATCAGCCATTGGTATACATGTGTACCCC
>NW_011495050.1:9235444-9235811 GCF_000754665.1 Bison bison bison
CCCAAGGAGTGTCTTTTAATTTCCACCATCTGTAGTGATTTTGGAGCCCAGAAAAATAAAGTCTGACACTGTTTCCACTGTTTCCCCATCTATTTCCCATGAAATGATGGGACGAGATGCCATGATCTTCGTTTTCTGAATGTTGAGCTTTAAGCCAATTTTTTCACTCTCCTCTTTCACTTTCATCAGGAGGCTTTTTAGTTCCTCTTCACTTTCTGCCATAAGGGTGGTGTCATCTGCATATCTGAGGTTTTTGATATTTCTCCTGGCAATCTTGATTCCAGCTTGTGCTTCTTCCAGCCCAGCGTTTCTTATGAGGTACTCTGCATAGAAGTTAACTAAGGAGGGTGACAATATACAGCCTTGA
>NW_011495050.1:9236219-9237362 GCF_000754665.1 Bison bison bison
CTGTTGTTCCATGTCCAGTTCTAACTGTTGCTTCCTGACCTGCATATAGGTTTCTCAAGAGGCAGGTCAAGTGGTCTGGTATTCCCATCTCTTTCAGAATTTTCCACAGTTTATTGTGATCCACAGTCAAAGGCTTTGGCATAGTCAATAAAGCAGAAATATAACCTAGTTTAGCACATAAATAGTACTTGTTTATAGTAAACATTGATCACTAAATTATGTTATTTGTCTGTTCTGTCTTGTAAATTAACCTGACAGTTGTTTGTTTCTAGCTGAGAAAGTTGTGAGAAACTCATCTGTCTCATAATTTGCTTAGAGAGGTATTCAAATGATCTGTTCCATATAAAAAGAACAACTAGAAACTTTCCTGTCAGTGCAGTGGTATTTTAATAATCTGTTTCTCCTCTCTCTATCCACCTCTTTTTAGGCTGACTGGAAGCTTTGTGCCAGACCTGATAGTAAGCATGAGTAGCCAAATGTGGCTGCACCTTCAAACAGATGAAAGTGTCGGATCTGTTGGCTTCAAGGTTAACTACAAAGGTAATGATAAATTGTTACTGTGGGAAATATGTTACCTTAATAACACCAGAGAATACTTTTAAATTAAAGTTTAATTGCATCTATAAAAGTTTCCCAGCATACAAGCAAGAGTATATTTCAATGTAACACTTTACTTTTTAAATTAATTACAAATGTTGATTTCACTTTTCTTTAAGAAAAATTGTCTTTCCTTACAAATGAGATTATTTTACATACTTCATCTCTCCTTTAAGTCCGCTATACCACTATACAGTGCCTAGGCTTTAGTCACTCTGGACTCCTCAGCTTTCCAAAAATATGCAATGTGATTTTATCAACTTTATACAAATTGCCTGGCAAAAATCTACTAATTACTTAAACACATAGCAAAGGACTTAATTCTTTATTTTTATTTTGTAATGCATCTGTGGGGTATCTCCTCACCGCTGCCCCTTCTGACTTTGAACGTGGAATAGCTCCTCTAGGCTCTCCTGCGCCCGCGCAGCCACCACTCCTTGGAGGTGGGGTTGCTCCTCCCGGCCGCAGCCTCTGGCCTCGGGCGTGGGGTAGGTCCTCTCAGCTTCCGCCCGTGGCCTCCGACGTAGGACGTCGGAGGCCACGGGC
>NW_011495050.1:9237462-9240465 GCF_000754665.1 Bison bison bison
TGACCAACCTAGATAGCATATTGAAAAGCAGAGACATTACTTTGCCAACAAAGGTCCGTCTAGTCAAGGCTATGATTTTTCCAGTGGTCATGTATGGATGTGAGAGCTGGACTGTGAAGAAAGCTGAGCACCAAAGAATTGATGCTTTTGAACTGTGGTGTTGGAGAAGACTCTTGAGAGTCCCTTGGACTGCAAGGACATCCAACCAGTCCATTCTGAAGGAGATCAGCCCTGGGATTTCTTTGGAAGGAATGATGCTGAAGCTGAAACTCCAGTACTTTGGCCACCTCATGTGAAGAGTTGACTCATTGGAAAAGACTCTGATGCTGGGAGGGATTGGGGGCAGGAGGAGAAGGGGACAACAGAGGATGAGATGGCTGGATGGCATCACTGACTCAATGGACGTGAGTCTGAGTGAACTCTGGGAGTTGGTGATGGACAGAGAGGCCTGGCGTGCTGCGATTCATGGAGTCGCAAAGAGTCGAACACGACTGAGTGACTGAACTGAACTGAATGCATCTGTGAATCTCTCAGATTATATGCATGGTATTAGTGTTCAGATTATTAACTTCTATATAAATTATGAACCGCAGATGTTTTAAATTGCAACTACTCATCCCAATATTGATAGTTTTGCAGATTAATGTTAAATTATATGTGTATAACACAATCTTTTGTTTCAGTTCAATTTATAAGAGATAGATGCAGACACTGAAATCACAAATATCTCTGACACATGATTAACCATTTTAAAGTCAAATAGAGACAATTGATGTGCAGGTATACACCCAATGTACATATCAAAAATGCAGTTTTGAAATTCTGGTGGAAAACATATGTATGTTATTAAGTTTAATTAAAATCTATGCTTTAAAAGATGAAAATGTAAAACAGAACATCAGAATATATAGCTACCTGAATTTATTTTTTTTATTTTAAAAAGTATTATTCTCTATTTTATCAGTTCAACAGTGGATTATAAAGTAGACAGAATTCTTTTACTTGCATAATAATAATTTTTAACCAGAGTTTAGTTTTTCAAAGATTGGCTTTTCATGCCTTTCTATCTGGACACAGGGAAATGAATGCATGGTGTTGTCAGGAAGAACAGGACACATGCATTCTGTGTTTTTAACTTGAGACTAAATTTGGTGCTACATTAATTTGAATAGTTCAGGAAATCTGTATAAATGTCAGTTTTAAAAAATAAAAAGGTTAGCCTGATTATAATTTTAAATATATTCTTACTCCATTTAAAATCCACATCTGTCCCCAGAAAATAAAACAAGTTACAAAGGTTAAAGTATGGTCAGCTTCTGTTGCAAGTATCTATGCCTTGATTGTTTTATTTTTTTTTTATTTTTCCCCTGTAAATTATATTCCTCTTTGTTGTATTATTTTCTTCACCCTATGAAAGTTAGCTGTTAGAAAGTCTAGAATCATTCAAGCTGTGTTAATCATTAATGACACTGTTTCAGTAAAGAATACAGTTTTTAAAGTTCACAAACAGTTTTGAGCAGCAGGAGAGTGCTATCGATATTTCAACAGTCTCCACTGCAGTTCAGGAGCTGGAAGTACATTGTGAAGTAGCACAATTAAGCATTATTTTTTTTTGTTTTCTGCTCAGTTTTTAACAAAATTTGAAAATATATGTACTGCTTAAGGATCTGCTATGTGCCACCTATTGAATGAGCTGTTGAATATAGAAAGAACAACTAAAACTTATCTGGCAGTGCAGTGGTTAAGACGCTATGTTCCCGCTGCAGGTGGCAAGGGTTGATTCCCTAGTTGGGGAACTAAGATAAGATCCCTCCCACATGCCATGAGGTGATGCCAAAAAAAAAAAAAAAGTAAATAAGAAAGAAAGAATAAAGAATAGCCAGATATTTTCTCTCTTAGCAAGAGCATAATATAGTGACAGAAAAAAAAAATATATCCAACTATCCCTATGCTAACATCCACCAAGATGAGATATTTGAAACAAACCCAGACAATTCTTAACGAATAATGTCCTTACTCTTCTCCCACGCTTCAGCCTGGTCTCTTCCAGTCTAACATCCATACTGCTAATGGTGATCTCCCAGCAACAGAGAGGTTATCGATCATATTACCCTCCAGCTTAAAACGTTTCCAAACATTCCAGAACCTCCATAGTGCTTATCTTACAGATTTTTGTTTTCTCTCTACACTTAAGTTTTATAAAATGATCTTTGAACCCAGCAAGTTGTTTCATACTTCTCCTTACACTCAGTAAATTCTGTCTGGATCTATATTCAGTTCTAAACGCAACATCACATCACTCATCCTTTAAGACAAAGTTCAAATATTTTTCTGTGAAGCCTTCCTTAACTCCACACATTACAAAAGAACATCTTCCCTGTTTAGCCTCTCAGTCTTGTCCAACTCCTTTCAACTCCATGGACTTAGCCCACCAGGCTCCTCTGCCCATGGGAATTCTCCAGGTGAGAATACTGGAGTGGGTTGCCATGCCTTCCACAAAAATGCATCATGTTCATCTTTAAATTTCCATTAGCAAGCTCCTGCTATATCCTCATAGGTAATTAATGACTATTTGTTCAATAAAGCTGAACAAATGAGTTGACCCTAAATATGATAGGTAAGGTACATCCTCAAAAGTTTAGTTTTTTTACTGTGAAAATCATGTTTTTACATCTCCCATAGTTTAAAACCTGAGCTCAAAGTTGAAGCAGGATTCATGTTGAGAAGTTTCAAATTTTGATGTGCATATAAGTTTAGCAACTTTGCCTACTAAAAATAATTTTCATAATTACCATGTTCTCAGTTAGGTAGTAGGTTGGTTCTAAATGGAACACTGCTTAAAAACAAAACAAAGCAAAACAAAAACTTTCTCTATTTGATCTAAAGACATCGTTTTTTTTTAATTTTATTTTATTTTTAAACTTTACAATATTATATTAGTTTTGCCAAATATAGAAATGAATCTGCCACAGGTATACCTGTGTTCCCCATCCTGAACCCTCC
>NW_011495050.1:9240756-9259466 GCF_000754665.1 Bison bison bison
TGCTGTCTCATACACAGGGTTATTGTTACCATCTTTCTAAATTCCATATATATGCGTTAGTATACTGTATTGGTGTTTTTCTTTTTTTTTAATCACCTATAGATTTTTCATGAGATAACATTAAGGTAGATCTCCTATAAACTAAGCATGCATTTTCTTGTATATTTTGTCTTTGTAAGAGAGAACATAGCTATAAGACTACTTGGTCGTTTTTACTCAATGTTAAATATTTAGGAAATTTAATTTTTTTTTTTTTCGGTGACTGTAAGCCTCTTCGTATCTTTTCCTGGATTAATGTTGGTCATTTATATCTTGTTAGAAATTTTTCTAGGATATAGATAATAGTTTTCAAAAATATTAACAGTTCATACATAGTTTATTAGAAAAAAACTTTGATATTTGGCAAAACTAATACAATTATGTAAAGTTTAAAAATAAAATAAAATTAGAGAGAAAAAAAAAAAAAAACAACAAAAATAAAAATAAAAAAAATAAAAAATAGAAAAGATATATTATCCAAATATTTATCAGTTCAGTTCAGTTGCTCAGTCATGTCTGACTCCTTGAGACCCCATGTGGTGTAAACTAATTGTACAAAGAGTAACTTTTTCTCTCTTTGGCAGCATCTGCTTTTTTGCTTGCCCAGCAATCCTCCCACTTTCTTCTATCAGCTCAGCTATTTTAGGCTTTGATGACCCTTATCTCTTCTAGTTCTGTATGGGTCTGTAGGCTTGGGCTGAACTAATCAGAATTCCTTTTGATACAGTTATCAGTCTAGGATCTGGGGCAATTGATATAGATTCCAGGTGGAAGAAAATCGCTTTTCCGAGATTATATACTCTTAAGGATCATTTAACTTGGTGCCTACTGATGTCCAACTTTCGTTACTAGAAGAACCAGTAGATTAAAAGAATGAAAAACAGTACTGTAGGAGAAAATAGAAACTTCTAACTGCCTGAAGGGAATACTAGACCTTGGCTATTTAATTGTATAAGGCTATAAACTTTTCCTTGTTTAAGCCATGATGAGTTCAGTTTATGTCACTAATTAAGTCCTAATTAACACATTTGTGATCTCTTTGTTTAATTCTTTCAAGATAGAAAAAAACAATATTTACATTACAGTTCAATGCTTGTAGAATCAGATGTATTTCTTTCTTTTTCTTTTCTGTATTTTCAAAAAAAATTAAGGTGGAAAAACACCTTACTTGGATCCCACGGAGAATGTATACGCATAGAAATGAACAGTTACAGTTGAGAAAGTAATATTTAATACATTCTTTGCTTTTATCAGGAAAGGAAACATGAAAATATTAGCGTTCTCTAATCGCCTTCTACTGACAGTGTACATTTGTAGTGAATAAAGGTCTTTGCTAGTATTAGGACATATGCCTTAATGCTATTATTTATGGATTAAGTTTTGGTTCCAGTTTTTTTTTTTTTTTTAATAAAGAGACACAGAGGTATAGAACAGTCTTTTGGAGTCTGTGGGACAGGGAGAGGGTGGGATGATTTGGGAGAATGACATTGAAACATGTATAATATCATATATGAAACGAATCGCCAATCCAGGTTCGGTGCATGATCTGGATGCTTGGGGCTGGTATGCTGGGACGACCCAGAGGGATGGTATGGGGAGGGAGGACGGAAGGGGGTTCAGGATGGGGAACACATGTATACCTGTGGCAGATTCATGTTGATGTATGGCGAAACCAATACAATATTGTAAAGTAATTCCTTGGTTCTTATATGATTAATTACGGCACTGAAACATAATTAGTTATCACTGAAATCATGCTATAGAATAATGGAAAATATGTAAAAATTTTTGATTACTTTATCTGCCTTAATATTTATGTTATAGTTCAGAAATTGGCATATATATATATATATATAGGCCTATAAAATATATATATATTCACTCTATCTCAAGTGAATTCAATTAAATTAGATCAAAGTCATCTAAAGAACATACTTAGATGATGATTGATAGTCTCTTAAAAATGCACTCTGGAAATAATGAAAATAATTATAATTGTATCAAAAATATTTTTAAAATTTTCTAGGAATTCAATTATTTTCATATACAAACATAATGTTAGCATGTTATGGAGATATATTTCAGTGTTTGTGGGATTAGATCGGAATCTAAGTTTGTTTGTGCAAATAACTGTTTTCCTCTAAGGTGTGCCATGTATATAGCTGATTCAGTATATGCTGAAAGGAAAGTGTCTCTGTCTTTCAAACAAGGAGCTTGGACTAAATATTTCCTTTGAATTCTAACACTCTTTTATTATATTTGATAAATTAAATGTTGATATGTTCATTGCATTGTCCAAGAATATTATACTCAATATTTATTCATTATAGTACACTGATATACCTTCAATGGGACATTCTTTGTTTGAGTTCTCAGGAAAATTTCTGTCTTAGAAATTGTTTCTATCTGGTGGTGGCCTATTAACACAGAACTAGTGAGCCCCCTTGGGTTTTTTCGTTATTGTGTCTTTTGAGATATTTCTTCTCTTCATATAATTTTCATTTTCTTTATTGAAATATTGCCTGTAAAAGTGTTTCCCTTCCTTGGGAAAATTGCTAAATAGCGTGTAGTATTTTGTGGGGGATTGTTATGATAACATTTCAGTCCACGCTCAGAATAAAGAGGGCTTTTTAGCATGATTCATGAAAACTTATAATAAAATTTATTATTTTTATCGTTACCTTTTATTAGCTTAAAGGACTTATTTTATTTTACATTCAGTACATCAAGTTTCTTTAGAAAACTACTGTTCCTAAAATATTCAGTTTGACTTTGTCACAGTCTGCAGTGAGCGTTAACCTTTTTGTATCTATAGCACCAGAATGAGAATGAGTAGCAGTAGAGTATTAAAAATCACGTCTTTTAAAATAACTGTTGACTTACCACTATGTACCAGGCATGGTGAAGGACAGGGTACATAGCAAAAAGTAAGATACTTAGTCACTGCTTTCAGACTAATGGAATGAAGACTGACACTTTAAAAATAGTGGTAAACATTAAAAAGTGATGAAAATGAAAAAGGCAATGTGCTTTTGGGAGACTATCCCAAGGCATCTAATGCAAACCTCAAGAAAAGCTTTCTTCAGGAGATAAACATGGACTGAGATATGAGCTGAGTAAGAGTTACTGAGGCTAGAAGCTGGACAGCAAGACGAGTGTGTTTAGATGACAAGTTCATTTGAGTACTTGATAGAATTCCTGGGTGTATGGCCAAAATGGAGAGAGAGAAAGCTGTGGTGTGAGAGGTGGAAAGAGTGAGTCATACTTTGTTGCAAAACATACTGTGAAACTGAATCTGTGAGACTGAAAGATGTTCATTTTTTCCCATGGAAGAAAAAGATCATTCCACCCACTCCCAGGTAGATGGCTTTTGCAACTTTCCCCTGAGGACAGGGACTAGTATTTAGTTAAGTAATGGAATTATAGAACTTTGGAGCTGGAAGAGACTTGTGAGGTAGTTGAATCAATTATAATTATTGCATCTAATATGAGAAAATTGAGTACCATATAAAGATCAATTTTTTCTCACAGTCACTATTGGTACTGCCTTAGCCCAAAGTGGAATGATAAGCTGTTGCTTCTGTGAGTGAAGTGAAAGTTGCTCAGTCATGTCTGACTCTTTGTGACCCCATGGGCTATACAGTCCATGGAATTCTGCAGGCCAGAATATAGGAGTGGGTAGCTTTTCCCTTCTCCAGGGCATCTTCCTTACCCAGGGGTTGAACCCATATTGCAGGCAGATTCCTTACCAGATGAGCCACAAGGGAAGCCCAAGAATACTGGAGTGGATAGCCTATCCCTTCTCCAGAAGATCTTCCCCATCAAACCAAGATCTCCTTGATTGCAGGCAGATTCTTTACCAACTGAGCAGATTCTTTACCAGCTGCACTATATTGCTTCACACTTTGTATTTCTCCATATATCCAAGATATGTGTGTGTGTGTGTGTGTGTGTGTATGTATATAGTTCTTCAGTTAGTCGTGCCTGACTTTTGTGACCCCATAGACTGCAACAAGCCAGGCTTCCTTATCCTTCACCATCTCCCAGCACTTGTTCAAACTCATGTCCATTGAGTCAGTGATGCCATCCAAACATCTCATCCTCTGTTGTCCCCATCTTCTCCTGCCTTCAGTCTTTCCCAGCATCAGGGTCTTTTCTAATGAGTTAGCTCTTAGCATCAAGGGGCCAATGTACTGGAACTTCAGCTTCAGCATCAGTCCTTCCAGTGACTATTCAGGACTGATTTCCTTTAGGATTGACTAGTTGGATCTCCTTTCAGTTCAAGGGATTCTCAAGAGTCTTCTCCAACACCACAGTTCAAAAGCATCGGTTCCTCAGCCCTTGGCTTTCTTTATGCTCCAACTCTCACATCCATATATGACTACTGGAAAAAACATAGCTTTGACTAGATGGACCTTTGTTGGCAAAGTAATGTCTCTGCTTTTAATATGCTGTTTTGGTTTGTCATAGCTTTTCTTCCAAGGAGCAAGTGTCTTTTAATTTCATGGCTGCAGTCACCATCTGCAGTGATTTTGGAGTCCAAGAAAAGAAAGTCTGTCACTGTTTCCATTGTTTCCCCATCTATTTGCCATGAAGTGATGGGACCAGAGGCCATGATCTCCATTTTTTTAATGTTGAGTTTTAAGCCAGCTTTTTCACTTTCCTCTTTCACTTTCATCAAGTGGCTCTTTTGTTCCTCTTCACTTTCTGCCATAAAGGTGGTGCCTGTCGTCTGCATATTTGAAGTTACTGATATATCTCCCTGCCCATCTTGAGTCCAGCTGTGCTTCACCCAGCCCAGCATTTCACATGATGTACTCTGCATGTAAATTAAATCATCAGGGTGACTATATACAACCTTGATGTTCTACTTTCCCAATTTGGAACCAGTCTGTTGTTCTATGTCTATTCTAACTGTTGCTTCTTGACCTGAATACAGGTTTTGTGGGAGGCAGATAAGGTGGTTTAACATTCCCATGTCTTTAAGATTTTTCCACAGTTTCCTGTGATCCAGACAATCAAAGGCTTTAGTGTAGTCAATGAAGAAAAAGTAGATATTTTTCTGGAATTCTCTTGCTTTTTCTGTGATCCAGTGGATGTTGGCAATTTGATCTCTTGCTCCTCTGGCTTTTTAAAATCTAGCTTGAACATCCAGGAGTTCTTGGTTCATGTACTGTTGAAACTTAGTTGTAGAATTTTGAGCATTACTTTCCTAGCGTGTGAAATGAGTCCGATTGTGTGGTAGTTTGAACATTCGTTGGCACTGCCTTTCTTTGGGATTGGAATGAAAACTGACCTTTTCCAGTCCTGTGGCCACTGCTGAGTTTTCCAAATTTGCTGGCATATTGAGTGCAGCACTTTCACAGCATCATCTTTAGGATTTGAAATTACTCAGCTAGAGTTCCATCACCTCCACTAACTTTGTTTGTAGTGGTGCTTCCTAAGGCCCACTTGACTTCAAGCTCTGGGGTGTCTGGCTGTAGGTGAGTGATCACATCATTGTGGTTATCTGGGTCTTTAAGATCTTTTTTGTGTAGTTCTTCTATGTATTCTTGCCACCTTTTCTTAATATCTTCTGCTTTTGTTAGGTCCATACTGTTTCTGTCCTTTATTGTGACCATCTTTTCATGAAATCTTCCCTTGGTATCTCTAATTTTCTTGAAGAGATCTCTAAGTTTTTTCCTTTCTATTGTTTTCCTCTATTTCTTTGCACTGTTCATATACATATATATATATACGGGTATATATATATATATATGTGTGTGTGTCTGTGTGTGTGTGTATATGTATGTATATATATATATATATATATGTAGTTGACTGATTGACAAACTCTTGTAGGCTGTACAAAGCCTCTGTCAGATAATCTATAGTCATCAAGATTTCTAATCAAAGTAATGTGTTTTTTCCCTCAATGCCAGTAATAATTTATTTTTATATATATTGTTCTGTGGTTATTAATTATATCCACCTTAACTAGGGAATATATTTCAAATCAAAGAGAAGTATCAATGGAAGTAAAAGAATTACTGAAGACTAAAATGTTTTTCCTTATCTGTTATAAGAAGAAAGTAAAATGTGAGATATGTTTGGTATTTATATTTTCAGAATGTGATCATTAATGGCAGAGGAGAACAAAGTTACTCATATTATTAAGTAAGATCCCAATGCTCTATATGCTTATCTCAAGTGAGAAAGAAATCTTGATAGTTCTAATTCAGAATTTTGGAATAGTGCCAATCTGACAATGTGCAAAGAGGTACCTGTTTATTTAAATAAATTATTATCTGAATGTAATGCTATGTTATTTCTTGAACATAGTGGTAATCTTAACCATTCTCAAACTCATTAGCTCAAACAACAGTTATTTATTTTCACAAGTCTGTGCTAAGCATAGGCTGATGGTGGGCTGATCTAGGATGAATTTGAATTCATGCATCCTTCATTCTTCTGACACCAGTGCCCTAGATAATGACATAGGATAAAAGTGCAACCATACAGACATGTTTAAATATCTTCTTGCTTCTTGTCTGCTGAAATTCATTGGCCAAGTCAAGTCAATTTGCAGGACCAGAATTAAAGGTAGGACAATGGATTCTGTCCAAAAAGGTGGGAAAAGAGAGTAAATGTTTTTAAATAATCTAGTTTGCAAAAATAATTCTAATATTAATAAAAAGCATTGATTGAATCATTGCTGAAAGTTTTGAATGTCTATCTTAATCTATCAAAGTGTATATACATATATAAGCACATATATATACACACACAGACCCACACATAGACATATATTTTCCTGTTTGATCACTAAGTTGTGTTAGACTTTTACAACCCCATGAACTGCAGCATACCAGGCCTCCCTGTCCTCTATTGTCTCCTTGAGTTTGCTCAAGTTCATGTCCATTCAGTTGGTAATGCTTTCTAACCATCTCATCCTCTACCACCGTCTTCTTTTGCCTTCAGTATTTCTGACCATCAGATTCTTTTCCAGTGAGTTGGCTCTTTGCATCAGGTGTCCAGAGTACTGGAGCTTCCACTTTAGCATCAGTCCTTCCAATGAATATTCAGGGTTGAGTTCCTTTAGGATTGACTGGTTTGATCCCCTTGCTGTCTAAGGGACTCTCAAGAGTCTACTCTTGTGTGTATATATGTATGTATGTTTGCATGTTTATTCATATATGTATGTGTGTGTATATATATATATATACACACACACATGTATCTATACATATACAAACACATGTGTATTATACCTGTACTTTTGTCTGTACCTAGCCACCACCAACCAGGCCACTAACAAGTAGTACAGAGGTAACAGAGCCTACTGCTAGCATTGTCCCCAGGTAGCTCCTCAGAAGGAAGCTCAGCATAACAACAAAACAGGAAGACAATCCTGGGAAAGTTAGGAATATATATATGTGTACATACATACATGGACACAGGGTTGACTCCTGTGGACAACATGGGTCTTGAACAGTACCAACCCATTATTCAATGATTATTTTTTCAGTAATAAATACTACAATGCTACACAGTCTGTGGTAGGTGGAATCCACAGATATGAAGCTGCAGATCCAGAGGAACTATGTATATGGAGTAACTATCTATACAAAATGCCAGCCAAAAGTTACACTCAGATTTTTATACTGCATGGAGGGTGAGTGCCCCTACCTCTCACATTATTAAGTGTCAACTATATAGCTTTTAACCTCAAGAAGAAGGAGGTTTAATGTGGAATAAAATCACAATGGTTGTTGCAGTGGTCTTAACAAGATGATACGGAACTGGACCAGAATGTAACTTCTGAAATGAAAAGGATGAAGTGGGAATTCGAGGTAAGAGTTCTCTCTGAAAAAGAAAATAAGAAAACACCCCTTTAGTGATAGTAGGTAAAAGAAGATACAGCTAGAAAATATATAAAGAGATGGAGGTACTCACAGCAATCAAAAACCTGCAAAATATTTTTCGCAAGAAAATATATATCAATGCTATTGTGGATATTCCTTATTTTAAACATGATACATGTTTACAGAACTTAAAGAGCTCCCACAATATCTCAATTTCATGTCAACAAGATGGATCAGGGAAACAGAATAGAGAACCCAGAAATAAAGATAACTGATCTGTGCAAAGGTGCATAAGCAGTATAGTGGAACAAAGATAATCCTTTCAATAAATGGTGCTGGAACAACTGGACATCTACCTGAAAAAAAAAAAGAATCAGGGCACAGACTTTAAACCCTTAACATAAAGTAACTTAAAATGGGTTATTGACCTTAAGGTAAAATGCAAAACTATATCACTATTAGGAAATAATCTATATAACTTTGAGTATGGCACCAAAGGCATGAAAGAAGTAATATATAAGCTGGACTTCATTAAAATATAAAACTTCTTCTCTGCAAAAGACATAAAGAAAATGAGAATATGAGCTACAGAATGGTAGAAAACATTTTGCAAAAGACACACCTGATAAAGGACTAGTTTAAACAGACACACACACAAACAACTGTTAAAACTCACCAATAAGTAAATGAACAGCTCAGTTCAGAAATGAGTGACATGTACCAATAACTCACTAGAGAAGATATACAGATGGCATGTAAGCATATAGAAATATATTTAACATCATAAGGCTTTAAGGGAGTACAAATTATAATGATGAGATATCACTATACACTTATTAGAATGGCCAAAATCAAAAACACTGACAAAACCAAATGTTTATGTGGATGTGGAACAACTGGAACTCTCATTCACTGCTGATGGAAATGCAGTGTAATACAACCACTTTTTAAGATAGTCACAATTTCTTACAAAGCTAAATGTATTTTTAAATATATGATTCAGCAGTCACACATTTTTAATATTTATCTACCCAAATGAAATGAAAATCACATAAATACTGCATATGTATATTGTCCTTTTGTTCATGATTATCAGAACTTGCAGCACCCAAGATGTTCTTCAGTAGGTGAATGGATAAATAAACTATGATACATCCAGACAGTGGAGTACTATCTAGCCCTGAAAGAAAATGTGCTGTTAAGCAGTACAAAGACATAGAGGAAGCTTAATGTGTATTACTAAATTAAGGAAGCTGAAAATCCAATACTTTGGCCACCTCATGCAAAGAATTGACTCACTGGAAAAGACCCTGATATTGGGAGGGATTGAGGGCAGGAGGAGAAGAGGATGACAGAGGATGAGATGGCTGGATGGCATCACCAACTCGATGCACATGAGTTTGGGTGAACTCCGGGAGTTGGTGATGGACAGGACGGCCTGGCGTGCTGAGATTCATGGGGTTGCAAAGAGTCGGACACGACTGAGCGACTGAACTGAATTGAATGTGAAAAGGCCACAAACTATATAATTCCAACTATATCTCTTTATGTAAAAGGCAACACTGTGGAGATAGTAAAAAGATCAGTAGTTTCCAGGAGTTGTGTGGAGGAAAGGACAAATACATGGAGCACAGAGGACTTTTAGGATAGTCAACCTATTCTGTCTGGTACTACAATGATAGATCCATGTTATCACACACTTGTCAAAGCCATAGAATGTATAACACCACCAGTGAAATTTAATATAAACTATAGACTTTTGATGATGATGCGTCAATGTAGGCTCATTAGTGTGGTACATTGAGTGGCTGAGGCTGTGATTGTATGATAGTATGGAGTACATGGAGACTGTCAATGCTTTCTTCTCAATTTTTTGGTCAACTTAAAACTTCTCTAAAATTTGTTTTAATTTAAAAAAGTAATAAATAAAAAAAGAAATGAAACAGTACTCCCAGAGATATCTGAAATAGTTATAAAATGATAATATTTTATATTAGTAGAAGTATTTAACATCTTCAGGTGGTTTTTCCCACTGGTCTGTTTAATACAGTTTTCTAACTTGGTCTGCTATTCAGTTTCCGTGGTTGCTTTGCAGGCTGGGTGGGAGGCCTGGCAGTGGGGAGGAAAAGATATGGAAAAAAAAGAAAAATTTTTCTGAGAGCATCGGTGAACAGTATATTCTGGCTAGTACCCTTAACGGTCATATTGATGGTAGATTTCACAACATCTCAGACTACATTTTTATTTCAGATAAAAACTTTGAATCAAGTCGACTTACGAAAACCACTCAGAATTATAGCATTATCATTTTCTGCTTGATGTAACCCTTGTAGTAATAAGGAGATGTGAATTTTCTTTTAATTCGATTATGAAATCAATTTAGATAATTAAAGGGATACATTTCATCCCTAAACAGATGAAACGACTCATACAAATCTAAAAATTCAAGCAACACATACACTGTAAAATAGAGTACAAAATAAAAAAAAAAAAGAAAGAAAAAATAGAGTACAAAATAAATAATTAAAGTGGCAATCACTATATATTTACATGAGGTGTATTTTTTTTTCTTGTTTATGATTTGTGTGCGCTGAGATTATGTGAGAAGGGAAATCTCATTTTGCTTCTACTTAAGAAAATAACTTGACAATGCCTGAGAAAGTTTTCTGAATTTTTACACATATTTAAAAAGATATTGTGTGACAGTGATACTTGTGTGTCTTTTGGAGCAGGGAGAGGGGAGCAGTACAATGTCAAATTTTGGTCACAAAAGATGTATGACATTCTGAAAATTTTTTGAGCTTAAAAATAAGAAAATTAAAGTGAAAACAAAATACCAACAAATGTGTAAAGGCTGTTACTCTAAATCATCAGATCCAAAGTCACAGCCCTGTTTAGGGTTCTTTTATAGAATAAGTTGGAAGGTCAATACATATGTAGGATGAGATTTGAAATAAATTGAATTATATTTTCATTAGTCTTTACACCAATGAAGCAGCTAAAACTCCTTACTCCTCCTTTAGCTAAAACAGCTAAAACTTACAATACTTGATTGTATTCCTCAAGTAGCTATGATGTAGAATTAGCAGACAAGGCTTCTGAGGGAAACGTAATGAAACAATGTAATAATCATTGATCTGAGACTGAAACATAATTTTAAAATTAATTTAAATGTTTTTTAGCTTTTAGGAATATATAATAGGATTTTTGGTGAAGCTCACACTGCTTCAAATCTGTTGCTCACAATGTTTTAAGGCAATATTCCCATCAACTTTAGATATCACGATAGGAAATTGGAATTCCAACTAAATGGAGAATGTAAGACATCCCATAAAACATACCTTCTATAATGAGATTTGGAAATCTGACCTAGCCTAAATGATGGGATTTGGACAGCAGCACACCAAAAATAAATGGAAACAAATAAATTACATCTTTCTGAACAGTTCAAATTCTCATCACCTAAATCTCAGCCAATTTGAAGTTTATATATAAAAGCTGATCCCATTTTCCTACGAAAAATAATTTAGTGGAGTGTGTTTGTATGTGTGTGTGTGCATGTGTGTGCACATGTATGTGTGTATGTATTTGGGGAGTTTGATAGAGGAAAAGTAAATAAGAAATGTAAGTCAATAAAGCAGAAGAATATAATATGATAAAAGAATAGTCACATGGGTTGGAACCCTGTTTTGTTGAATCTAGTGCACTAGATAATATAAATTACAAGAGTGTAGTCATTGAGCATCAACAGTGCTGCTGTTATGTCTCCCATAGTTTAGATAGAAGATAATAGGAATATGGCGGTTGAACTCTCTTACTCTTTAAAAGATAAGCTGACCTCTGCAAATCTACTATTTTTTCCATACATGGCTTTTTTGAAACTGTCAAGAGAGGCACAATAATTAACATTTCTTGCACATCCATTATACACCGAATATCATACCAGAAGTTGGAAATATATTAACTTATTTAATCTTGATGTATGTAAATAATTTCAGTGTTCCAATTGCAACGTTTAAATAATCATGTGACTTTGAGGTCCACTCAGTTGTGACTACTAATCCATGTATTTTTATTGTCTCTAACTAGTTCTATGATGAAACAGTCTATGTGAATATTTAAATATATTAATTCAATCACAAAAATATTTATATAGCAAGATATAAAAGAAGAATGGTTTTAGTTTAGTTCAAAAGAAACTTTACAAATTATTCTTAATAATAAAAGTAAAAGGTAAGATATTAAAATTATAAATGCTTTAATCAGTGATATATTAAATTATAATTTGTATTCTTCATCTGTGTATTCATTCAATTAACATTCATTAAATGCCTCTAGGTTATAGATCATGATGAGATTTGCTGTGGGCATGTACTCTTCCTTTAATATAATCCCTGCCTTGTCAGATAAGAGATAGACATAGATATAAACAAATGTAAATGCATTGTCTTGAATGTAATAATAAAAGCTTGCACACACAATGATAGCACCAGGCAGAGACTTAATAATTTGACAAGGGACAAGGCAGGATTTAGATAGGAGGTAATATCAGATAAACAAAGCTGTATATGTATGCACATCCTAGACAGAGTAAAGAGCACAGGCAAAGGTACAAGAATCCTGAAACTCCTAGCCAAAACAGGTCAAGTACAAGTCATTGTTATTTCTGACGCATACTTGTAAGAAGGAAGTGGCACCAGCAGATGAAAGAAGACACTGACCTCTAAGCTATAGGTAGACTATGAAGGGATTTAAGTAGTGGGTAATAGTCTATGAGTTATATTTGGATAATATCATTCTGATAATTGTATGGAAAAGAAATCAAAAGGAAAAGTAAATTAAGTTATCTTAATCATGAAGAAAAGAGGTAAGCCCAAACCCAAGATAATGGCAATACAGCTTGTCAAAAGACAACAGAATCTGGAGACCTTTACAAAAAAAATTGGCAAACCCTGGAATCTAAACAGATGTTGTGACTGTAGTGTTGAAATAGAGGGGTTAGTCAAAGATAATGCTCAGCTTTCTGCTTGAGTGACTGGGGGAACAGCTGTGACATTAAGGAAACATGTTGTAGGAAGAAGGATCTGATGTAGTTGTGGGAAATAAAATATATTTAGGCTTGTTACATATAATTTCACTGTGTTCCATTATTTTGGAGCTGTTAATAATGCAGCTGGATCTCAAGAAAGAAATCTTGGCTCTTTATTTGGGAGGCTGATTCTTTAGTATGAGAGAATCTTGTGAAGATTCTCAAATCTTATGAGAAGATTTGAAGAAGAAGTAGTTACTGTCAGCTAAAATGTTCAGTTCAGTTCCGTTTACTGCAGTCACACAGTTATGGCTGACTCTTTGTGACCCCATGGACTGTAGCACGCCTGGCCTCTCTGTCCATCACCAACTCCTGGAGTTTACTCAAACTCATGTCCATTGAGTCGGTGATGCCATCCAACCATCTCATCCTCTGTCGTCCACTTCTCCCCCCACCTTCAATCTTTCCCAGTATCAAGGTCTTTTCAAATGAGTCAGTTCTTCTCATTAGTGGCCAAAGTATTCGAGTTTCAGCTTCAACATCAGTCCTTCCAATGAATATTCAGGACTGATTTCCTTTAGGGGATAGACTGGTTGGATCTCCTTGCAATTCAAGGGACTTTCAGGAGTCTTCTCCAAAAAGCATCAATTCTTCAGCACTCAGGTTTCTTTATAGTCCAGCTCTCACGTCCATACATGACTACTGGAAAAAACCATAGCCTTAACTAGATGGACCTTCGTTGGCAAAGTAATGTCTCTGCTTTTTAATATGCTATCTCAGTTCAGTTCAGTTCAGTCGCTCAGTCATGTCTGACTCTTTGTGACCCCATGAATCACAGCACGCCAGGCCTCCCTGTCCATCCCAGAGTTCACTCAAACTCACGTCCATCGAGTCGGTGATGCCATCCAGCCATCTCATCCTCTGTCGTCCTGTTCTCCTCCTGCTCCCAATCCCTCCTAGCATCAGGGTCTTTTCCAATGAGTCAACTCTTCGCATGAGGTGGCCAAAGTACTGGAGTTTCAGCTTCAGCATCAGTCCTTCCAATGAACACCCAGGACTGATCTCCTTTAGGATGGACTGGTTGGATCTCCTTGCAGTCCAAGGGACTCTCAAGAGTCTTCTCCAACACCACAGTTCAGAAGCATCAATTCTTTGGTGCTCAGCTTTCTTCACAGTCCAACTCTCACATCCATACATGACCACTGGAAAAACCATAGCCGTGACTAGACGGACCTTTGTTGGCAAAGTAATATCTCTGCTTTACAATATGCTGTCTAGGTTGGTCATAACTTTCCTTCCAAGGAGTAAGTGTCTTTTAATTTCATGGCTGCAATCACCATCTGAAGTGATTTCGGAGCCCCCAAAAATAAAGTCTGACACTGTTTCCACTGTTTCCCCATCTATTTCCCATGAAATGATGGAACCAGATACCATGATCTTAGTTTTCTGAATGTTGAGCTTTAAGCCAACTTTTTTTCACTCTCCTCTTTCACTTTCATCAAGAGGCTTTTTAGTTTCTCTTCACTTTTTGCCATAAGGGTGGTGTCATCTGCATATCTGAGGTTATTGTATTTCTCCAGGCAATCTTGATTCCAGCTTATGCTTCCTCCAGCCCAGCGTTTCTCATGATGTACTCTGCATATAAGTTAAATAAGCTATCTAGATTGGTCATAACTTTTCTTCCAAGGAGTAAGCATCTTTTAATATCATGTCTGCAGTCATCATCTGCAGTGATTTCGAAGCACCCCCCCACACAAATAAAGTCTGACACTCTTTCCACTGTTTCCCCATGTATGTGTCATGAAGTGATGGGACCAGATGCCATGATCTTAGTTTTCTGAATGTTGAGCTTTAAGCCAACTTTTTCACTCTCCTCTTTCACTTTGATCAAGCGGCTCTTTAGTTCTTCTTCGCTTTCTGCCATAAAGGTGGTGCCATCTGCGTATCTGAGGTTATTGATATTTCTCCTGGCAATCCTGATTCCAGCTTGTGCTTCATCCAGCCCAGCGTTTCTCATGATGTACTCTGTATATAAGTTAAATAAGCAGGGTGACCATATACAGCCTTTATGTACTCCTTTCCTGATTTGGAACCAGTCTGTTGTTCCATGTCCAGTTATAACTGTAGTGATTATAATATACATTAGTATGTTATAGAATAAGGTCCATGATCCAGAAAGGCTTTGCTCATCTGAAATAAACCTCTTGATAGGTTTGGTGGTAATTGGGTAGCTAGAAACTCAGTAATGCACACAGATGTCCTTGAGAAAATTGTAACATATGGTGTTATATAGAGAAGCCCTAAGCAGTAATAGACATGCTGTCAAATATAATAAATAAATGTCTAATGATGGGTTTGAATTCAAATAAATATATAGGCATGAAGTGGAGGGAAGAATTAAGAAGGTTTGGGTTTTCATACCTGATTGCTTCTGTTCTCTTTAAATTAAAGTGTGCTTAGAACATTTACGGTAAAAGGACAACGGGATGAGGAGGGTACCAAAATTGTTCTAGCTTCATGAAGCCCTAGATCCAGAAGTGACAATAAAAGCTGTCCCGCTTTCCTAAATGCTCAAAGTTCTCCCTTCTTTTTTTTTCTGTTGTTGTTGCATTCCTTCTACTTTGGCAGAAAATATAATATTTAATATATTCTTATTCATCCATGAATTTACCCTTACATTTAATCTTATTTTAATCTAAGTTCTAAAATTAAAATAAATTTCTCATATTCTCTGCCAAAATTTTTCCAGTTATCTCTTGATTAGACAGAGTTCTTCTCCTAGTAACATTTTTTAGTAGGGTACATGTGTGGAATACTCTGTCAGTTCTTCATGTTCAAGACCATATATATATATACACACACACATATATATGTGTGTGTGTATACATATATATATATATATATTTTTTTTTTTTTTTTTTTTGAAGGACAGCTTAATTGGACGTTTGGGCATAATATCCTGTGAGTGCATCTATTCCCTTAACTTTCTTGGACGTGATCCTTCACTGTTGCCTTATTTTGCATATTGTTTTAGAAAACTCTGATACCAATCTAATTCTTGTGACTGTAACTTTTTTCAGCTTAACTGTTTGGAGGCCCTCAAGGCATTTATTTTTCTTTAAATAAATGATTCATTACAATATTTTTGTTTGTTTGTTTAAAAAAATCAGCCTGAGAAGTAACTATACCAGCTCAGTTTTTTCTATTACCTTCTAGGTCTAGGCTTGAAAGGTCAGATCTAGACTTTAGGCTTCTTTATATTTGGAAATTTTCTTAGTTTATACATATAAGTGTGAATTCTGTTCCACTGATTACATTTTTTTCTTCATGAACACTAAATTAACATATGCTATCTATATGTTTTGCATTTCAACTGCTTACACTGATCCATTTTCTTTCTTTATTTCATTTTCCTGAATTCTGTTTCCTCCTTCTTTTATTCAATTTCCTATATAAGATTTTCATTTGAGTCTTTCTTCCTGGAGTGACTTGTCTATTATAATTTTAATCATTTTTCCTCTTTCTTAGCTAAATCAACTTTTGTTTTGTTATAAACTGTCTTATGTCCATTTTAAGTCCTACTGGTTATTTTCTCATTCAAGGTTTTTAAGAACCCTGATTCATCATTTGAATATATTTAATTTAGTTTAGGTGTTGTATTACAATTTTATTAAACCTCATGACTGTTTTCAGAGGAGAATTTTTATAATCAAAATTGTGTCAATTCCCATTTCTGATATATCACTGTAGTTTTTTATAGATGTGGTTAGCTTTTTCTTATTTCTATTCATTTCATGGTCAGCATTCTTAGTTCGAGAATGCTCTCTACTGTCCTCTTTACTTTTTTTTTTTTTTTTTAATGGATGATGTTGGTTGGGGGTGAGAGAAGGATTGTCATGTCTTATTTCTTTAGAATTCTTTTTAGAAAGATTTTTTTTACTTTTTTTATAAAATTATTTTCCTTCATTGCCTCATTTCCTCATTGAACAGTATTCTTTCACTAAAAGTGTGTATCTTTTTTGTAATTAAGGCTCTCTGAGACTGCTACTTCTAGTCCCACATACTTTAAAGCCTCTTCATTTAATCAGCGGTGTTAATGGCTAAGCCCAAGTGTTGTGTTTACTATTTTGACACTTAATGTTTGACTTGCTCTATCTGGGGATGATTTCGTCTGTTTTGTTTATGTCCTCTGTGCCTTTTTACAGATGTTCTTAAGCTTGCTTTCTCTACTCTGTAGTCACAGTTGTGCAGTTGAACTCTGTAGGATTTTTTTTTTTTTTTTCTCTACAGACAAGTAGGAATTCAGTATTCTGAAGGCAGAAGTCACGCATGGTTTTGTTTTCATTCTTGGTTATTTATCTAGTTTTAGGGACACTGAAGGGGCAATTCAGAAGCAGACAGGCACCATTTTTCTCCAGACATAATCATATAGACTTGACATTTCAAGTTGTCACAGGTCTTGCAGTTTACCAGATTGAAACTAGCTTATAGATGACAAAAGAGGAAGTTAGAGAAGTATGTAAGTTGGTTAGAGTCAAATGGCTGTTTCAGATAGAATATGACTGCATTCTGAGTTTCCTTACTCTGAGTTTCACAATAAACAGTGTTGCTTCTAAAAATTAAATACAAATTAATAATTTGACATTGATAGGAAACCTTAAATGTCAAGATAACAATCAAGTAATAAAATAGTAATGGAGATTTTGGAAGTGATTAGGTGAATATTTTCAGTATATTTATGAGTGAGCAAGGCAACACTCAGTGAACATGAAATATTATTTACTTGAAGGAGCTGAGGAGTTTTTTTTTTTTTTTTTTTTTACCTGAAATATGTTGAGAATTGAAAGACAGATTGCTTTGTATTTCAATAGTATTTGCAGTAACTTGAAAACCACAACTGTGCTTCTGTGCTAAGTCATTATTAACAAAAGTTTTTTCTTTTACTTCACTCTCTTAAAATGTAGAACTTTCGTCTGGTAAAAATCCAATTTAAGTTAGATTCATTGTAGTCATCAGTTCCACATGAGAGTAATAGGTTTAAAATATGCAGTGAGTTCTAGGTTGTCAGTGTCATATATTTTCTTTATTTTAGTCAGATGTTCACTAACTGTAGAAGGTAATTTTTATATGATTTTTAGTCTAGACAAAATAAAAGTTTATTTTTTTTAATTGAGGTAACATCAGTTTATAACATTATATGTTCCATATGCATATTATATGTTGACTTCTGTATGTATTACAGTGTGCTTACCAACAAAAATTTAGTATCTATCACCATACAGTTGATTCCTTTTACCCATTTACCTCCCCCCACAATCTTCTTTTCCTTTGTTAATCACTCACTCTGTTCTCTGTATCTATGTGTCTGTTTTTATTTGGTTTGTTTTGCTATTTTATTTTTTTTTTAAATAAGGGCAGAAATAAATGCAAAAGAAACAAAGGAGACCATAGCAAAAATCAACAAAGCCAAAAGCTGGTTCTTTGAAAGGATAAATAAAATTGACAAACCATTAGCCAGACTCATCAATAAACAAAGGGAGAAAAATCAAATCAATAAAATTAGAAATGAAAATGGAGAGATCACAACAGACAACACAGAAATACAAAGGATCATAAGAGACTACTATCAACAATTATATGCCAATAAAATGGACAACGTGGAAGAAATGGACAAATTCTTAGAGAAGTACAACTTTCCAAAACTGAACCAGGAAGAAATAGAAAATCTTAACAGACCCATCACAAGCACGGAAATTGAAACTGTAATCAGAAATCTTTCAGCAAACAAAGCCCAGGCT
>NW_011495050.1:9259566-9285231 GCF_000754665.1 Bison bison bison
ACAGCTGAATTCTACCAAAAATTTAGAGAAGAGCTGACACCTATCCTACTCAAACTCTTCCAGAAAATTACAGAGGAAGGTAAACTTCTAAACTCATTCTACGAGGCCACCATCACCCTAATACCAAAACCTGACAAAGATCCCACAAAAAAAGAAAACTACAGGCCAATATCACTGATGAACATAGATGCAAAAATCCTTAACAAAATTCTAACAATCAGAATCCAACAACACATTAAAAAGATCATACACCATGATCAAGTGGGCTTTATCCCAGGGATGTAAATATCCTTCAATATCCATAAATCAATCAATGTAATACACCACATTAACAAACTGAAAAATAAAAGCCATATGATTATCTCAATAGATGCAGAGAAAGCCTTTGCTAAAATTCAACATCCATTTATGATAAAAACTCTCCAGAAAGCAGGAATAGAAGGAACATACCTCAACACAAGAAAAGCTATATATGACAAACCCACAGCAAACATTATCCTCAATGGTGAAAAATTGAAAGCATTTCCCCTGAAGTCAGGAACAAGACGAGGGTGCCCTCTCTCACCACTACTATTGAACATAGTTTTGGAAGTTTTGGCCATAGCAATCAGAGCAGAAAAAGAAATAAAAGGAATCCAAATTGGAAAAGAAGAAGTAAAACTCTCACTGTTTGCAGATGACATGATCCTCTACATAGAAAACCCTAAGGACTCCACCAGAAAATTACTAGAGCTAATCAATGAATATAGTAAAGTTGCAGGATATAAAATCAACACGCAGAAATCCCTTGCATTTCTATATTCCAAATGTAAATGAAATCATGCAGTATTTGTCTTTCTCCTGCTCCCTTTTCTGTCTCTTCTCTTTCCAGGATACTATTATCCAAACTTTTCCCTTCTGAGTAGAGTCAGATAGTTCTTGCAGCATTTGTTCTTTTTCTTTTAAGATCTTAATTCTGTCTCCTTTTCTACCAATATAATTTCTATATTCAACTTGATTAATTCTCTCTTTTGTATCATTTGCTCTATTTCCACTGCTTTCTAATACATTTGTTGAGTTCTTCAGCTCCCAGATTTCTGTTTGTTTTTAGTTTCAATATGTTTGGTAAAGTATTCATTCAGTTCATTAATTTTATTTCTGAACTCACTGAATTGCCTTTTTTTTTTTTTTTTTAGTTTTCTTGATGCTTGGTAAGTTTCTTCACATCAGCTATTTTAAATTCTCTATCAGTGAGATTACAATATTTAATGACTTTGGTTTCTAGAGAATTATCTTTTTTTTATACCGTATTACTATGTTCCTTTATGGCACATGATGAGTTTAGTTGTTTTTCTCCTGGCCCATTTGAAGTAGTGAACACCTTTCTTCTTTAGATATAAGTCGCACCCCAACCCTCACATTCTTTCTATTGGGTTATAATTAGAGGTCTTTTTTGTTTTCCAGTAGGTGGCAACTTAACACAAGATTATGGTTTTTCTTAACTTGTGCTGCCTCTGATTATATTCGAGAATCTGTACTTTCTACTCTCCAGGGCATCTGCTGAAGTGTTGCCCACTGTCCTCTCTGTCACTGTTTTTACCTCTGAGGTCACTGATGCCTTGCTGTTGCTGGTGTTGCTAGCATCACTGGTCACTGCCTGGGGCAGTGGGATAGTGAGTATCTCTTCTTCATCCATGAAGTTGAAGAATAGTTCAACTTCAGCTCCTTTGGCATTAGTGGTCAGGGCATAGTCTTGGATTACAGTGATATTGAATGGTTTGCCTTGGAAATGAACAGATCATTTTGTCGTTTTTTGGATTGCACCCAAGTACTGCAACTTCAAAAACTTAGCAGAGGTCACAGAAAAGGCCGGTTTTCATTCCAATCCCAAAGAAAGGCAATGCCAAAGAATGTTCAAACTAACACACAATTGCACTCATCTCACATGCTAGCAAAGTAATGTTCAAAATTCTCCAAGCTAGGCTTCAACAGCACATGAATTGAAAACTTCCAGATGTTCAAGCTGGATTTAGAAAAGGCAGAGGAACCAAAGATCAAATTGTTAACATTTGCTGGATTGTAGAAGAAGCAATATAATTCCAGAAAAAAAAATATCTAGTTCTGCTTTATTGACTATGCCAAAGTCTTTGTGTGGATCACAGCAAACTGTGAAAAATTCTTAAAGAGATGGGAATATAAGACCACCTTACCTGCCTCCTGAAAAATCTATAGCAGGTCAAGAAGCAACAGTTAGAATCTGACATGGAACAAAGGACTGGTTCCAAATTGGGAAAGGAGTACGACAAGGCTGTATGTTCTCACTCTGCTTATTTAATTATATACAGAGTACATCATGTGAAATGCCAGGCTGCATGAAGCACAAGCTGGAATCAAGATTGTGGAAAGAATTATCAGTGGCCTCAGATATGCAGATAACACCACCTTTAAGGTAGAAAGTGAAGAGGAACTAAAGAGTCTCTTGATGAAAGTGAAAGAGGAGAGTGAAAAAGCTGGCTTAAAACTCAGCTTTCAAAAAACTAAGATCATGGCATCTGGCCCCACAACTTCATGGCAAATAGATGGGAAAACAATGGAAATAGTTGACAGACTTTGTTTTCTTGGGCTCCAAAGTCACTGCAGATGGTAACTGCAGCCATGAAATTAAAAGACACTTGCTCCTTGGAAGAAAAGCTATGATAACCCAAGTGAGCATATTAGAAAGCAGATACATTACTTTGCCAACAAAGGTCCATCTAGTTAAAGCTATGGTTTTTCCAGTAGTCATGTATACATGTGATAGTTGGACTATAAAGAAAGCTGAGCACTGAAGAATTGATGCTTTTGAACTGTGATGTTGGAGAAGACTCTTGAGAGTCCCTTGGACTGCAAGCAGATCCAACCAGTCAATCCTACAGGAAATCAGTCCCGAATATTCATTGGAAGGACTGATGCTGAAACTGAAGCTCCCATACTGTGGCCACCTGATGCAAAAAACTGACTCGTTGGAAAAGACCCTGATGCTGGGAAGGATTGAAGGCAGGATGAGAAGGGAACAACAGAGTATAAGGTGGTTGGATGGCATCACCGACTCAATGGACATGAATTTGAGCAAGGTCTGGGAGCTTATGATAGGCAAGGAGGCCTGGCGTGCTGCAGTCCATGGGGTCACAAAGAGTCGGACATGACTGAATGACTGAACTCTATCCTGGGGGCGGCTGGGGTGGGAAGAGGAGTTTCATGAGTTACTGGCTACACTGCTGCAGGGGAAGTGGAAGGTGTGTTTCGGGCTTGCAGAGCCTCTTCAGGATTGTTGTGCCTGTAAGCACTACCACTGGCAGCAGAGGGCCTGTTGTCACATGCACCTCTGCAGTTGAAAGCTTGGGATCACACTCAACGGCCACTGCTGCTGATTTCCGGTGGCCAGGTGTTTGGATGCGGCTGGAAGGTCAGAGTGTCATGCACTGCCTCTCCTGATGCTGCCAGGTTTTCTGGGGCTAGTAGACTTAGCAGCCTTGGCCATCTGTCTGGTATCACAAGCACCATCTGCACTATTCCTCTGGTTCCACCACCTCTGTGAGTCCCAATCCAACTACCTTTTGATGTGCAGGTATGTGGAATTTTCCAGGGCCCTGGTATGTTGGGTAGAGGGACTTTTGCTGAGTTATGAATGTTTTACTGATGACAGTTTGAATAGAAAATGTCTCATGCCACCATGATGGGGATGCCACTTCTCAGAAGACTTTTTACACTGAAAAAGCCAAATGAGGATACATTAGAAGACAGTCAAAAAATGAAATTTTCTCTAAAATTGTAATTTCTAAGGTCTAACTCATCACACATATTATCATCAAATCACGTGCCTTGTGATGATTGCAGACATGGAATACATGATGAAAGCTCACACATATATCCATGTCATTTCTAACATTTTCATACGATTCATAAGATTTAACATTTAGCATTGTCTTTTAAATTGGTGACGGAAAATTTGAACGTTGGAAAGTGATTGCCTTTTAAGTCTCTCTTGAAAGTGAGTAACATTAAAGTGTTTCCATAAAATATAAAATGCCCAATGTGGCCATGAGGGTGTCTACAAGGGACAGTGGTAGGAGATGATATCACAGAGATAGTTGGAAAATGTAGAGGGAGCTGTGTTTAGATCACATAGATCTTCATAAGGCTTGAATTATATCCAGAATTGAGAAGTCACTGTAGGGTTTTGAGAAGAAGAATAAACATATATTTTATATTTTCTAAGGATCCCTTTGGTTGATGTGTTAAGGAAATACCTTAAGAAGATAAGCAGAGAGAGTACTTAAGGGGGTATTGCAAAAGTCCAGATGAGAGAATGGTGTGGATTTGGGGAGGAAAAAAACAAAAAAAAAACAAAAAAAACATGGTAACTGTGAGAAGAGATAAGATGATGAGAAGGACAGGTTCAGGGACAAAAAATAAGTAATCTGTTTTGCATATAATAAGTTTGAAATGTTGACTGGTCTTTAAAGAGGCATGTGGAATTGGTGGTTGCATATACAATACTCTAAATCAATAACTTAGAGTAGAAGTTGGCAGAGATGAACTACTATGTCAGATGTTACTGAAAACAGATGCTACTGAAAATTCATGGAAGGTGAAGATTGAAAATTGATTACTGATTTGACAGAGTGAGTGACTTGATAAAGCCTGATTGAAATAACTTTGTGAGTGCTCCATAAAAGAAATTAGAGGCAATAAACACAGCTCTGTAGAAGGATTATAGCTGGAGGGAAATGTGGAACAAAAGGAGGTTTTTGATTGTTTGTTTTGGTTTTACATGGAATATATTCAGCTAATTTTTATGCTGATGTGGATAATCTTGTACAGTGCTACTCAAAATACTGGTCATAAACTCTGTGCGAGAAGACCAAGAGATAATAAGTTTGTGCTGGAATGTAAGTAAATGTACCATTTCTTTCACTGACAGGGCCTTAATATATTGCAGCAGATTAGTAACAACCATTTTGTGGGTTTTAGTTTCTTAGCTAAAAGTGAGGGGGAGATATTTGTTGAAGCGATAAAAAGACAGGTATAAGAAATGATAGCAAATTCCTGCTGTCGCTAGCCCAAGGAACAGCATTATTTGCTAGTTTTATCACCCTCTGCCCGCACCCACGGAGAAGGAAATGGCAACCCACTCCAGTGTTCTTGCCTGGAGAATCCCAGGGACGGGGGAGCCTGATGGGCTGCCGTCTATGGGGTCACACAGAATCGGACACGACCGATGTGACTTAGCAGCAGCAGCAGCAGCCCACACCCAGATTCAATGTGCTATTTGTTGCCTGCCAGGATCCTGACTGATATATTTGTGTTAGTTGTTCAGTCATTTCCAACTTTTTGTGATTCCATGGCTCCTCTGTCCATGGGATTCTCCAGGTAAGAATACTGGAGTGGATTGCCATTCCCTTCTCCAGAGGATCTTCCGACCCAGGAATTGAACCTGGGTCTCCCATATGGTAGGCAAATTCTTTACTGACTGAACTATAAGGGAAGCCTTATATTTACCAGAGAAAATGGATATAGTTATCAAAACTTTGTTAATGCCTTCTGGGTGTGAAACTCTCCAGTCAGAAATAGGTAGGTAAATAGATAGATATCAATAGATAGATATCATTGTAAATAATGCAAGTTATAGTTGAAAGAAGGAAGAACAGAAACTATGTCAAATTCCTTTACAACACTACATTCTCACTCCTCGCTGTGCATTAAAATCACCTGGGGAAGTTTAATAATACACCCCTTCTCTGGAGACAGAATCTGATTTTATTCATTTAAAGTAGATCCAGAGATTAGCATTCTTAAGTTTCCCTAGGGGATTCTAATGTACAGCTAGTTTTAGGAACTGTTTTAATAAGTTCAGATATATAAAACCCATGCTCAGTGAACTCTAAGAAATAATAATATAACAGAAGGGAAAGGTCTTGTAAATAAAAAACTTCATTCAATGGATATAAAATAGAAGATAATTAATGAAAATAATTTAAATTGATATATCAATTAAAGTATGAGTCAATATTTAAGCAGATATTGTATGCAAATTATTTAGGTATCCACACAATCGGGCATTATTTGAAATAATTATAACAGTCATATCTACAATGCAATCAGTAGGTATGAAGCATGCATCTAGTGTTGTACTTATATTAACTCTAATTTAAACTTCATACAGTCCGAGTGGCATAGTTATTGTTACTAACCTGTTTCCACAGATGAGAAGTAACTTATATATGGCCACATAACTATGTGTTGTTATGCATTTCTGCTGCCAAGATTAATCACTCTCCCCCTGCAAGTTAGCCCAATGTCAAATCATTATAGTGTCATTTCTAAGACTGTGCCTTTTGCTATACATTTCTATAAACTTAATTTGTTTCCATACTATCCTTTTCCATTATTTGTTCATATATAGCTTCATAATATCTAATTGTCTCCAGAATTATTCCTGCATATTTTTTTTTAAATCTTCTTACTTTATTTTTACTTCAGGAATCCCAAAGTTTTCTATCACAGGAAAATTATCAGAAATCACTCCACCACTTATTGTGCATTCACTCTGTGACAAAGTCCCTAAGTACTTGTCTATTACTCTTGACCTCCCTTAATCTTTACAAAAGGCTTAAAAGCTAAGGCATTATTTACATTTTGCAGTTGTTTTAAAGGTTCACTATCTTGCCCAAGGTTACAAATCTAATAAGTACTTGAACTGGGATTTAAACACCCCAGTTCAAATTCTGGAGTTCTTAATGATGGCAGCTTGCTGTGCCATTAGAAAGATTGATCTTTCAAGTTAGAACATAAGTTCTGTCTCTCTGGTGCTGCTTGTCCTTTTGAATTAAATTGTCCCATGGCCAGAGCAAAGTGGCCAACTATCAAAGGAAATCATCCTTTCTACCCTTGGCACCATGAAGAACAACAAAAATGCTTTCTCAGGGCTTTGCTTTTACCATTTACTGTCTACTCAATGAAGTAATAAAGATGCTGATTTTTAAAAAGTGGCAGCATAGCCATCATTAATAAATTTTCTCAGGTATGAGTTTCTAAGATGTCTTTGTTATAGCAGCAACCTGTTGATATATATATATATATATATATATGTGTGTTTGTGTTTATATATTATCAAAATATATCATATAACCTACCAAATTAAAATTCCTAGAAGATATAAAAAAGAAATACACAGGAAAGCATAAAAGAGAAGTTGATTTCTGATTCTGGATTTAGTGAGTGACCTTTGTTCTACTTTAAGTGTTATGTTTCATCTGTCTTCATGACATATATAACATGTGTTTATATGTTATATAACACATTTATAACATGTGTACTCTCTTCTGAAAAATTTAATGCCATTAATTTTCCAAGCATGGAGTCACATGGATTAGAGTCAAGTCACATAGGTTAATTTTTTCTATGTTACATTGGTTACAGTGTGTAAATGTTTTCTCACAGAGTGAATCTGTGTCCCCAACTCCTTTCTCATTGCTGGAGGGTAGACAGGGTTGAGAACTATTCTCCAGTACAATTACAGATCCTATAGAAATATTTTCATCATAGAAAACTCAGTAAAGAAGGATCAAAGGGAAATGAGAGCAGTATGGGGTGGGCTAGCTAACAGGCATAAAAGAAACAAAATACTTTACAGAGGAGTTTGTGGTCCAGATCACTCAGCAACAGAGAACTCTAGATGCTGCACTGCTGCTGCTAAGTCTCTTCAGTTGTGTCCCACTCTGTGCGACCCCATAGACGGCAGCCCACCAGGCTCCCCCATCCCTGGGATTCTCCAGGCAAGAACACTGGAGTGGGTTGCCATTTTCTTCTCCAATGCATGAAAGTGAAAAGTGAAAGTGAAGTCGCTCAGTCTCAGTTGTGTCTGACTCTTAGCTACCCCATGGACTGCAGCCTACCAGGCTCCTCCATCCATGGGATTTTCCAGGCAAGAGTCCTGGAGTGGGGTGCCATTGCCTTCTCCAAGATGCTGCACTAGTTTCCCTCAGAAATGATTAGCTAGTAGTGCTAGTTGAAGCTTATAATAGTTCCTGATTTTTTAATAAGCATTTGGAAAATATATCCAAGAAATCTGATTAGAAATAAATGACAATAGGGAGAGTCCAGATGCAAAGAAAGGAACTTGTGTAAATTAACAAAGGTTTCCCAATGAGAAATTAAAATAGAAATTTAGGAATAGGGTACAAGGGAAAAAAGCCAGCAAATAAGCCCTTCGTCTGGTAAACGCTTTGAAAATGTTCATGGATTGAAGAATGAATAAAGAGCGAGGAGATAGAATGAACACATGCCCTAGAAATTAGGATGAGAAACTACAGCGTGATGCTCATATGGAAAGCCAGGGACTCTAGTCACTTTCCACACGCTGGACTGCAGGGTTCACTTTTCAGTTGTCCAAGAAAAAGTATATCCTCACTCAGAGATTTGATTAAAAAAAAACAGTCTCATTAATTCAGATACTTTATGATCATATTCACCTTAGTGTCATCCTAAACCCCTCACTTTTTCTCTCACCTCACAGTTCCTCCACCTAGCTGTTTGTTACTTATTTCTCAGATCCATCCTTTTGTTAGTATTCTTTCAGTCTCAGTACCTCACCATTTCATGCCTGAATGTATACCCATGGCTGATTCATGTCAATATATGGCAATGTATGGCAAAACCACTACAATATTGTAAAGTAATTAGCTTCCAATTAAAATAAATAAATTTTAAAAGAAAGAAAAAAATAATAAAGTAATGGAACATTGTTGGCCGCAAAAAATTAAAAAAAAAAAATCTTCCAATCTAATTTCCTTGATCTCTTCAAACTATTTTCTTTTCTGCTCTGAGTGAATATCTGAAATATAAGTCCTGCTCTGTTACTTCCCCTTCATCTTACCTTTACTGTATAACATTTATCTCTAGTAAAATCTGATATCTTCATCAAGGTATTAAAGGTTCTCCATGATTAAATCTATGACCCCCTTTCCCTCATTTCCCTCATTACCTATAAGGACTAATGATACCTTGCTTCTGGAACAAGTCATAAACTATTTTAGGTCTCCCTTCCTTGTTCATCTTATATAATTGTCCTGGGATGTCCTTCCCTCACATATTATTCAGAGTCTTCTGCTAGCCCTTTTATCCAACCACAGCCACGGTGCTTCGTCGAGTATGAACTGTTTTGCACAAATTTGTTCACTGACCTCTTTTGTAAAGGTACTGTAATTTTCAAACTTACTAATTCAAAGAGCAAATATTTTAAATTGTTTTGAACATATAAAATACTTTGAAAATAAGTTCAAGATTGTTACAGTACAGACTTCTCTACTGATTACTAAAAACAATTCAGTTGGTTATATTCCACAAATTTTCACCAATCCTTAGCTATTCTTTTATTTACTGTTGTTACATATTTTAACAATTCATGTTTTTAAGAAGAATCACCATTATGCAAACAGTATATGACAAAATATCATCTTCACATTTTGATACACCAGATAATGATCATTTATATAACTCCCCATGCAATGCAAAAGATGTGGGTTCAATCCCTGGGTCAGGAAGATCTCCTGGAGGAGGAAATGGCAACCCATCCCAGTATTCTTGCCTGAAAAATCCCATGGATAAAGGAGCCTAGCGGGCTAGAGTCCAAAGGGTTGCAAGAGTCAGACACAACTGAGCATGAATGCACCTATAGAATGTCATAGTATAGCTCAGAAATAAAGGCAGAAAGGGCCAGGGCTAATGTGCTTATCTTATTATATTTTATCTTTTCAAAGAGTAAATGCATGTATAAAAACTAAAAATTAATTCACTTCTAACAATAATATGCAGATGACACCATCCTTATGGCAGAAAGTGAAGAGGAACTAAAAAGCCTCTTGATGAAAATGAAAGAGGAGAGTGAAAAACTTGGCTTAAAGCTCAACATTCAGAAAACAAAGATCATGGCATCTGGTCCCATCACTTCATGGGAAATAGATGGGGAAACAATGGAAACAGTGTCAGACTTTATTTTTTTGGGGCTCCAAAATCACTGCAGATGGTGATTGCAGCCATGAAATTAAAAGACACTCCTTGGAAGGAAAGTTATGACCAACCTAGATAGCATACTCAAAAGCAGAGACATTACTTTGCCAACAAAGGTCCGTCTAGTCAAGGCTATGGTTTTTCCAGTGGTCATGTATGGATGTGAGAGTTGGACTGTGAAGAAAGCTGAGTGCCGAAGAATTGATGCTTTGAACTGTGGTGTTGGAGAAGACTCTTGAGAGTCTCTTGGACTGCAAAGAGATCCAACCAGTCCATTCTAAGGAGATCAGTCCTGGGTGTTCTTTGGAAGGAATGATGCTAAAGCTGAAACTCCAGTACTCTGGCCACCTCATGCAAAGAGTTGACTCATTGGAAAAGATTCTGATGCTGGGAGGGATTGGGGGCAAGAGGAGAAGGGGATGACAGAGGATGAGATGGCTGGATAGCATCACCGACTCGATGGACATGAGTTTGAGTGAACTCCAGGAGTTGGTGTGGACAGGGAGGCTTGGCGTGCTGCAATTCATGGGGTCACAAAGAGTCGGACATTACTGAGCGACTGAATTGAACTGCACTGAACAATAAAAGGTTTAATAAATGTCTTAATTTTAGCTATTTAATGATAACTTAGTAGGAGAAATAACAAGTGAAACATTTTTGAACAAATGAAGAACTTTTGAATACTTAGTCTCCAAGTTTATCATTAAGCATAAATATGATAAATTGAAAAAATTAAGTATTCTTAATATACTTCTTTTAAAGTAAGATAAAATTAGGCCAAATTACATTTAATCAAAGTATAAGCTCATGAATTTTTAGAAAAAAGTAATTTGTCTTTATTCAGAAACTTACTTTTTGGAATACTTTTCTTCTTTGCCTTGTTCTAATTTTGATATTTTTATTAAACCTTCAAAGAACTATGTATTTATTTTATATAAAATCATGAACAGTATATTTAAAATTTTTTTTTTTATTTATACGTGAAGCTGTTCTCTCTACATTCATTCAACAAGTCCTTTAAATCTTCCTTAGTACACAAATCAGAGAAGGCAATGTCAACCCACTCCAGTACTCTAGCCAGGAAAATCCCGTGGACGGAGGAGCCTGGTAGGCTGCAGTCCATGGGGTCGCGATGAGTTGGACACGACTGAGCAACTTCACTTTCACTTTTCACTTTCATGCACTGGAGAAGGAAATGGCAACCCACTCCAGTGTTCTTGCCTGGAGAATCCCAGGAACGGGGGAGCCTGGTGGGCCGCCATCTATAGGGTTGCACAGAGTCGGACACGACTAAAGCAACTTAGCAGCAGCAGCAACAGCAAGGAGAAAAAAAAAAAAGAGTTTCATGTGTGAGAAAGTCAGAGAAACATCTATACTTCATAATCCTGTCCAGAGCCCAATGTATATTACGATAGCACTTTGAAAGTAATATAATTCCCACATGAAACAATTATTCTCCATACCTAAAATTTGATTTCTGTCCACTTGAATGACAAATTTCAATAAGTAACATAAAAATTGAATTTAATAGCAAATATTTCCATCTTATATTTATTTTTTGCCTCACCACATGGCTTTCAGGATCTTAGTTTCCCAATCATGGTTTGGACCTGTGCTCCTTGCAGTGGAATCAAAGGGTCTTAAACACTGGATTGTCAGTGAATTTCCATCATTTCCATTTATTTTAAATCAAAATAAATAATATGTAATAGGTATGTTTTTTTCTGTACTAAATGTAGAAATAAATATCCTTATTTTCCACTCAGATACATCATTTTAACATCGCAATTCACAAGTGTTAGATGATAGGTGACACGTTACTATTCATATAATATGGTCATTAAATTTCAAAATTTAAATTAAACTTCAAAAATCTTTGTTTTATTAATAAAACATATTGTGGGAACAAAATAAGGAGAAAAAGTTCACTGTTGATTTTGTTAAGTACATTTGACAGGATTTTCCCTATAAAATATATCTCTCACCTCTCTCTAGAACTCCATATCAAATTGTTAATATTTTCATCACCACTAATCTTTATGCTCAATATTTCCAAAACAAATGCTATACATTGTACTAAAACCTTTTTTTTCATATTCCCCACCCCCCAGGTGATAACTCACTAACTTTTCTGTCACCTATCCTAGAAATTCAGAATCATCTTCTACTCTACCTCCTAACCATTCTTTTTCTAAATTACTTGTTGAAATGATCCCATCTCTCAGAAGGAGGGATATACTCATCTTAGCTACTTATTTTTCTTTGTTTACATGATTAATTATAGTCTTCTAACTGTTCTTTGTATCCCTAGTATATGCCATCTTTATTTCAAATTTTTCTTTATAAAGCATAAATTCCCTGCTTTACTAACACAAATCAGCCAAAAGCCTACCAGCTAATTAGCAAAAATAAAAAACTTTGATAAATCTGTGAGGATTATATTATGTGAAATCAATTAGGAAATTAATTTTGAGTAACATATAATAAAGTATAAAGTTCTTAGAATCCCACATTGAAGCTTTTATAATTGCCTACTGCTGCTACTGCTGCTGCTGCTAAGTCACGTCAGTTATGTCTGACTCTGTGTGACCCCATGGACGGCAGCCCACCAGGCTTCCATCCCTGGGATTCTCCAGGCAAAAACACTGGAGTGGGTTGCCATTTCCTTCTCCAGTGCATGAAAGTAAAAAGTGAAAGTGAAGTCACTCAGTCTGTCCGACTGCTTACTTTCAATATGTTTACAAACAAAATAAAAAACAGTGAAGAATCTGACAATTTAATTAACTAGAAGGCAGATAAAGAACTCTGCTGAATGCTTATTATCTACAAATAATTAAAGGTGTTGATATTTCACTTCTGTACCCCTCAGCACATTTAGTATAGTACCATGGACAGAGAAGCTATTTGGTAATATTAATAGTCTGTATTTGAATTGAACCATCTAGTCCAGTACCCTTTATTTATTATGATACTATGAATACTTTGAGAAGTGAAATAATGTGCCCAAAGAACTTAACAAGAACCACAATGCAGTTTTTAGTTTAGAAATGTGTGCATGATCAAAGACACAAGAATGCCATCTGGTGGTAACTTATGCAAAGCAACTGTACTAAATGACTTCTACTGCTAATAGGAGGTAGACCAGAAGGCTGTAGTTGACAATTATAACTTTTCAAGGGGAAAAAAAAATCATGTTAAAGGGAAATAATCATAAATACATTATCGTTCACATAGTTCACCTTATTAACTAAAATGTTCATCTTCAAGATATTTGGCTCGAGTCAAGTAGAGTTTCACTGAAATACGATGGAGCCAATCTCATTAACTGTAACTTGGAAGTATGACACGTACATAACACATGCATGGAGTGTGATGTATTAATACAGTAGCACTTGTATACAAATGATAAAAAGATATGAGGGCATGCTCAAAAGTGTTTCGCCAGCATGAATGTATAATCAAAAATATTTCCTACATGGTAGTTGTAAACATGTGAACTAAACACAGAAAAAAACATATTTTTTGTAAGTATTTTTAACAACTTTCAAAATAGCTCTGATACAAAATTACAGGAGCCAGAATTTTGGAAAATATCAATGGCTTAGTTTATGCTTGGCTATTCCCAGGTGGCTCAGTCGGTAAAGCGTCTACCCGCCATGTAGGAGACCAGAGTTCGATCCCTGGGTTGGGAAGATCCACTGGAGAAGGAAATGGCAACCCACTCCAGTCTTATTGCCTGGAAAATTCCATGGATGGAGGAGACTGATAGGCTACCGTCCATGGGGGTTGCAAAGAGTCGGACACGACTGAGTGACTTCACTCTTTCTTTATTAAAGGTAAGGTTTATCATGAAAAATAATTCTAGATCCTATCTCTAATATAGATTTCAGTTGTTTGTTTGAAGCCAAAATGTTCAATTCACAAGTCAGACAGTAAAAGAAAAGGGCTGAAACGATTAAATTACCTATGTAGTTTTTACATATATTTATGAACATATATATGTTTATGCTTTACAGCATTTATTTATAATATCAAAATTAATGATTGCAATCTATTTCAAGCAAAACTAGAATCAGTTTATTTAGGAATTCCGTTGGTGATCTTTTTTGTAAGTGTTTCTGTCAACAGTACATTTAATGAGAAATAAATGCAACTATGGCATGGCCCTACCAGTAAGTAAATCTTGAGTTGACTCCATGTTAGTACACAAATTAGGAAACTCAATGAAGTGGTTTGAAGGTGCCCCTAGTGAATTGAAACAAAGATTGCATCTGCTTCTTTAAAAAAAAAAAAAGAAGATAGAGATGACTTCTTAATTGGCCCTCTACTTTTTTCTTATGGAAATTCCTGTACTATCAAAGCCCATTCGAGGAGGGTGCAACTCTCCTCAATAAGTTAGCAATGCTTCATAAGACTTTTAAGTCAAATATATTGAAATTAGGACTCTCTGGGGCCTATTGAACCATTTCCCTAAAAAAGCGGCACTTGTTTGGCTATTCCTGCTTAATTTGGGGATTAATGCTGGAGATTTGAGAGGAAATACAACTAAAAAAGGGAGCTTTCCCAGTGGGTCAGCCGGTAACGAATCTGACTGCATTTCAGGAGATGCAGGTTCAATTCCTGGGCCAGGAAGATCCCCTGAAGTAGGGCATGGCCACCTACTCCAGTATTCTTTCTTGGAAAATCCCATGGACAGAGGAGCCTAGTTGGCTGTAGTCCATAAGATCACAAAGAATGAGACACAACTGATGTGACTTAGTATGCACACGTGACTACAAGAAATGTTAAATCACTTTAAATTACAAATTACAAAAGAACTCATTGAAGTTTAAGGAAAAATGTAACAATATACATATATTTTTTAATTTATGCATACTTATTTGGCCCCAGAACAATGCAGTATACACTGTTAGTTTAATAGGTTTCAGTTTCCATTAGAGCTATTTAAATCCTTTTGTGTTAATAAATGATCTGCATTTATATGTAATAGCTTTTAATAAAAGTTATGGACTAAACCTTTTAGTTATCAATAATCTAACATAGTATAGTGCTAAGGACAAAAAAGAAAACAAAAACTTACATTTCATTTTGTTCCAACAAAACTGAAATTAAGTATCTGCCTGAGATCATTTTAGTCCATTCTAATAGAGTGAGCAGTTCTGTCCCCAACCTCTGATTGCTCTTGAAGACTAAAAGACAGACTTACACTTTCATCTCCTTTTGCTAGTAAAAATGTTTTACTCCTGAAAGTTTTTATTTAGAATATGCATGTTATATTGGCTGTTATTTGTGGCCATGCAATATTCTCAAATTATTTTTAACAAAATTGGTGATAGAATAGGCTCATATTCCAGGGGGTGGGAGGTATTTGTGGGATAGCAGTGACTGTGGTGGTTAAGAGTTTAATATTGGAATCAGATGGCATGGTTTATGGTTTGGATTTGGAGCTCAATACTTATATGCAGTGTGACTTTCGTAAGTTACTTATTTTGCCTACATTTCCTTATCTGTAATATGTAGTTAATAATAGTATCTCCTGGTGCTATTGAAAGGAACACATTTAAAGTACTTAGAAAAGTGCCTGACACATACAACACTAAATAAATAATAGCTGCTATTCTCAGGCTAATAATTGCTATTACAAGACACAAGTTTGCTCAAAAATAGAATTTTTCAGTCAAAATTTTGTTGCAACTAAGAAAATTACAGTGAATAGCATAAATGTTATTAGAGCAAATAATATATTATAAAATAATGCTTTCAAAATAAAATCAACTTTATGGTTTTCAAATTGAATAGCATAAGGAACCCTATATATTAATCAAATACAGAATGGATATACTATCACAGTATTATGTTCTGTCACTATATGAGATTGTTATTCAGTTGGTACTCTTGAAACATTGCTAACAAAGATCTTATCATGTGGTATAGGGGTCCCCAGATTCTAGGATCTAATACCTGATAATCTGAAGTGGAACAGATGTAATAATAATAGAAACAAAGTGCACAATAAATATAAGGCACTTGAGTTATCCTGAAACCATCTTCCTTACCCTGGTCTGTGGAAATATTGTCTTTCCTGAAATTTGTTCCTGATGCCAAAAGGTTGGGGACCACTGATCTAGTAGGAACCAAATAGAATTCATAACATCAGTTGTCCATAATTCAACACAATGTAAATTTATGAATTTGCCATTAGTGCTTTCTTTATTATTCTGAAATCTGAGTTCTGATCCTAGTAGAGAATTTTTATGTCATGTCATAACTAAGATATCACTGACCTTTCAGTGGTGCAGACAGCTTCACCTAGGATAGATCATCAAAGACAGGTGATGTTTGTACCATTTAATACAATGGGCAAAGCCTCCTTTATCTCAAAACTGTTTGCTTCATTGATCTGCCATTCTTCCTGAAAATCAGAACCAATAGAGGTATTGATTAATTCTTTTAGTCGTATATTTAGGTCTTTATCCCTCAGTTCAGTTGTTCAGTGATGTCTGACTCTTTGCAACCCCATGGACTGCAGCAAGCCAGGCTTCCCTGTCCATCGCCAACTCACAGAGCTTGCTCAAACTCATGTCCATTGAGCTGGTGATCCCATCCAACCATCTCGTCCTGTGTCATCCCTTTCTCCTCCTGTCCTCAATCTTTCCCAGCATCAGGGTCTTTTCCAATGAATCAGTTCTTCGTGTCAGGTGGCCAAAGTTTTGGAGCTTCAGCTTCAACATCAGTCCTTCCAATGAATATTCAGGGCTGATTGACTGGTTGGGTCTCCTTGCAGTCCAAGGGACTCTCAAGAGTCTTCTCCAACACTGCAGTTCAAAAGCATCAATTTGTGGTGCTCAACTTTCTTTATAGTCCAAATCTCACATTCGTACATGACTGCTGGAAAAACCATAGCTTGGACGGTATGGACTTTTGTTGGCAAAGTAATGTCTCTGCTTTTTAATATGCTGTTTAGGTTGATCATAGCTTTTCTTCCCAGGAGCAGTCCATGGAATTTTCTAGGCCAGAATACTGGAGTGGGTAGCCTTTCCCTTCTCCAAGGGACCTTTCCAACCCAGGGATCGAACTCAGGTCTCACCACATTGCAGATGGATTCTTTACCAGCTGAGCCACAAGGGAAGCCTGTCTTTATCCTTAACTTGCCTTAAATATATCCACAAGATAGGTAGATCGATACACCACAAGAATCATGGGTACTTAAATTAACAAGTCATTCTCATTCTTTAATAATCTCGTCAAGTAAAACATTGTTCTTTAAACTTTAATGGGAAATAATAAGCAAAAAATTAATTGAGGAACTGTAATAAAAACTCTTTATGATATAGTATGATACATTATTACTCATTGTGTCAATGTACTAAAAATTGCTACAGTTTAAAAGCTGAAATGAATAAGTTGGGGTGGGGTTCAAAATATAAGATGCTTCCAAAATATAAAATCAGAAATAGAATAAAAAACTTCAACACTCTTTCTGAAATTTTAAAAAAAAATGTATTTTGCATTCCAGGATAGCACATGCACAACTCAGAATATGTTGTCAAGGCAATTATGTTATTAACTGATTATTTTCTAAGAAAAGCAGATGGTAAAATAAATTATATTCTTAAGAATTTTTCTTAGATTTCCTACTTCTGGAGAGTGTTCTTCCATGAAGAATTAAAACAGAGTTAGTGAAAGGGCTCCCATATTGTTACTTAATGGAAAAATGTTTTCCTGTCTACATTACCAGTGACAGAATTTCCTATTCTGGATTTGTCATTTTGGGTAACAATGTAATCTTTAAAATAGGAACACATGAAAATAGTTTTATTATTGGTTATTTATTTGAGCGCCAGGGAAGAGAAAGCTCTGCAGCTGCTTTAGACACTTGACGGGAGTCAGCTCTTACAAGATTGATGAGCCGTTGTAACGTAAGCATTGAGTATATACTTGGAACAAGAGACCATTATGTTGTGAGGCGTCCCCACTTTTCAAAACTTTGCTTCACGCCACTTGGTTTTCATGAAGGATCTACCTTAGTACCTGTTTTCACTAATTGAAAGAAATCTAAAGAGAATTTTCACTTTTACAAAAAAGTGAAAGTGTTAGTCACTCAGTCATACCTGACTCTTTGTGACCCCATGGAGTATAATCCACCAGGCTCCTCTGTCCGTGGAATTCTTTAGGCAAGAATACTGGAGTGGGTTGCCATTTCCTTCTCCAGGGGATTTTCCTTACCCAGAGATCAAACTCAAGTCTCCTGCATTGTAGGCAGATACTTTACTGTCTGAGACACCAAGGAAGCCCCATTTATACCTTTCACTTTAAAAGAAAAAAAAAAGTGAAAGGTAAAATTGAAATTCAGCATTTGTTTTGCAGCAAGATTCCCAGGTGGTACTAGTGGTAAAGAACCCACCTGCCAAGGCAGGAGATGTAAAAGACATGGGTTCAGTCCCTGGGTTGGGAAGATCCCCTGGAGAAAGGCATGGCAATCCACGCCAGTATTTTTGCCTGGAGAACCCTATGGACAGAGGCGCCTGGGAGGCTAAAGTCCATAGGGTCACAAAGAGTGGGACATGACTGAAGTGACTAGCATGTATGAGGTGTTACAGAGGCAGTGTGGCCCCTAGGCACCACCAAGCTCCTTGCCTGGGAACTACACTCAGCATCTTAGCATCAGGCCACCATGGCTTCAAACTGTGTCTGTAGCATCTGTGCTTTATCTCAATTTATTTTTGTGCATCTGTTAGCAAGATGTGTCCTAAGGTAGCTGCTTCTTCACTTTCTTCTTTATGGCTTACAGAAAGATTCATAGGGATGCTCTATTTTGGATAATGGGGGAAAACTGTACCCCTTTTTTCACAAACCCAGAACACAATCAAGGACACTGAGGTGTCCTTGAAGTGAAGTGGCATCCCTCACTATTACACTTAAGAAATCACTCACAATATATACGTTTCTAATCACCAGAGCTCTAGTTGAGGTCACTTCCTAAGAGGACAAAGGAAGTTCCCTAGGGGACGCAACAATTCTGTTTTCCTTGTGGCCAAGATTGTCCCCTGACTGCATTGAGCTGCTTAAACCATTCCATCAATGGATAAATAAATAAAGAATTTGCTGTATTGGCTCTGTTGATTGATCTTGATTATAAATGGGAAAAAGAGTCCCTGGTTTACACTGGGATCAAGAAGGAATATGTATAGAAGCCAGTAGATTTAGCAGACAGCCAGTGAATACTTTTGTGCACAGAAATAAATTAACGAAACATTACAACAAAAATCAACAGGTTCATAAATGGCTCAGACACTTCAGGAATAAAGGTCCAGGTCACAACATCATGACCAGTTGAAACAGCGGCTGAGGGCAAAATATGAAATGCTTGGTGAATAGATGGAGACGCCGAAAATGGCTCCAAAAATTATCGGTTACAGGGAAAAAAAAAAAAGGATAGCTATCAGTGTTTTCTCCCTTGCTTTGTTATAGAAGTATCTGCGTATATATAGACCAATTTTTATTATTTCTTCTATTTCTCTGCAATTTTATATAAGGCATGTTGGTGTTAGTTGAGCTTCCCAGGTGGCACTAGTGGTAAAGAACCTGCCTGCTGGTGCAGGAGACATAAGAGGCGCTGGTTGGATCCCTGGGTTAGGAAGAGCTCCCGAGGAGGGCATGACCACCCACTCCATTATTCTTGCCTGGAGAATCTCATGGACTGAGGAGCCTGATCAGTTTTGATCCATAGAGTTGAAAAGAGTCTGACGTGACTGAAGCAATTGAGCACATATGTGCATGTTGGTGGCAGTTAGCCTTTTCATGTAGGCTTTAAGTTGTAAGGATGTCAAGAGGCTTTGTGATGAGCTAGGTGATGGGAGCTAACAGTAGTTGTTGAGGATGTGCGCCTCTCATTTGGAGAAGAGAGCAAACATGTCTTCATCTATACATGGCTGACTCCTCTATTCAGTACCAATTTCTCAAATGGGAGACACTCATAAGAGACTTTTGAGGCAAAAAATAAATAAAAGCTGCTATCAAAAAATAAACAAAAGACATATAGTTTTGCCAGAGGGTTCACAGCCTTCTCTCTCCACTTGCCTACTTTGAAGTTACACAAAGCTGAGCAGCAATTCCCTGTGATTCTTGCACTTCTTGATTTTCTGAATGTCAGAAGCCACTTCCCTGTCCTGACCATTACTCTCCCAGCTCTTGTCTGGTTTTGCAGACTTTTAATTTCCTGTATTAATCCTTCTTGTCTATATAATAGAGTGTTTTTCTTTTCCCGTTAGATCTCTCTGATACAGTAACTACTGTATTTTCTCCTAGCAAACCATTGAAATTACTGCTCTCAGGAAAATGAAATCTTCTCTTCTCACCATAATTCATATCCCTAAAATCTCAGCTTCTCTCCATCTTTTGGATAAAACTGTAGATTTGTGTATTTTGAAAGGAGATCTAAAGTGACTTTTATCTCCACTATTATAATAGCTCTCATCATGAAAGACTAGACTAGAGTTGATTATATTCTGACTTAGACCTCTGTTCAACATTTTCTTTTTGAATCAGGTTCCTCAACCACTCTGTACCGTGTCTATCCTGAGTGAACAGAGAATCCTCAGTGGTCATATAATTTGTCCATTACCAATGTGTGTCCTTTCCATTGCCCTGGCCTACTTTCCAACAGCTTTCTATCAAGTGTGTTGTACTTTCTGCATGTGCGCCTTGCATTATTCATCATACTTTTCTCCTGTTCAGCCTTTCTCCAGCCACAAAGGTCCATTCTTCTTCCCAAAACTACTTTAATATTTCAAGATAAATTTTGGCAATTTATATTCACCTTTTTTCCTCATAAAGAGCACAAATATAAGCAATTTAGTCAATTAAATACTAGATGATTTGTAAGCACAAGGAAAATTGGGATAGTGAGTGGAACTCTTAAGATTCAGTATCCTTAAAACTCCTTACGTATTGAGGGTGAGCAAGCTTTTTGCTGGTATTACGTAAGTTGGCAAGATTTTGTAAAGTGTGTATAGGCATTTCCTGTGATGACTCCTAACAGCAGCTTAATAGCTCTGTTCCCATTCTATGTAGATCTCCTTTGAAACTTCCTACATGTTATTTCCACTGAGGTAGGTCATTTATAAAATCATTTAAACCATATTAGAAATTCAGGAAGAATCTCTTATGTATAGAGGCTCTTGAGCTGTTTCTGTGCACTATTTTTTGACATGTTTGTGATGAGGCCTTCCCCCCACCCCAATTTAATTCAGTTTTATTTAACAACATTGCTTAAGTATCAGTCATGACCCTGGGATACAACTACGGTTATCCCTTCCAGAAATAGTAAAAGAGATATATTTCTCCTATAAATATTTAATTTTAATTTTTACTTAGCCTTTTCTATAAAACTGAATCATTTTAACTATAAAAGCAATACATGCTTTTATATTAAAAATAAAATTAAAATATTTTTAAAGTAAAAATTAAACACAAGAAAATAGCTATGACTCCCATTCATCTCCACACCTTTGTCCCCAAATAACAAGTTTTCCATTTAATATTTTTAATGTTTATACCACTTGCCACCATAACTTTACACCTAAATCTACACCTCTGTTTATTGTTGACTTATCAAAGTTATGCAGTATCTTTTGACATCAGCAGTGAAAACTATGAAATTGATGTATTTTCGTTACTTCTCATCTATCTTAGTCACTCCATTTTCCAACTGAAGTAAGTGTATTATTTTTTTTTATTACATGTAGTACTTAAAAACTTGTTTTAAAATATTTTTATCAAGGAATAAGTCCACATGGTAGCAAGAACTGAAGAACTTATAATAAAAACAGTATCATTCTCTCCTGCTTACCCTACAGGCAACATTCTAAAATCATTTGTATTTTCAGTTTTCTGGGTGCTGTGACTCCAACAATTCTCGATAAATAAATATATCCCTTTGTTTTGTATATATATTTTAGTTAAAATATATTGACTCTCTGGGAAAAAAATAACATCTCACTCACTTCCATGACCCTCTTTCTTTTCTTTGTTTCCTCCTATTGGAAAAAAAGGAAGAGACAAAGAAAAAGGGAACAATGCCTTGAAAGTCAATGAAGAAAGTTATGCCAAAGAGGAGCGGGTAACCAACAGGGTAATATAGCATAGTATAGTAATGAGAGAAGGACCTAGAATTTATTATTGAATCTTATAAGATGAAAGACATCGGTGTTTATTACAATAGCAGTTTTTGTGGAGTTGTTGGGGAAGAGGTTGACTAGAATGCTTTTAAGAGAGAGTAGGAGGTGAGGAATTGGAGACATGGATTATTGACTGTTCATTTTAGAGGACTGACTGCAAAAAAAAAAAAAAAAATGCCAGAGAAATGGAATGGTAGTTAGGGAAACAGATTAAAGAGAAGTATTATTGTAAAATTCAGAGAAACAATACCATTTCTGAAACATGATAGGTATGAACATAGAGAGTAAAAACAATTATGATGTAGTAGAAAGAAAGGACAATAGATGAAATGATGTCCTTAATTAGGAGAAAGCATAGATGATCTAGTGCTCAAGCAAGTAGGTGATGGTAAGTGGACAAATTAATTGATGTGCTTCTATCTCAAGAGTCAGTAATTTTTAGCCAAAGTAGAGTTTTTAATTAAAAAAAATGGAAAGAAAGCTTATAGACATAACTTAATGTATGTTTTCAGGTAGACCATTTTTAGTAAACATCAGAATAACTTTTCTTTTTAAATAATAAAACTATTATTTTTATTAGCCTTCTGTCAGTAGAACATTTTTTTTTAACTTGCATTTGCTATAGAAAAAATCAAATTGTTTAGCACAATCAAAGTCCTGTCACTGCCTCTCTGATTTCATCTCATACTGCTCTACCTTTGGATCATTCTGTTTCAGTCACAATGGCCTTTTAGTTGTTATATGAACATGCAAAGTACCTACATGCCTTAAGAATTCATATTTACTCTTTTCTCAATCTGCATATAATCTTATATTTCATGTATCCTCACCATTAAAAAATTTACCATCATAAACAAAGCACCTATGTTCTCTCATTTCCTGCATTGTTTTACTTCACAGAATTTATCACCATCAAGAAATTATGTGTTTCACTTATTTGTGTAAAAACTTTCTCATCCCATATGAATAGACAGAAGTAGGAATTTTAGTCTTTTTGATCTGTTTCTATGTTCCCAGCACTAAGAATGATGTCTTAGTCATACATGGGCTTCCCGGGTGGTGTAGTGGAAAAGAATCCACCTGCCAGTGCAGGAGATGCAAGAGATGTGGGTTCAATTCAGTGATCCCCAAGAGAAGGAAATGGCAACCCACTGTAGTAGTCTTGTCTTGAAAATTCCATGGACAGAGGACCCTGGTGGGCTACTGTCCATGAGGTCACAGAGTTGGACATGATCGAGTACACACACATGCATACATGATAGTCAATAAAATTATGGAATAAAGTTAATATTTATTATGATTTCTGGAAAACTTACTCAAGAATTACAGATTCCTTTTTTAACATCACATAAGGTTGTTCTTGTGCCATGATTGGATTTTTTTGGTTTGTTTTTGTAACAGATATCATACTCTCTGTACCTCCTTATGTGATTGCAGAAAGCTCATTTTTAGTATGCTCTCTATGAATTGTATTGTCAGGAGGTTTTTTTTTTTTTTTTTATTCAACATGTTTGTAAACTGCGTATGAATAGTTATTGCTAGATATTTTCATTCATTTCTGTTTTAGATTCACAGTAACTTACTACCTAATCCTCTGCCCTGAGTGAATTCTAATTTTTGAGTAACATTCTGTGGTGTTTCTCTGTGACTGTTAGGGAAAGATGTTACTTTTCTCTTGGTAGGAAGAAGTTCTCTTGGAAAGGTGTGAGTTTTCAATAGAGCTGTGAATAGACCATCTATTCTCTTTTTTGAATCAAAAAGAACATTAAACTTGCTATATAAAACCAGTCGGTATCTACTCCCCAACTCCCCTGTTTTAGCTACTGAGCCATATCGCTGTCTAACTACAACATAGGCTACAGTGCCACATAGTAACGGTTATTGAATAAAATTAATACAAGTGTGTTTCTTTTATCCCAAAGACTAATTTTAACTTTTAAAGTGTTTTGTTGTTATTGTTACTTTTTACTATCTCTTCCAAAACTCATTAGGACTTTTATCCAACAGAAAAAAACTATAGGAAAGCAAGGGCCACCAGTTTCTAGTATAGATGTTATATTGTACTTAATTGGTTTTTATCTCTCTCTTTTTTTATTTGCAATAAATTTGTGCATAATCAACCTAAATGAGAATTGTATGTTATACTCCTCCTCTGTAACCAACCAATACAAACCAATTATGTTTGTATCACTCAGTAGATTAGACGGCATGGTAATATAACTTACATTTGTTTTTGCTCAGTTGCAGTCTCTTTGTGACTCTATGGGCTGTAGCCTGCTAGGCTCTTCTGTCCATGGGATTCTCCAGGCAAGAACACTGGTGTAGGTTGCCATTTCCTTCTCCAGGGGATTGTCCCAACTGAGAGAACAAATTCACATTTCTTTAGCTCTCCTGCATTGGCAGGCAGGTTCTTTACTGCTTCCACCACCTGGGAAGGCATTCACCTTGTAGCAATTCATAATAAAAATAGATATGCCCTTAAGTTCACAATGACACAACCGTTATAACAGAAAGCTCATGCTCAAACTACCGCACAATTGCACTCATCTTACATGCTAGTAAAGTAATGCGCAAAATTCTCCAAGGCAGGCTTCAGCAATATATGAACTGTGAACTTCCAGATGTTCAAGCTGGTTTTAGAAAAGGCAGAGGAACCAGAGAACAAATTGCCAACATCTGCTGGATCATCGAAAAAGCAAGAGAGTTCCAGAAAAACATCTATTTCTGCTTTATTGACTATGCCAAAGCCTTTGACTGCATGGATCACAATAAACTGGAAAATTCTGAAAGAGATGGGAATACCAGACCACCTGACCTGTCTCTTGATAAACCTATATGCAGGTCAGGAAGCAACAGTTAGAACTGGACAAGGAACAACAGACTGGTTCCAAATAGGAAAAGGAGTCCGTCAAAGCTGTATATTGTCACCCTGCTTATTTAACTTATATGCAGAGTACATCATGAGAAATGCTGGGCTGGAAGAAGCATAAGCTGGAATCAAGATGGCCAGGAGAAATATAAATAACCTCAGATATGCAGACGACATCACCCTTATGGCAGAAAGTGAAGAGGAACTAAAAAGCCTCTCAATGAAAGTGAAAGAGGAGAGTTAAAAAGTTGGCTTAAAGCTCAACATTCAGAAAACGAACATCCTGGCAACTGGTCCCATCACTTTATGGGAAATAGATGGGGAAACAGTGGCTGACTTTATATTTTGGGGCTCCAAAATCACTACACATGGTGACTGCAGCCATGAAATTAAAAGACGCTTACTCCTTGGAAGGAAAGTTATGACCACCCTAGATAGCATATTGAAAAGCAGAGACATTACTTTGCCAACAAAGGTCTGTCTAGTCAAGGCTATGGTTTTTCCAGTGGTCATGTATGGGTGTGAGAGTTGGACTGTGAAGAAAGCTGAGCGCTGAAGAATTGATGCTTTTGAACTGTGGTATTGGAG
>NW_011495050.1:9285331-9306618 GCF_000754665.1 Bison bison bison
CTGAAGAATTGATGCTTTTGAACTGTGGTATTGGAGAAGACTCCTGAGAGTCCTTTGGACTGCAAGGAGATCCAACCAGTCCATTCTAAAGGAGATCAGTCCTGGATGTTCTTTGAAAGGAATGATGCTAAAGCTGAAACTCCAGTACTTTGGCCACCTGATGGGAAGAGTTGACTCATTGGAAAAGACTCTGATGCTGGGAGGGATTGGGGGCAGGAGGAAAAGAATATGTTAGAGGATGAGATGACCAGATGGCATCACCGACTCGATGGACGTGAGTTTGAGTGAACTCTGGGAGTTGGTAATGGACAGGGAGGCCTGGCATGCTGCAATTCATGGGGTTGCAAAGAGCTGAACATGACTGAGCAACTGAACTGAACTGAACTGAAGAGGAACTAAAGAGCCTCTTGATGAAAGTGAAATAGGAGAGTGAAAAAGTTGGCTTAAAACTCAACATTCAAAAAACTAAGATCATGGCATCCAGTCCCATCACTTCATGGCAAACAGATGGAGAAACAATAGGAACAGTGAGAGACTTTACTTTCTTGGGCTCCAGAATCACTGCAGATGGTGACTGCACCCATGAAGTTAAAAGACACTTGCTCCTTGGAAGAAAAGCTATGACCAACCTAGACAGAGTATTAAAACCAGAGACATTACTTTGCCAACAGAGGTCCATATAGTCAAAGCTATGGTTTTTCCAGTAGTCATGTCTGGATGTGAGAGTTGAGCACTGAAGCGGATCACTGAAGAATTAATGCTTTTGAACCACGGTATTGGAGAACTCTTGAGAGTCACTTGTACTGGAAGGAGATCAAACTGGTCAATTCTAAAAGCAATCAACTCTGAGTATTCATTGGAAGGACTGATGCTGAAGCTGATGCTACAATACTTTGGCTACCTGATGCAAAGAACTGACTCATTGAAAGAGACCCTGATTCTGGGAAAGACTGAAGGCAGGAGGAGAAGGGGATGACAGAGGATGAGATGGTTGGATGGCATCACCAACTCGATGGACATGAGTTTGAGCAAACTTTGGAAGTTGGTAATGGACAGGGAATCCTGGCATGGGGAAGTACATGTGGTCACAAAGAGTCAGACATGACTGAGTGACTGAACTGAACTGATGCCCTTCAATTCACAATTTCCAGCATATATTTGATTTTCTTCTGGCTGCTCTTTATTGAAGAATATTTATGTTATTTTTATCTGCAAATTAGCAGAAAAAAAGTTAATTCTTCCTAAAATATAAGTGATAAACAATTAATTTTAAAATTTTTTGCTGACAAGTGTTGATAAATGAAAATCATGACTCATCAGAAGCCCATCCAGAATGTACTATTTGGTTTCAACATGAAGCGCAATAAATGTCATTAACAAAATATTTTACACTATCAGCCAACTTATAATTTTCTAAAAGATTAACTTTAAACATCTCTTCAGTCTTTTCAAACCAAACTACCAGTGATTCCAGAGGAATTTTTTCTATTTCTTTTTAGTAAAAAGAGTGTAAAGTCATGGTCTACCTCAGTTTTACCATTAATTTAGATGTCATCGACTAGAAATTATGTTCAACATGATCTGGGAATTTGTCCTGTGATGTATAACAGTTTCTGACTTATAATAGGTAATCAATTAATACTCATTATTGAATAAAAATTTTCTGAGGAAACACAATACTCTGTGTCTTAATTTTTATTTCTTTAACAAGAGGAATTTAATGGGGATATCCAGGATTAGCATTCAAGATATTTTTCTGATAAAATTAGAGAAATAGTCTTAAGAATCTGTTCTTAGACCTGACAACTGAAAAATAAATGTTCAGAATTCTGCGTGTCTATTTAAGCAAGTGAAGATAATTAAATTCATTTTCACTGGTATTAAATTAATTTATCTATGCACTTAGTTTTTATTCATATTGGAAGTTAGAGACACACTTGTACAATATTTGTATGTATTTAATAATCATAAATTAAAATATGATTTGACTACATATGTCACAGATTCTTATTTACTTATTTTTAAATTTTTTGTAATGTCTTAAAATATAATTTCATTCAGGAAAAATAAGATTTTTCTAGAATAATAGTCCAGAAGCCTGACATTTATGTCCTTTATTCTTCATCATTATGACCTAACGTTTTATTTGGTAAACATATCACTGCTAATGTGTATTTGTCTCTCCTGAATTATAAAAAGCACATTTCAATTCCTCAGGCTAGAAATTTTATTCTTTAAATGTTCGCAGTGCCTCTGGCCACACTTAGAATTTCGATTGCAAAGGAATATTCAATCTTTCAGTTAATAGCACTCAACCTACTGAATATTTAATTATTGTCCTTAAAATATATACAATTGGAAATATTTTCCTCCTAAAGTGATAATATTCTTTTCCTATTCTCTTATGATGGTAATATGTTTTATTTTAATTGCAATATTTACTATTAACAAAGAAGATTGAACATGTTTTGCAATTTGATTATAATTTATTTATAAAATGTTATTACAAAGAAAAGATTAAATTAATGTATGTAACATTAAAAGAGGAAGTGTAGCCAAGGACAGAAGTATTGCTTAAGAGCCTGGACTACATATACATAGTCAAGCACATATCCTAATTCTTGATTCAACTCTACTAAGCTCTACTAATTCAAGCTGTGTGATCTTGGAAAACATCAACATAAACCTTAACTTTTTTTCAGCTTTAAGATGGGGCAAATATAAGATTTCTTTCATAGGGTTATAAAATAAAATGAGCTGAATATATATAAAGCACATAGTGTAGTTCTAGAGAAAAAATAAGCATTATTTATCTTATTATTATTAAGTATTATTGATTGATATGTATATGATCAGTAACATGAGTATTTTCAAAGAGCACGGCTTTTAGTTACATTATGGGGTAAAAAATTTTTTAAAACTTGTCCCAAATGTACTTGGGGATTTATTCATTTATTATCTAAATGGAAGCTGTATTGCTAAAATAAAGGTAAGAGGACAAATGACTAAATTTTTAGGCAACTGACATAGGAAAAAATTTTAAAAGTGTATACATGCATACAAATTATAGAACCTTGAAAGTAAGGGAAGGGAAGCCCTATTGAACACTTTAATAGACTACAGGCTTCACAGGTGGTGCTACTGGAAAAGAACCTGCCTGCCAAAGCAGGGGACTTGAGAGACTCAGGTTCAGTCCTTGGGTGGTGAAGATCCCCTGGCAACCCACTCCAGTATTCTTGCCTGGAGAGTCCTGTGGACAGGGAACTTGGTAGGCTACAGTCCATAGGGTCACAAAAAGTCGGACACAACTGAAGCAACTAAGCATGCACTTAGTGTAAAATTAACATTTGTATGCACTGGGAAGCAAAAACAAAATATGTGACTTTCTATATTGTGATTTTTTCTGGAAAGAAACCAGCATTATCTGTGAGATATGCCTATAAACAATTTGGAGGAGGAGCTGACTGGATATGGTTTTCTGGGAATGAATGCCAGAAAACTACATGCGTAGCTACTAACTCCGGCACAGTCAAGAGGGTAGGACATTAAGCCGTATTCTCTGAAAACCCTAAGGGCAAAGGCACGGCACTGTAACTGAAGCGAGTGACCAGAAAGCCAAGAATAGGAAGCTTCTTCCATTGCGTTCGTTTTTCAACACCCATAAAGCTTGAAAAGTGGTTGCTGTAATAATGCTGGGAGGTGGAGTGGGAAAACCCATATCTCTAAAATTTTTACTGGTCAGCAGAAAGAAAATCAGTCAAAAGCTTCAGGATATCAGTATTTTCCTTCTACCAGGTATCTTGCAATTCATCTAATTGTTATAATCTAATTAGCATACAGAATTATAGCTGCAAGGGGACCTGGTAAATGTAGCTTTTATCTTTCTGGATCCTATTACACTGAAAAAATAAACTAGAAATTTGTGGGGATAAACACTGAAAGCCACTTGTGACCATATCACCACATTGATTTATTTTCCCTAGGAAAAGAAAAATTACTAATTTTAAAAAATCAGCAAAATTTTCCTGTAATTCTTATTCCTTTCACATTTTCCTGTTGTGATTTAGGAGCTAAGCATGTTCTTAGAAGTCATATTAAGGCATTTTAAACCTCTGTTATAAAATAAGTAACCTACATTATCTACAGTCACTTTGTTTATTAACTATTATTAGTGCTGGACTATGAAGTTTTTCAGTAGAATTTAAACATATTTGAAGTCTGTAAAAATAAAAACAGCTTTAAAATATGAAAAGAAAACCTGGAATTCACATTAGTTTTCATTTGGATATCTGTACAGATTCACCTTATAATAACTTTATTAATTATGTAATTTCACATTCAAGACAGGTTTATTACTATGAAAGCAATATGTTGGTTAAAGTTCTTGTTTTCTAAGCATCTTGAGTGTCCATGATGATTCAAAAAAATTGTAGCCAACTGTATAATAAATTATATAGTATTCAAAGAGTCAAAATCAGTATTATACAAATCTTACCTTTTAAGGAAAATACATGCATAACACATACTGTCATGTATTATTTAATAATTTGGAATATATAGCATATGATTGAGATTTTTTCATTTTAAAGAAACAGAAGCATACTAACAAATTAAGCCAATTTGCAATTTATCAATTTTCGCATGTATGTTCTATAATAACTGGGCTGCTATTGTTATAGGCTCAGCTCTATAAGGCTGTGCTCACTTTTGCTTCAACTGCCATATGTACTGCATCCTCTATTCCATTCCTGACACACACCATTTTCAGAGTTATATTTCTAAATCAAAGATGTGGCCAGGTCATTTCCCTGCTTGAAAACCTTCAATAGCTTCGCGATGTGCCTAGGATAAATCTAGGCTCCTCAGTGTGTCTTCTGAACCACCTGCTCTAGTCAGACCAGTCTGCACACATTTCCTTATCATTCCTAATCCTGTCCTTGTGTTTGTGATGCTATCTGCACTTGGAAAGCTGTCTTTATTCTAATTTGTCTGACTATTCTTAACCTTTTAAATCACCTAATTCTGAGAGGTTTTATTGCATTGTCTATGCCCAAAGTCATCCCTCCATTTTATTTGGTAATTAAAAATAAGTAACCCACTAAATAGGATGAAGTAATGGAAAACATAATTCTTATGCTAAAGACAGTTCTTTGTGTCCTTTTTATTCTCCATTTGAAATTATGAGTTATCATGATTTTTTAAATTACAATAATTCAGTCAATTAAGGATTTTAAATTTGTAAATGTATTTAGTGAGAGATAAATCCTATATTTTAGTAACAGGAGATATTCCTCCAGTGTTTTTCACTGAAAGGGATGAGTTAAAAGTCAGAAATAAATTACTCAGTTTGAAGTGTACTATTAGAATATCTATGAATTAATATATTATATCCAAAAATGACATGAGAATTATGTATTGACCATGCATGCATACTAAGTCGCTTCAGTCGCGTCCAACTCTTTGCAACCCAATGGACTGTAGCCCACCAGGTTCCTCTGTCCATGGAATTCTCCAGGCAAAAATACTAGAGTGGGCCGCCATGCACTCCTAGGGGATCTTCCCATCCCAGGAATCAAACCCCATACTTGGCATATTCCAGGAGGCATGCAAAATCAAAACAAGTATTCATCACAGTGACTTTCATTAATATAATGCAAGCATTCTAGGGGAAAAACATATAGTAAAGATAATTTATTTTCACTTTTAAAGAAACTTTTTTAAAACTTTTTATTTTGTATTGGAGTACAGTTGATTAACAATGTTGTGGTAGTTTCAGGTGTACAACAAAGTGATTCAGTTACACATATGAATTATTTTTCAAATTACTTTTTCAATTAGGTTGTTATAGAATATTGAGCAGCGTTTCCTGTGCTGTACAGAAAGTCCTTGTTGGTTATCTGTTTTACACATATCAGTATGTACATGTCAATCCCAAGCTCCCTAACTATTCCTACACCTCACTCTTCACCTATGCTAACCATAAACTTGTGCTCTAAGTCTGTGACACTGTTTTGTAAATAAGTTCATTTGTATCAATTTTTTTTTTAGATTTGTCATATGGTATTTCTCTTTCTCTGTCTGACTTGCTTCACTCAGTATGGAAGTCTCTAGGTCCATTCATGTTGCTGCAGATGGCATTATTTCATTATTTTTAATGGATCATGAATATTATATTGTATATATGAATGATATCTTCTTTATCTATTCTTCTGTCAGTTGACATTTAGGTTGTTTCTGTCTTGGATATTGTAAACATCACTGCAAACATCACATTGGATCACATATATCCTTTCAGATCATGTTTGTTCCCAGATATAAATCCAGGAGTGGAACTGCAGGATTGTATGGTAGTATTTGATAAAATTCATCTCTGAAGCCATCTGGTCCTGAACTTTTGTTTGTTGGGAGTTTTAAAATCATAGTTTCCATTTCAGTCCTATGATTGGTCTGCTCATATTTTCTATTTCTTTCTGATTCAGTCTTGGGAAATTGTACTGTTATGACTGTTAGTATTTGCCTTATATATTTGAAGTACTCCTATGTTGGGTGCATATGTATTTATAATTTTTGTATCTTCTTCTTGGATTGATCCCTTGATCATTATGTAGTGACTTTCTTTGTCTCTTATAATGGTCTTCATTTTAAAGTCTGTTTGCCTGATATGAGCATTGCTATTTCCAGCTTTCTTTTGATTTCCATTTGCATGGAATATCTTTTCCCACCACCCCACTTTCAGTCTTTATGTGTCCCTAAGTCTAGTCAAGGCTATGGTTTTTCCAGTGGTCATGCAAGAGTTGGACTGTGAAGAAACCTGAGCACTGAAGAATTGTTGCTTTTGCACTGTGGTGTTGGAGAAGACTCTTGAGAGTCCCTTGGACTACAAGGAGATCCAACAAGTCCATTCTAAAGGAGATCAGTCCTGGGTGTTCTTTGGAAGGAATGATGCTAAAGCTGAAACTCCAGTACTTTGGCCACCTGATGCGAAGAGTTGACTCACTGGAAAAGACTCTGATGCTGGGAGGGATTGGGGACAGGAAGAGAAGGGGACGACAGAGGATGAGATGGCTGGATGGCATCACCAAGTCGATGGATGTGAGTTTGAGTGAACTCCGGGAGTTGGTGATGGACAGGGAGGCCTGGCATGCTGCAATTCATGGGGTCACAAAGAGTCGGACACGACTGAGCGACTGAAATGAACTGAACTAAACCGAAGTCTAAAGTGAGTCTCTTGTAGACAGCATATATAGAGGTCTTGTTTTGGTATCCATTCAGCCAGTTATATCTTTTGGTTGTAGCATTTAATCCATTTACATTTAAGGTAATTATCAATATTAAGTTCCTATTGTCATTTTCTTAATTGTTTTGGATTTATTTTTGTATGTCTTTTTGCTTCCTTTTCTTTCTTGTTCTCATTGCCTGTAGTTTTATGACCATCTTGAGTGTTGTTTGAGTTGCCTTTTCTTTTCTTTTTCTGTGTGTGTGTTTGTGTATGTGTGTGTATGTGTGCATCTATTGTAGTTTTTGGGTTTGTTCCCATGAGGTTTTGATAGAGTAGTCTACATATGTACAAGGATGTTTTAAGTTGCTGGGCTCTTTCCCACCTATAGAAGTTCCTTCATCATTTGTTGTAAAGCTGATCTGGTGATGCTGAACTATTTTAGTTTTTGCTTGACTGTGAAACTTTTGATTTTCCTGTAAAATCTGAATGAGTACCCTGCTGGGTAGAATATTCTTGGCTGTAGGTTCTTCCCTTTCATCATTTTAAATATATCATGCCACTCCCTCTTTCCTTCAGATTTTCTGCTGAAAAATCAGCTGATAACCTTACGGGAATTCCCTATATGTTGTCATTTTTCCCTTGTTGCTTTTAATATTTTTTCATTGTCTTTAATTTTCAAATTGATTACTGTGTGTCTTGGCATGTTCTTTCTTGGATTTATCTTAACTACTTGGGACTCTCTGGGATTCCTGGACTTGGGTGACTGTTTCATCCTCCTACCATCTTGCTGTGGCTTCCTCTTTGTCTTTGAAAGTAGGGTATCTTTTTTCGGTAGGTTCCAGAAGTTTTTTTGCTGATGGTTGTTTAGCAGTTAGTTGTGATTTTTGTGTTTTCATAAGAAGGAAATGATCTCATGTCCTCCTGTTCTGCCATCTTGAGCTAATCTCGTGAAACTGATTCATAAAGTTCAATGTACATTATAAATGTTAGAAGAAGTTTTACACTACCTAAGAGCCTTCCTAATTGTATATTTTCCTAAAAATAGAAAAGAAACCACATGTTATTTGAAAAGGGGGAATTGTTAATTTCAACAGCTTTCTATTCCCCTTCCTTTACCTTATCATCCTTCAAGTTGCTTCTCTTGCATCTTGTAAATTCTCTAAAAATTTAAGCATATTAATATCTCCTCATTTTAAAATAAGACAAAGATCAATTGGAGAGATTTAGATAGTATATTTCTTTAGGATTTCTAAAATATAAGTAATGAATGTATTTTTGCTGTCAAACAATAAATGCAGAAACACCTACATTATTGCTTGGAATATAGAAAACATAAATTAATAATCATGGCATAGGTGCACTGTCTTCCAAAATACTATATATGTGAAGTGAATTATCATTTAAGAGAAAAATTTTATTAACCAAACTAATTTAATTTATAGGCTGAATTTTAAACTTACTAACAATAAATTCTGTATATGGATAAGCTTATCAATGATGAGGGAAATAATATTTTATTTGTATGTCATAACAGAAAGCATTTGGAACTACCATTTACATGTTTGATGGCACTGATAAGTCCCTTTTTCTCTCTGAAACAATCTTTAGTGTCCCCTTCTGTAAATGGAAAAGACAAAGAAGCTGATTAGAATTAATTTAAGAGGATCAACATGGTGAAAGTGTCATATACATGAAAGATACTATATACATGTTGTTCTTATTCATTTCATTATTTTTAAAATTTTGTTTTAAACTGAATTGCATCCATCAGTTTCTCATGATAGTTACTAGAGTAAGCTTAAAATTTTTTGCCTCTTAAATATAAATCCATGGCAATAATTTAAAATGAATCAGTTTATCATACTGCTACTTATAAAAGTGTACTATTTAGCTACATTCACCTAGTAGCATGGATCAAAATGATTTAAAAGTATATATAGGAGAGATGTCACTGCAATTTAACTAAATTTCACACAAAATTAAACTATCCATTCTGATATTTCCAAAAAGATCTTTGAAGCTTTTTTGGTAAAAATATGTAATCACAAGGAAATAGTAATCCCAATAATTGATATGTCATTATTTTGTTTCCTCATTGAAAAGTGATTTGATACATAGCCAACTTTACAAATGAAAGGTTCAGGATGGGGAACACATGTATACCTGTGGCGGATTCATTTTGATATTTGGCAAAACTAATACAATTTGTAAAGCTTAAAAATAAAATTAAATTAAAAAAAAAGAAAATTATTCTTCACTAAAACGTAAATGATCTTTCTATCAATTAAAACTAGTAATTGAGAAATTCTCATATTTCACTCTCCTTTGAAAATTATTGTCATTTTTTTTTCTGGAAGAGCTTAAGCTTTAATAATTTTACCATATCCTTAACAAAGTGAATAATTTTTAAATTGTTTTCTACTGCAGGATTATTTGTTTTGTTTATTAAGATTTGGTTTGTCGTTATTTTCAGCATAGTTTTTTTCCACATGTACACATAAGCACTCCCACATGAATACATGTACACGTGCACACACAAGCACATATATGAATATGTACTAATGATGCCCTTTTGTCCACTAGCACCAGTTGCATGTTTTGCCAGGCCCAGTGCAAAATGAAAATGTTGGATCTCTTGTTCAGAATAATTAAGGATTTCAAGATGGCAACAAAAAAAGCATTAAACCAAAAGTGACACTTTTCTGTGAGGAAGTCCCAGTGTGATTGCACAGATTACACATCCATTAAGCAGGTCAGACTGTTCACATTCTCTACAGGAAAACAGTGCTATCTTCATAAATACTTAGCCTTCATCTTCATTTTCTTTCTATTGAATCTGTTCTGAATGAGGTGGCAAAATGGTAATAAAATAATAGTTACTGCTATTAATCTTACTCTATTATTTAATATAGCTATAAGATATACATGCATGCATGTGTGCTAAGTCACTTCAGTTGTGTCCAATTTTGCAACTTCATGGACTGGCCGCCAGGCTCCTCTGTCCATGGGATTCTCCAGGTAGGGATACTGAAGTGGTTGCCATTTCCTTCTCCAGGGGATCTTCCTGATCCAAAGATCGAACCTGTGTCTCTTATGTCTCCTGCATTGACAGGTGGGTTTTTTACCACTAGCGCCACCTTTAAATCCTCAAGAGTAGAATATAGGTGGTGTTTTTATTCTCTGAACTTGGGTATAGTAAAATCAAACAATTGTCTTTGTATCCAGTTATTAAATAACTTTTCTCACTTATGAAGTCTCTGAAGTGTCACACAACTAAGAAATAGGCAAGCAAAAAATATCTACTATATTTCTTAAAAATAAAATACCCAAACTGTACTTATAACTTATTGTACTGACTGTCCTCTCATGGGAAGAAAAAATCCTTATATCTTTCTATGTAGCGTAAAGATTAAACTCTAATTGATTAACTTAAGCATATATTTCCTGAACAAATGGTTTTTCTGTATACCTGCTTTGCATCAAGAATAACCTGTCAAACATCTTTGGACTTTGGTGATAATGGAGAAAGAGGCCCTGATACAAAATGTTATATTATAACTCTATGCAGAAGTTCAATATGAAAATGTTCAGTTCAGTTCAGTTGCTCAGTCGTGTCTGACTCTTTGCGACCCCATGAATCGCAGCATGCCAGGCCTCCCTGTCCATCACCAACTCCCGGAGTTCACTCAAACTCATGTCCATCGACTCGGTGATGCCATCAAGCCATCTCATCCTCTGTTGTCCCCTTCTCCTCCTGCCCCCAATCCCTCCCAGAATCAGGGTCTTTTCCAATGAGTCAGCTCTTCGCATAGGTGGCCAAGTATTGGAGTTTCAGCTTCAGCATCACTCCTTCTAATGAATATTCAGGACTGATTTCCTTCAGGATGGACTAGTTGGATCTCCTTGCAGTCCAGGGGACTCTCAAGAGTCTTCTCCAACACCACAGTTCAAAAGCATCAATTCTTCAGCACTCAGCTTTCTTCACAGTCCAACTCTCACATCCACACATGACTACTGGAAAAACCATAGCCTTGACTAGATGGACCTTCGTTGACAAAGTAATGTCTCTGCTTTTTAATATGCTATCTAGGTTGGTCATTACTTTCCTTCCAAGGGGTAAACATCTTTTAATTTCATGGCTGCAGTCACCATCCGCAGTGATTTTGGAGCCCAAAAAATAAAGTCAGCCACTGTTTCCACTGTTTCCCCATCTATTTCCCACGAAGTGATGGGACCAGATGCCATGATCTTCATTTTCTGAATGTTGAGCTTTAAGCCAACTTTTTCACTCTCCTCTTTCACTTTCATCAAGAGGCTTTTTAGTTCCTCTTCACTTTCTGCCATAAGGGTGGTGTCATCTGCATATCTGAGGTTACTACACTGTTTTATAATTTTAAAAGAATTTTACCACAAATCTGCATCTTCTTCAATCAATTTTATATCAATCTTCCTGTGTTTGTGTTTGAGTTGTGACAGACAGCTATGGATGGGGTAAAGCTAGGAAATTAAGTGGTAACACAATCTGCCATACCTGAACTTCTCAAAAACAGAAGCATATGTCATCTTAAAAGCCTTTTTTTTCTTAGAGGAAATTATTTCTGTTTGTGTTAAGCTTGTTGATTCATTGCTCTTCATTTCCTTGGGACCACCCTTTATCAATTTCCTCTTTTTTCATATGTATCTTTAAAAATTTTTCACCAGCCTTCTTTGTTTTCATTTCCACTTATTCCTCAATCCACTACCACTTGGGTTCTCTACCTGAATTGCCTGAATGACTCAAATGATTTATTTTTGTCTCTTTTTTTCTTTTAATTATAAACAGATAACATGAGATCCACTTTTAACAAAAAATTAACTGTGCAGCACTGTTAATTATAAGCACAATATTGCACAACAGATCTATAGAACTTACTTATCTTGCATAACTGAAACTTTAAATCTATAGAACACCAACTTACCATCACCCACCCCAGCCCTGACAACCACCATTCTACTTTATGCTTCTATGGGATTAACTATTTGAAGATGCCTCATATAAGTGGAGAAGGCAATGGCACCCCACTCCAGTACTCTTGCCTGGAAACTCCCATGGACAGAGGAACCTGATAGGCTCCAGTCCAAGGGGTTGCTAAGAGTCAGACACAACTGAGCAACTTCACTTTCACTTTCATGCATTGGAGAAGGAAATGGTGACCCACTCCAGTATTCTTGCCTGGAGAATCCCAGGGACAGGGGAGCCTAGTGGGCTGCCATCTATGGGGTCGCAGAGTTGGACACGACTGAAGCGACTTAGCAGCAGTAGCATATAAGTGGAAAACATGCTCTGTTTGTCCTTCTGAGACTGGTTTATTTCACTTAGCAAAATGTTACTAAAAATTCATATAGAGTATCACATATGGCAGTATTTTCTTCTTTTTTGTTCCTTGTATGTATATACCACATTTTAAAATCCACAAATCCAAATTTGTGATTGATACCATATCTTGGATACTGTGAACAATGCTTCAGTGAACATGGGGATGTATATATCTCTTCAAGATCCTGAATACAGTTCTGTTAGATAAATACTCAGAAATAAGATTGATAAAATACAGAAAGAATGAGTCAAATGCTGACTTGTTCTTTTGGAGTTTTTTTTTTTTTTTTTTGAAAAATAATATTAAGTACAATACAGTGTCCTTCATTTCACATTCAACTTGCACAGTATGATCATAATGAGAGCCATTTTTGAGAAAAACTATTCAACATTTTCCCACTTTTCTCAAGGGCCTCTCAAATCTTTGAAATTCAGATACGTCTCTTCTGAAGTACCTAGTGAGTTATCATTGTTTTGCAAGACTCACACAATTTATTTTCCAAAAAAATTGCACTAAAGGATCTAGTCACTATTCTTAAATGCATTGTAATTTTTGCATAGTAATAATGTAAGTGGTCAGCTAATTACTGAATAATTTTGTCTTATGGTTATTGCTTTGTTATGTGAAGATTGTTACTGAACATTTACATACCAAGGACTTCCCTGAATAATTGGATGCAAACAGCTGTGTCTTTTGATTCACTACTTGGAAAGGATTATTTAATCAGTCTTTGAGAAGCAAACTTAAAATGTATAAAATGAATGGTTAATCATTTTAAATATTAGTAGACTTTCTACTTCAGAAATGCCAGACTGACATAAGCATACTTATGGAACCCTGGACTAATCTCTCATTCTCCTACATTCATCTGCAGCAGATAAAACAAGGTCAGGTTATATCACTGTACACTTACATTTTCATTACTGATCAGGCGATTTTTCATCTAGCTATCAATCAAAATATCATCAGAATGCAATCATCGTTCTAAGAATAGAAGATGAGTTTAGACAATAATTTACATTAATAATTAATTTACTTCAGACACTACATGTTTTAATATGCAATAAATATCTTCATGGGTGGAAATACAAGCTACAATAATGGATTCATAATCTCACTACTTGGAAAAGGTCAAAAAAAGGTTTTACTTCATTGTTATCATATTCCTTAACTGCATAAATGAAATATTCAGGTAGAATTTCCTTTAGAATAGTAGATATTAGTCTCCTGAATCAGAGTAAGTCATAACAATGTCTACATTTGGTTTTGGCATATCCAGCAGCTTTGTTGTGTACCTCATCACTCCCATTTTTCTTTTTCCTCAATGACAACATAGTTTGCTGTTCAAACCAGGACACTTCTGAGAATGATATGGGATGCTATTAATAACAACAGTGACATCATAGGCATAAACTGATATTGTCCAGGGCTAGCCAGGACTTATGCTAACCTGTGACAGTACTTTTCCTATAAAACTTATATGCCAAGAAGTTCTATCCTTTACCTTTCAAGAAACTCTGCCTTTATCACTTTCAAGTGTCAAATACTTGTCTGTGGGCCTACCACCCTGAACACACCTGATCTCATCTGAAGTGTCAGACACAAGTAAGTAATCAAAATGTTACCTCTGAAAAGTTTTAGCAATTTTGACAGACATCTAAAGCCTTAAAGAGATGAAGAAGCTCTAATTTAGATAGTTCCAAAAGTCTTCTACAGAAGGACTGTGTCATAAACGTGGTGCTAATTAAATGCTTTATTCTCCACCCATTACTAAATTAGGTATCATGTCAAGTTCTCAGGAGTTTCCAGAAATAATATGCCCTTTTATATACAGTTTTTTTTTCTTGTATCTACAATTGCATGTGCCTTCCCTTCAAGCAAACTGTGCTTCAAGCAAAGCTGCCCAGCAGTTCATCCAAGTAATTATTTCTGCCTTACCTCCACTCTTACCTTGCCCCTAGATTTTAGTCCCACTGAAGCTTAAGTTTCCTATAAATGAGGACAAGAGGTAAATATTTAACAATATTAAAGTACTTTCAAAACATCTTAAAGAGAAAACAATTAAAATGTGAATGTACATTTTTGCAAAAGTGATTCAGCTATTTCTATGAGCCCATTAGATGGAAAAGCTTTAATTTCTGTCAGGGGAGTAGTTGCTGGCATGAGTCCAGATATTTCCTTCTATTCTTCACTGACAAAAATTCACTCATTCATTTATTTATTCATTTGCCTGTTTATTCAATAGAGTTCACTGTAGTCAAGCACTACACTAGAAATACAAACTCTAAGACTATCTGAAACTATCTCACAGCCCAGCAGGGGAGATAATAAATACATAATGTTTAATTAACAATATTACAGAGTTAACCAAAATTCTACAGAACACTGAAGAGAAGGAAATCAAAGAACACCAAAAAAGGCAAAGCTTCAGAGAGTTCATAGATCAGTGGAATCCTGAAGTGTGAGTACATTTACCAAGCAAATGGACAGAAGTACAGAGAATGCAGTGTTCAGGAGGCTGCAGCAGGTCATATGACTAGAGTCCCAGGAACCATGACATGGGACCTATTAGAGAGATAGGTCAGGGTGTGAATGGTCCTGAAAAACCCAGGAAGAGGGCTCTAGCTAAGACTTACCAGGATTTAACAAAAGCATTTATGAAGAAAACTAATTTTGTTAGCAGTGTATGAAAACATTTCTAGAAATATGGAGAAAAATGTTGAGGACCTAAGAGAAATCTGTCAATGACAAAGAGTTAGCATTTAACTCATCCAAAAGCAATGAGAGCATTTATTCATTCATTCTACATATATTGTATGCTTATATGTCAATATTATGCTAGTTGATGGGCTTCCAAACATAAACTAGCTACCGGGATATAATTTAAACAGAAGAGGACTTGAACACAGTCTGTTTTCATAAAATTGAAAATTGAGATATGGTCTCAGTTTCCTGTGTAACCTGGTTCTTAAGGTATATAATTTAAAATTTTAGATTTCAATGGTACATAGATGAAGATTTGTGTTAAACTTATACATCTTAGCTCACAACTAATTCCTGCCCAAGGAGTCAAAGCTGGATGATAAATCAATAAAAACAGCAAAAAACATAATGTTCTTGGCAGGTTTCTCCACAAGGTGAGTGAGAGTATGATGGTAATCAATATTAGAGTGGCTGTGCCTGAAACATATATTTTCCTAAAATGTCTTTGACCCAATAGACCCAGACCTCTCATTCAAGGAGAGAGCTGACTTTAAGTTCTGAACATATTTTAGCCACCTGCTGGTTGCAAGTATTGGTTTACATGTTCTCTCCTCCACCTGTGCTATGTGCTGGTTGTCAGCAAAAATTGTGTCTTTCTTTACCTTTGTATAAAGTCTAGCACACAATACTTGAACATAAATTTGTAAAATATTTGTCAAGAAAAATTAAGATAAATGGATAGCTGAGATATGAATATCAAATACTTTCAATTGTAATAACATTTACATGGGAAATTATAATCAAAAACCTTTTTCATTATTAATAAGATCAGACCCCCTGCCATTGGAATTTAATATACTCAAGTTGTTTGTTTCCTGGATTCTTTGGGGGCAAGAAAGGCCAAATTTACACCCGGTTTTCTCCTCCACTCACATTGTGCTTTACTAACTTTTCTATAATTTTCTATAGATTTGTTTCTTTTAATTATCAGCAGGCCTTAAATAACCATTATCTAAGACAGCTCATATATAACTGTTAAGTAGGACAAGCCAGATATGTAATTAGTATGTTTTTATAGAAACTATTTTTATTTTTTATTTGAGTGTATATATATGTGTATATATATATATATAATTTTAATTTATGTATTTTAAATTTATGTATATTCTCTGCTGGGCTTTCCTGGTGGCTCAGTGGTAAAGAATCCAATTGCAATGCAAGAGATATGGGCTCCATCCCTGGGTCAGGAAAATTCCCTGGAGAAGGAAATGGCAACTTGGTGTAATATTCTTCCCTGGGAAATCCCATGAACAGAGGAACCTGGTGGGCTACAGTCCACGGGGTCTCAAAGAGTTGGACATATCAGACTAAAACAGCAACAAACAATATTCTCTGACACCACCAGAGGGACTTTCAAAACAAGATACAAAGGACTGTCCACTTAACCCTTTCTTCTTTCCATTTCTATAAATTTAGGGACCTTTCACAGTATAGCCATTTGCTTGGAAACTTTAAAAAGTACAGAATGATGAATATGATAAAGGGAAATGTTTTACTAGTGTTTTCTCCTATGAATTAACTATATCCTTAAGAATTTCATGTTTTGGCATTTATGAAATATGTTTTTCCTTATTTGGTTGCATTGGATCTTAGTTGCAGCAAGTGGGATCTTCCTTGAGTCATGTAGAATCTTTCCTTGTGGCACATGGAGTCTCTGGTTGTGGCACATGAGCTCCAGAGTGCACCAGCTTCAGCAGTTGGGCATGTGGGTTTAGTTGCGCTGTGACATGTGGGCTCTTAGTTCCCCGACCAGGGATCAAACCCTTGTCCCTTGCCTTGCAAGGCACATTCTTAACCACTGGGTCACTAGGGAAGTCCCTGGCATTTATTCTTGTTTAGTACTTAACAGTTATAATTTATTAAAATATTTATTATCAGAATTCTCTTCACTGGATGGTAAACTGCTTTAGACCATCTTCTATTCTTTATTCCTGGTATATTATCTCACAAAGCACTGGTGAATGAATTATTTTCTGCTATTCATATTTTAAAATAGTTAACTACTTCCTCTGAATCAAACAATGTCCACATATGACATTGATTTTGTGGAGAAAATATGTTTAAAGGGCAAAAATCATTTAGAAAAATTTAGTATCACTCACACTATGACTTATTGCTCTTAAAGTATCAAATCTTCGGAGTTTATAATTTAAACATAAAATATTTAATATTAAAGGAAAAAAACATAGTGATATATCAGTGCAACTTTGAATGTGCATTCATTATACTTTGAATAATGATCATTTTTAAAAGTTTATCGAGCAATCTGTTAAACATCCTTCTAAGTGTTTTGCATGGAAATATTTTCAATAAATCATTTTAAAAAAGCTTTGTGAATTCAGATCTGACTACAATAACTAATGTTTTATCATTTCCTTGATCAAATAACTCACTAAATCATTTATTTCTAAATAGCAGTTTCAATTCTTATGCATAAATCTTTTTTCTTTTTAAATTTTAAAGTGATAACAACATTCCAAACACTTAAAAATTTCATGACCATCTGAATTATTTTTTTCCAATTTACTAGTATTTAACATAATCTTAACCCATACCTCTTACATCCACCTGCTGTCCCCCATTATCCCCCTTTACTTCCTTTTCTTCACCTTAAAATATTTATATTATAGAAGCTATATATGTATGTGTGTGTGCATAGTATATATAATATTTATTTCTCTCTCCTCTCTGTCTCCTCTTTTCCTCCTCCTTATTCTTTCAGGAATTTTAGATTATATACATATATTATTTTCTCTTAAACTATAAATTATAATGTTAATTTATTTGATCCATTCTTTGATTCCCAAGTGACCACCTTGCATTTGCTTAAGTTTTTTTCCTAAGGTCTTTTAGCTCATTTGTTTTACTCTTCAGTACAAGGTCTTTGTAGCTCCTTCGAGGTTTTCAGTAACTTGGCAGTCTTCCAGGTAGCCTCCCTGTATGTGTTAGTCGCTCAGTCGTGTCGGACTCTTTGCGACCCCGTGGACTGTAGCCTGCCAGGCTCCTCTGTCTGTGGAATTCTCCAGGCAAGAGAACTGGAGTGGGTTGCCATTTCTTTCTCCAGGGTGTCATTCTGACCCAGACATTGAACCCTGGTCTCCTGTGACTCCTGCATTGCAGGCAGATTCTTTACTCTCTGAGCCACCAGGGAAACCCTAGACAAAAAAAAAAAAAAAAAAAAAAAAACTCCTGGAGGAATAATAGTGATGAAATGCCTACACTGTTTATGCATTTTCTCATGTCCATAGTATTCTGGAGAAATTAATTAAGCCTCACAGCACCCCTCTAAGGTGTTTCTATTATCTGGACTTTAACATGTACAAATCTCAACACGGACACTTTTTGCCCAAAGTCAAAGAAAAGTGTTAATTTCATATTAGGATTAGCATTTAATTATTATTGTTTAAAGTCAGTATTTTTCCTGTGTATCTCTCACTGTTCTCTCTCTCAATCTTTTTCATTTCTCTCTCTGAATAAAACTAACATAGTCTCATTATCACATGATGAAAAGTCTTTTCTTAATATATTTACAAAAGTAGTAAATACCTATATTCTAAGAATGTTTAATTCAATATCAATTACATTGTAATTTACAAATCAATTACCATTTTATTCCTTTCTCTAGTTTTACTTATTAAAAGTGTTCAACGTTAGTTTTGCATTATTAAAATGCATCCTTAATTTAATTGTGTGATCTATATTTAAAAATACTAATGGCAGTATTCATTATTAAGGTTTTATTAATATTAATGGATACTTCTTTATGAAAGGCCACTTCGGGTTTACTTAAAAAATAACTAACAGCACTTTGTGAAAAGCTATATATTCAAATTCAAACATATTTAGCTAAAATATAAATAGAAAAAAAAATTCAAATTGTGAAATAAAGTATGCATCAGTCTAATGACCTATTTAATTTGGAGTGGCACAATTACCTCTTCTTTTAAAAAAATTTATTTTGTAAAAAAAATTATATTTTTGCTGAATAAGGGGAAGGATGGTCATGTATTGTTTGAGGAAGAACCATTATTATTTTATTAGGACATAATATTGTTTGTTCCATAGTAGGGAAGTGGAGTCCTCCTTCTTGAAGGCTAGTTAATGACACTGAAAATCTCAAACACGTTTTTAACTGATAAAGGATAAAATAAAAATTATCGGATATTTTAGAAATGCATATTGAAAGGAATACAATCCTTTACTTGATCAAGTGTGAGTTGAGATAAAATATATTTTCTTTTAATATGCATTTAGTTTATTGTAAGATAAAAAATTGAAAGTTCTTACTAACCACATATAAGGTTATATCAACAAGTTTTAATATCTTTTGATGGCCAAACCTTACAGAGTTAATCCTTGCTATCCTAAGTAAAGATTGAATTAAAATAATTTGTGAAAATTATTGCTTTATATACAGACCTTCTAAAGTAAATCTGTTGGGACAATATCTATTCTTGGTTAATGTCATCCCAAATTAATCTAATTGAAAGAAGAAAGAAAATGAAGTAGCTCAGTCGTGTCTGACTCTTTACGACCACATGGACTGTGGCTGCCCACCAGACTTCTCCGTCCATGAGATTTTCCAGGCAAGAATTCTGGAGTGGGTTGCCATTTCCTTCTCTAATTGAATAAGTACACAAATGGAAAAGGAACAAAATCATTAAAATTAGTGAATACTAGCCACTATCATTATATAACTTTCCCACTCCCTTTCCATCTTAGTTAAGAGGGAGAACTTAGCCGGCTTTGAGGCTCTCTCTGTGTTAAATGGGCTTCCCTGATAGCTCAGCTGATAAAGAATTTGCCTGCAATTCAGGAGACCCCGGTTCCATTCCTGGGTTGGGAAGATCCACTGAAGAAGGGATGGGCTACCCAAAATCCACCTGCAATGAGGGACACCTGGGTTTGATCCCTGGAGAAGGGAAGGGCTACTCACTCCAGTATTCTTGCCTGGAGAATCCAGGCTCCCAGGAGGAGCCTGGCAGTCTACTGTCCATGGTGTCACCAGAGTCAGATAGGACTTAGCAACGTTCACTTTCACTTTCTGTGTTAAATTAGTTTCTGCTAATACAGCTTTATATTCTGCATCATAATAACAAAAGAATAATGAATCAATCCTCTCATATTTCTGTTGCAGTTATGAATTCAAGAAGTTAGCTGAAACATCAGTGCCACCTGATAAAAGATGAGCAGTATTTCTATTGTTTCTCCTAATGTTATCACTCCACACACACACAAAAAAATCTGTGAGATTAATCTACATGACTGGACTTCCTCTGCACTGACTATGAGTCAGAATTATAGTGGTATTGGCTAAAAGACAAGAAAATATCCCAAATGCATTCATGCTTGTCTTGTGAATTAATATCTGTGACATCATGGACAAGATCTAAACACATTTTCAAGACATAGTCCTATTAGTTCTTGAAAAGCACTGACTCCTACTCTTGATATCTATTAATATCGTTCATGATTGACAATTTTCTTTCAATTATCTTACCTGTGAATTTACTTTATATTGTGTAACTACCTTTAATTTTGATAATTTAATTCATCTCAACGAACAAATGCTTATTGAACATATTACTGCAAATTGTTACCTGAGAAAATAAGGCAGGTATATTTTTCTAAAACAAAAATCTCTAGTGAAGGTGGCTTAACAAGCTATGAGAAAAGCTGTGGCAAATGCAATAAGGATTGGAATTTTATATTACCTTGGTTAACCAGCAACAAGAAAACAACTTATTTTTTTCTTTTACCAGAAAAATGGGTTTATTTGCAAAGAATTGCAATTTGGTAAACCAAAGGCAAGCATCAGGTAAGTCTGATAAAACAAAGTAGAGGAAGCTCTTTTACAGAGAAGGGTAGATTGTGAAGGACTATTCTAAACAAGTTCACTGGAGAAAAATGAGTTCAAAATACAGTGACTTTTCATTGGCTGAATTGTG
>NW_011495050.1:9306762-9336602 GCF_000754665.1 Bison bison bison
TTTAAAATTTGTCAAAAACATTCTTCTCTAAGTGTTGTTATTCTTAATTTATAAGTCTTCAATGGTAAGTGCTATCTAACACATAAACTCATACTGATGGAGGATGAAGCATTAGCTATAGGAAACTAAAATTTGTATTCATATAATCCAGTACAGATGTAGAATTCAAAATAGAGCACAACTTTCTGACAAATATCCTGTGCTATTTTATGTCATACCTATTGTATGACTTTTCTCAGTGGCTTATTATTTTTTTATTGGCTGTCATCTGTAAATGCAGTCATGATAGAAATTCAGTAATTCAGGAGAACTTGAAGCATTTACTTCACTTTTAGAATAAGTTAATCCTCTTTAAATGAGATGACCAGCAACACTTATGTGGCAATCCAAGACAGTAATATCAGGTCTCTGTAATGAGTACATTCTATTTCATGTCACAAAGAAAAATAATAATGCTACCCCAATGAGATTAATTCAAAGACAGGGGTTTATTTACTTATTTATTTATTTATCCCTGAACAGCTAAATGATTAAGGGGTCAGATAAACTTTGGTTTGGTGTTTGAGTTTCTGAATAGAAGTTGCTCCTCTCCCTTTGTTCCTTGTTTTCATTTCCTTGGTGTCACCTCCATCCTTAGATATTTTTACCCTTGTAGTTTTAAGAGCATTGCCAGCAGTTTCCTGTGCTATGCCTGTCTAGATTTATTTCCAGTGGGAAATAACACACTTATTTTCTCAGTTCAAAGACAAACTCTTGATTTAGCTTGTTTACTTAACTTGTGGCGTGAGCCCATCACTGAACATGACAAAGGTAACAGCACTGATTTGATTTAGTCCTATTAGGAAGTCCACATCTAGATTTAGGGGGCGAGTAATGAAGTGCAGTCAGCTTTACTTAAATACTATGAACAAGTTGATAAGAGCTGATTTTCCCATATCAACATCAGAATATCTTGTTAAAAAAAAAAAAATCCTGGGGCAAATAATGCTAGGGAGATTTTTAGAAAAGCCAAAACAAGAGCAAATATCTATTCCACCTTTCATTATAATATCCACTGAAAAATCAAACTTCAGAATGTATAATTCTCAAACCACTATAAATTCTATAATTAAATGTGTATTACAAACCTAAATGAAGATGACCCATATTAAACTCTAATTTTCATTTCCTTTACTTCCTCTCAACCATCTTTTGTCATCATGCTGCTTCTTCAATCACATGCTGCTACTGCTGCTAAGTCGCGTCAGTCGTGTCCGAATCTGTGCAACCCCATAGAGGGCAGCCCACCAGGCTCCTCGATCCCTGGGATTTTCCAGGCAAGAATACTGGAGCGGGTTGCCATTTCCTTCTCCAGTGCATGAAAGTGAAAAGTGAAAGTGAAGTCAGTCATTCATGTCCGACTCCTCGTGACCCCATAGACTGCAGCCCACCAGGCTCGTACGTCCATGGGATTTCCCAGGCAAGAGTACTGGAGTGGGTTGCCATTGCCTTCTCCGATCGCATAGGAAATTATATTATTTCTTATCCCACTAATTATATTTCTTGTGGCATTTCTGCTGCAATTACCCTATTTCCTCCTTTATAGCTTTCTTATTTTAGCACTTCAGAAGAAGTAAAATCAGTTTGTTGAGAAATCCAATTTATTTCCCTATGATTCTTTTACTATTCATCATCACTCTCTCATTTTTTGTTTTCATTTTAGATTCCAGTTTAGTCCTTTGTTATAACTAATTTCTTGAGGAAGCCATTAAATTGCCTTCTTTACTTCTCATTCATTCTATAGTGGGCTTCCCTAGTGACTCAATGGTAAAGAATCTGCCTGTCAATGCAGGAAATGCGGGTTCAATCTCTGGGTCGGGAAGAGCCCCAGAGAAGAAAATGGCAGCCCACTCTAGTATTCTGGCCTGGGAAATCCCATGGACAGAGGAGTCTGGTGGGCTAGTCCATGAGGTCACAAAAGAGTTGAACATGACATGACTTAGAGACTGAATAGCAACACTAATTCTGTAGTATCATATTAATCTAGAAACATTCCAGTCATGGTTGAAAGCAAATATCCTTTTTCCCAACAATGTGACCAAGTAAATGTATTGCATGTTCATAACTATGCATAGGATGATTCATTTCACTTGTATATTAGTTTCTTTGGGACACTAGTTTCCTAGTGTGACAAATTGCCACAAATTTGGTGGCTTAAAAGAATACAGATTTATTCACTTGGTTCTGGTGGCAAAAAGTCTGAAATCTAGAAGGGCTATACTACCTTCAGGGGCTTTACAAAGAGGATACTCTGTCCCTTCTCTCATTCAGCTTCTATTGACTGCTGCAGATTGTCTAAACTATGGCCACCTCACTTCACATTCTGCCTTCATCTTCACATTGCTTTCTCATGTGTGTGTCTTATTTCCCATTGCCTCTATCTTACAGGGACACTTATGGTGTCATGTAGGACCCACCCAGATAATTTAGGTAATCTTCTCAAGGTCTTTAATTTAATTATGACTGCATATATATATATATATATATATATATATATACACTCTTCCCAAATAAGGTATTGATTACAAGTTCCAAAGATTTGGATAGCTTTTTTTGGGGGGTGGGTGGTGGTGAGAGATTTGGGGGTCCTACCACAAATAAGTTCTTTCATTCTAGCTCTCTAAGACCACTGTTTCATAACTTCTTAAGTTTCAGATTCCTCACATGCATTCTTCATCCTCCAAATACCATTTGATAATCTAATTTGTGGGGAAAGATTGAAGGCTAAAGGAGAAAGAGGAGACAGAAGGTGAGATGGTTAAATAGCATCATGGACTCAATGGACATGAATTTGAGCAAACTCTGGGAGATAGTGAAGGACAGAGGAGCCTGGCATGCTGCGGTCCATGGGGTTGCAAAGAGTTGGACATGACTTAGTGATGGAACAACAACAATCTAATCTCATATGCACTTAGAAGCAGTTAATCACAGTTATTCAGAAACTAGAAGCAGTTAGTCAGAAACAGCTTCCTGACACCATATCTACTCTCTCATCTCTCACTCCTGTGAAGTGAAAGAATGCCCGTACTCCAAGTCCCAGGTTGAAGGCTGGTTAGTGCCTGTTCTTGTGCTCTGGATCCCTTGCCTTCCCACCTTCCCAGTTCTGTACTCTTAGTAACTGTTAGCAGGAATATAATTTGACCAAATAAGTAAACACATGTATTTTGCCAATACAACAGAGAAACCAAATTTTTCATAACTTTTAGCTCTGTACTTTACTTCTAAGAATCTGTCCAGCAGAAATATTCAGTTTTGCAAAAATAAATATATGAACCTATTCTTCAAAACATTATTTATAATGTATAAAAAACAAACATCTAAATTCCCTCAGTTTGGAAATATTTAATAATTAAATATAGATGAAGGGCAATTTTAAAAAGTATCAGGAGACTTCGTACATATAAACATGGATGCTACTGCTAAGTCACTTCAGTTGTGTCCCACTCTGTGTGATCCCAGAGACTGTAGCCCACCAGGCTCCCCCATCCCTGGGATTCTCCAGGCAAGAACACTGGAGTGGGTTGCCATTTCCTTCTCCAATGCATGAAAAGTGAAAAGTGAAAGTGAAGTTGCTCAGTCATGTCCGACTCTTAGTGACCCCATGGCCTGCAGCCTTCCAGGCTCCTCGGTCCATGGGATTTTCCAGGCAAGAGTACTGGAGTGCGGTGCCATTGCCTTCTCCGATAAACATGGATGAATGTTCATAATTTTGTAAAGAATCAAACAAGTAGCAATAGCTTCTTATAGCATGATATCATTCCTGTTCCAAACAAAAGGAAAACAAAAAATATATATATACACATAGGGCAATATCTGAAGGAATTAAAGTGTTTATAGTGCTCATTCATACTTAATGGAAATGTAAAATGGGTTTGACTGTGGACATACCTGTTTTCTTTCATTTTTAACTATGAACTCCCATTGACTGATATATATGTATTGTATTTTAATTTTTGCTATTTTTATTTATTATAAACAGAAATACATCCAACTCAAATAGTCTTTGTTCACTATTTTGGAACTTTATAGTATCTCTTTTTCACTGTTCAATTTCCAAAGTCATTCGTCTAATAAATTCACTTTTACTGTTTGGTTGTCATAATCAGTTTATTGTCTTGAGAGCACTTTATCTAATCTTAATGGAGGGGAATTAGGACTGAAGCTAACAAAATTTAATGCTTCCAAATGATCTGCATTTTCTATCACATGACTGTGCCAATTAACTGTAGTGTTAATGCCTTTTGCCTTTTTCATGATAAATAACAGGAAAATGCTTGTCAGAAAAGGAAATTAGCACTGCACCAGATAATTTCAAGTTGATGCCAACACAAAAGTTTACGGTCTGGAAAATATGACAAATCAGATTCTCAATACTAAGATTTAATTATCTGACTTTTTAAATCTCTCTTTTATAGTTAATGAAATGACTTCACATATAGTGAACCCACATTTTAAACATTTAAAAATATCATTTAGAATCCAATTGTATTTCACCGTTACATTTCCTTTTGAATAAGATTTTACTTTCAGAAAAGTAATATATCAATAAGATAGGTTAATGTTATAGAATCAATCCTAGATCTTAAAAATAATATGTTGTAAAATAATTGATCATATACAGTGCTGTTAGTGTAAAAATGGAAATGATTACATTTTCATTCTATCATTTTAAATTATATATTGGCTGATGGTAAGAATTTTTAAAAAGCCAATTTTAAAAGTAGGGAAGAAAATTACGCAATTTCTACTGAAGTCATTCAGAATCTTGAAGCAGTATATACCCCTCTCCAGGAATAGTCCTTGGAGTTTAAATGCTCAATCATCCCCTTTGTTCATTTAATTCAATGGAAAATATCTTGTTCACATGCTAAACAGATTTGGAAAGAAGCCACAGAAGATTATGATTACTCAATAAAAGAGATCCTTTGTGTTTATGTTACTTAGCTCATAATCTCATATCTGTAGCACTACAACCAATTAATTATATTCAGTTGGTGGAAAATCAGATGCAGTCCACAATGTATCTCTGACAAATTGTTTCTGGGGATTTTATATACAGCTCTAATACAGTATATGAAAAACTCACTGTGAATAAAATGGTTCTTCAAAGTAATTATACATTTTTATAGTTTTGGCATGGATTCAGTATATATTTTGAATTAAGAAAACTGCAGATTGAACAGCATGTGAGACTTCTTAATAATATCTGTATCTTTCTAGTTTGGAAATACTACCTGAAGAACAATGCCACACCAATTAGTCTAAGTAGCATGGCCATTTTATTTCTTTATTTGGTCATAACTCCTGGGATTTCTTTGGAAGGAATGATGCTAAAGCTGAAACTCCAGTACTTTGGCCACCTCATGTGAAGAGTTGACTCATTGGAAAAGACTCTGATGCTGGGAGGGATTGAGGGCAGGAGGAGAAGGGGACGACAGAGGATGAGATGGCTGGATGGCATCACTGACGATGGACGTGAGTCTGAGTGAACTCCGGGAGTTGGTGATGGACAGGGAGGCCTGGCATGCTGCGACTCATGGGCTCGCAAAGAGTCGGCCACAACTGAGTGACTGAACTGAACTGAACTGAAAGTTAAGGAATAAAGTGAGTTTTAATCAGCCACTTTCTCTTGAATTTTATCTTCATTTGTCCTTGTCTGTATCCATTTGATATAGCATAATTTTGATGTAGCATAATTTTGTTGCCTAGTGTTGTTAGTTAAGTATTAAAGTTATGAAGTGAAGTCGCTCAGTCGTGGCTGACTCTTTGGGACCCCATGGACTGTAGCCTACCAGGCTTCTCAGACCATGGCATTTTCCAGGCAAGAGTACTGGAGTGGGTTGCCATTTCCTTCTCCCAGGGATCGAACCTGGGTCTCCCACAGATGCTTTACCCTCTGGGCCACCAGGGAAGCCCATTAAAGTTATATTGCATATCAATTATCAAATCACGCTTCTCTCTGTATCTTCAGCTTTTAGTTAACATGAGGGATCTATAATGTTTGAATTGTATTCCATTGCTTTATTGTCTTATCTATGCAAATAAATGTATGAGATAAAGGAGATTTCAAAATAGTAAAGATTAAAATCCTGCTGGTTGGATAAGCAATGCTTCCTCTTCCAAAACACAACATGAATCTAAACTCCACAGCAAATCAATTAGGTTCAGGTTGTGTTTTGGAAGAGGAAGCACTGCTTACCGAACCAGCAGGATTTTAGTCTTTATTATTTTGAAACAGCCTACCAATGCCAGAGATGGGAGTTTGATCCTTGGGTTGGAAAGATCCCCTGGAGAAGGAAATGGCAACCCATTCCAGTATTCTTGCCTGGGAAATCCCACAGACAGAGGAGCCTGGTGGGCTACAGTCCCTGGGGTCACAAAAAAGTCAGGAACATGACTGAGCAACTAAATAATATACTATACACATGCACAAGGCACTCTACTCGGTGTTACACTTACAAAGTTAAGCAACACTGTCTTTATAACTTACCAACTACCTCCCTATCTTAGTCTGTTTGGGCTGTTATAACACAAATATACAATGGGGAGCTTATAAACCACAGAAATTTATTCCTCACAGACCTGGGAACTGCAAAGTCTAAGATCAGGGCACAGGGTAGATGCTTGTGAGAGCCTTTATCTGGGTTGTAGACTGCTGACAGAATTCTGTGTGTCCTCACATGGGCAGAAAGACAATACAGCTCCCTGGAGTCTTTTATAAGGAGATTGATACCATTCCTGAATGCTTTATCCTCATCAGTTAATAACCTCCCAGAGGTTCCTCCTCCTAATACCATCACTTTTTTTTTTTCAATTTTAATCCTAGGATGGATTTTTAATTTTTTTAATTAATTTTTTGGAATATAGTTGATTTGCAATATTGTGTTAGTTTCAAGTGTAAATCAAAGTGAATTCTTCATACATATACATACATCAACTCTTTCTTAGATTATTTTCCCATTTAGGTCATTAAAGGGTATTGATCAGAGTTCCCTGTGCTATCCAGTAAGTCCTTATTACTTATCTATTTTATATATAGAAGTGTGTTTATGCTATTCCCATCTCCCAATTTATCAATCCTCTTCTTATCCCTTGTAACCATAAGTCTGTTTTCTACCTCTGTAACCTTATTTCTGTTTTATAGGTAAGTTCATCTTTGCCTTTTTAGATTTCACATATAAGCAATACTGGGGCTTCCTTGGTGGCTCAGACAGTAAAGAATTTGCCTGCCATGGAGAAAATCCAGATTCACTCCCTGGGTCAGGAAGTTCCCCTGGAAGAGGGTATGGAAACCCACTCCAGTATTCTTGCCTGGAGAATTCCATAGACAGAGGAGCCCAGTAGACTACAGTCCATGGGGCCACAAGTGACTAACACACACATACACACATAAAGCTATATTATCTGATATTTGTTTTTCTCTATCTGACTTACTTCACTCAGTATGACAATCTCTAGGTCCATCCATGTTGCTGCAAATGGCATTATTTTTTTCTTTTTTATGGATGAGTAATGTTCCATTGTATATATATGTACTACATCTTGTTGATCCATTCCTCTGTTGATGAACATTTAGGTTGATTTCATGTTCTGTCTATTGTAAATAGTGCTGCAGCAAATATTGGGATGCATATAACTTTTCAAATTATGGTGTTCTTCACATATCCTGGTGGGTTACAATTCATGAAGTTGCAGAGTCAGACGCAACTGAGTGACTAACATTTTCACTTTTTACTTTCCAGATATATGCCCAGAATTGCTGGGTCATATGCTTCCTCTATTCTTAGCTTTTTAAAGAACCTCCATACTGTTCTCCATTAGTCACTATACAATATACATTCCCATTAACACTGTAGAAGGGTTTCCTTTTCTCCTTACCCTCTCCAACATTTGTTGTATGTAGATTTTTTTTGATGACAACCAAGGGGCTTCCCAGGTGGTGCTAGTGGTAAAGAACACACCTGCCAGTGCAGGAGATGTAAGAGACATGGGTTTGATCTCTGGTTTGGGAAGATCCCCCGGGGGAGGACATGGAAACCCACTCCAGTATTCTTGCCTGGAGAATCCCATGGACAGAGGAGCCTGACAAGTTATGGTCCATTAGAGTCACAAAGAGTTGGACATGACTGAAGCGACTCAGCAGGCATGCACATTCTGACTGGTGTGAAGAGATAACTCATTGTACTTTTGATTTGCATTTCTCTAAAAATTAGTTATTGAGCATTTTTCCATATACTTTTTATCCATCTATTTGTCTTCTTTAGCGATATGGCTATTTAGATCTTCCACACATTTTTTGATTGGGTTGTTTGTCTTATTGATATTGAGCTACATGAGCTGTTTGCACCTTTTGGAGACTCTTCCCTTGTTGGTTGCTTCATTTGCAAGTATTTTTCCTATTCTAAGGGTTATCTTTTCATTTTGTTTATGATTTTTTGTTGTTACACAAAAGCTTTTAAGTTTAATCAGGTCTCATTTGTTTAATTTGTTTTCATTTTCATTACTCTAGGAAGTGGACTGAAAAAAAAGACCTTTCTATGATTTATGTCAAAGACTATTTTGTATATATTGTATATATTTCCTCTGAGAGTATTACAGTATCCAGCCTTACATTTAGGTTTATGATCCATTTTCAGTTTATCTTTGTGTATGGTGTTAGGGAGTGTTCCAATTTCATTCTTTTATAGTTTTCCAGTTTTCCTAGCACCACGTACTGAAGAAACTGTCTTTTCTCCATTTTAAATGCTTACCTCCTTTGTCGTAGATTAAATGATCATAGGTGTATAGCTTTATCTCTGATTTTCTATCCCTTTCCATTGATCTATTAATATATTTCCTTTTTGTGCCAGAACTATACTGTCTTGATTACTGTAGCTTTGTAGTATAGTCTGAAGTCAAGAAGGCTGATTCTTCCAGCTCTGTTTTTCTTTTTCAGTATTGCTTGGGATATTCATGGTCTTTTGTGTTTCCATACAAATTGTAAATTTTTTTGTTACAATTTTTTGAAAAACACCATTGGTAACTTCATAGTGTTTGCATTGAATCTGTAGTTGCTTTGGATAGTATATTAATTTTCACAATATTAATTCTTCCAATGCAAGAACATGATATATCTCTCCATCTGATTATACCATATTTTATTTCTTTTATCAGAGTCTTGTAGCTTTCTAAGTATAAGTCTTTTGTCTCCTTAGGTAGGTTTATTCCTAGATATTTTATTTTTTTTGATGTGATGGGAAATGGACTTGTTTCCTAGATTTCTCTTTCTGATCTTTCATTGTTAGTGTATAGGAATGCAAGAGATTTATGCATATTAATTTTGTATCCTGCAACTTTCCCAAATTCATTGATGAACTCTGGTAATTATCTGGTAACATCTTTCCATCTCTTTCAAGATTCAGATTAAACATGAATTTTGTGAGAAAATAAACATTTAGACTATGGTTTCCTTCCTACTTTCCCATTGCTTTCTCTGCTCTTTGTAAATTATTTTGATTATTTGTGCAAATCATTATCATTGGCTAAATGATAATAATGTATTGTAAGCCTAGGAGGAAGTAGAAGTGATATACTAGTTAATATCATTGTCCTAATCGATCTAAACAATAATTATATAATACTGCTAACATCTCTTAACAGGTATTAGTGGCCTGCCTGCTCACAACAGACATATACAGGTTGCAGTTTCATTTTTCTTCCTCCTTTCATGTCTAAATATAATTTCGCTAGTTAAAATTTAATAAGAAATAAGCATTTTATGAAAAAAATCAAATTAATTCAAACTTACATAATAGCTATTTGGAAAGAAATGCTTTGAAGTATTTTGTCTTTGTTCTAAATTAGGTATAAAATTTTGAGGTACTAGTATCTTGTTGTTACAAAAGCAAATAAAAGTAGTTGCTGATCAATTCATTTTAATATATACAAAAATGTATTTCAGTTATGTTAGAAACTAGTTTGTATAAATATATTGTGCAAAAATGATTTGGATTTTATGGATTTAGATTTAATCAGCTTCCGTTTGAACTACTATTGGATGAGTTAAGAAACTACATAACATTCACATGCTTCCCATTAGAGTTCATCTTATTTTGATGCCCTTAATTATATGTCCTATCCACAACCAGATCTATACAGGTATCAAAATTTTTACTTTTTTACAGTGCCTTCCTGACTGTTACTATAAATTAAATACCAATGCTTCTACCTAAAGTCAGTCCTTTTACTAGTAAACTAAATCCCACTGCTTCTAACTTACTCCAGAACATTGCTCCAGCCAGTCTCCCCTCTTTCTCCTGCATAATAAAAGTTTGTATCTCTACAAGATCATTCTCAAGATTGTACAAACATGGATTTATTTTCTCTTCATAAAAAGGAAAAAAGAAAAAACTTTGATTCTGCTTCACGTGCTGCCTATTACCCATATCTTTGTTTCTCTTTGCTGCAAAATTTAACAGTTTGTCCTTCTTCCTTATCTTTGATTTGCCTCTTCTCAGTGTCTTAAATCTATTGTTTCAAACAGGTTTTCACTACATACTAAAGTTTCTCTTGTTAAAGTAAAAAATATTCTCCACATTGCTAAATTTAATAGTGGATTTTATGTACATATTGTTGGGGGATGGTATTTCTACCCCTACTCCTCTTTGAGTTCTTTTGTCTGAATTAATAACAAAATTGACACAAGACAGATTAACAGGAGAAAAAGAAACGCACCTTAATTTGTGCACACAGATGTCTCATAGAAATAGGGCCTAAGAAGTGCCAAATCAGGCGGCTTTTATACTTTTTAGATAAAGAATGAATGAATGTGTGAGTTGTCAGGATAAAGAAACTTAAACTTGGTGCATTTTAGTTAAATGAGCTTGGTCCTGGGAGGACACCTTTTATATAAGAGATTTATTTCCTGCTTTTAGGGAGACAAAAAGTGTACCTCTTGCAGTAAACATTTCTTAAGTAGCTTCTATTCCAAATAGTCAATATACCATTGTGGAATATTTTGAGGCCACTTGTCCTGGAACCCAACAGCATCTTACTTGGCAAAGCAGCAGTATTTAAGTCACCATTAAATGCTCAGTTTTCTTCTTTACTATGTTTGTTTATCTTCTAGAAAACTAAATAATCTGGATTTTCCATCTGCCAAACTATTTCTCCTTCTCTGCCCAATAGCTTAATATCATGGTTCTTTGTTTCTTCTCTTCTCTAATTCATGATCTTGTTGATTTTATCTGGTTGTGTATTTTAAATACTATGTATGTGACAACTCACATTGCCATCTGCTGCTGGAGCTGCAGACATTCATCTACTTTCGTGGTATTTCCATTTGGGAACCTAATAGACTTCCCAGGCTCAACTGAATTGGTCTCTTACCAAACTGCTTTACCTGCAGTGTTTTGCATCTCAGTTAATGGAGATTTCATCCTTCCAGTTGCTCCGACCAAAATCATTGAAGATGTCTTTAATGAATCTGTTTCTCTCATCTCGCCTCCTCATTTCATCTATCAGCAAATGCTCCTATCTCCAATTTGTAAATATATCCACAATTCAATCACTTTTCACCACTTTCAGTCCTAACAGCCTGGTCAATTCACCATTATAAATCTAAATCACCTGAATACTTTTCTAATTAGTTTATCTGCTTCCACCCATTATCCATACATAATAGAATATTACTCAGCCATAAAAAGAAAGAAATAATGTCATTTGTAGCAACATGGATGGGCCTAGATAATATCATAATTAGTGAAATAAGTCAGGTAGAAAAAGACAAATACTGTATGATATCACTTATATGTAAAATCTAAAACATAATACAAGCTAATGTATATAGCAGAACAGAAACAGACTCAGATATAGAAAACAAACTAGTGATAACCACTGGGGAGAAGGAAGGAGGACAGGGCAGATTAGGAGCATGAGAGTAAGAGATACAAACTACTATGTATAAAAAGATAAGCAGCAAGGACCTGTTGTATAGCACAGGAATGATCTTGTAATAACTTTTAATAAAGCATAAACTGTAGAAATACCAAATCACTATGCTCTACACCTCTACACCTAATATATAATATAAATCAACTACCATATACGAAAATTCCATATATTCTAGAATCTGTTTCTGTACACAATATTCTGAGTTCCTGAAATCAATCTGTCTGTTCCCTCTTGAGCAGTACTAACTCTTCCTGGTTTGCTGGGGCCTCCATAGCAAATACCACAGTGTGGGAGCTTAAATGGCAAATATTTATTGTCTCCCAGTTTCGGAGGAAATTTGAGATCAAGGTGTTCACAGATCTTTCATTGGCATGTAGATGGCCCTTTTCTTCCTGTGTCCTCACATGACCTCCACTCAATATATGTCTGCATCCTAATTCCCTTTTTTAAGGATACCAGTCAGCTTGGGGATTAGGGTCTACCCTAAGGATCATATTTCAACTTAATGGCCTTTTTAAAGACCCTTTCTCCAAACACAGTCACATTGTGAGATCCTAGAGGTTAAAACTTCTTCACATATGACTTTAAGGGACATAATTCACCTCATAACACTATCTCTTAACCAGAGACAAGGGAAAAAATGTATCAGTGGAAAGCTAAAAATCAGTAAGAAAATAAATTTTTGTCTGTTAAAAAAGAAATGAAGAACAACTCGCTCTGTATATAGATGGGTTATCACTGCTTATGTTTCTGTGGGATCCACACAGGTCTAGAACTCTTTAAAATATAAAGTTTTGGAAAATGATAAGTTTATGGGTAAAGTATTAATATGTGGCTTTCACTATAGATGAATTTAATATCTTATGAGGCATGATTTAGAGACTATCACAGAATACTTATAGTGGTGAAAATAATTTGTTAATATCATATTTCCCTTACCTGTCAGTCAGGGTTCAGTTGAAAGCACAAAGAAAGTGCTCTAGCTAACTTAAGAAGAATAGACTTTATTATTGATTATTTTTATAAAATTATTAGAATAGCCAAAAAAAGCAGGAACTAGATTCAGTCTCCAAGAGAGATAAAAGAACAGCAAAAACAAGCTCAAAACAAACTGCTACCTCTGTGATATTCAGGAGAGTAAGAAATCAGGAAGTTAATATTGGTATATACAAGGGTATCTGTGTAAGGATTCAGTTCAGTTCAGTTCAGTTCAGTTCAGTCGCTGAGTCGTGTCCGACTCTTTGCGACCCCATGAATCCCAGCACGCCAGGCCTCCCTGTCCATCACCAACTCCTGGAGTTCACTCAGACTCACGTCCAACGAGTCAGTGATGCCATCCAGCCATCTCATGCTCTGTCGTCTAATTTTCCTACCTCTGATTTCCTTTATGATTAATGAAAACAAAGAAGAGAAAAATAACATATTGAATATTTCCCATTGTAGTATGCCAGGCATATGAAGATACTTTAAAAATGTTTACTGCTCAAGGATTCCACAATATGTTGAACTAGTTCCACTGTTCCTACTTTCTCCCTCATATTGTCTTTTTCTGTTTCTTCTACTTTCTTACGGGCTTGATTTTGTGTGAATCTTTTGAGATGTACTATACTCTCAATGCTCAGCTTCATCTGAATTTTAGGCTTTCTGGCCCATTTAGGACATTTCAGGGAAAATATTTTGAGGATGGAAATTTCCCTGATAATAATGTTTCTTTCTTACAGAAATAGACTCTATAAGTATCATAAAACGTTTCACTTAAGATGTGTCTTTTGCCATGCTAGTTTCATCTGCAAGCACCTTCATGAGTTATCACTGCTCCAATAATGCCACTAACACATCCTCTTTAGTGTAAAATATTAATTTCTTGTTCATCTGTAGATCAATAACAATTAAGTTGATCTAGTGACATGATCTGTGAGGCTCTACTTTGGAATATAGGCTGTCTGGGATTTGGCTCCAGAAAGTACATCCAATTCAGATCCGTTCCATAATTCCCTTCTCATTCTTGGAGCAGCAAATAGGCAGATGGGGAAGCAGAAGAAAACATACAATGTTTCTGACAAAGTACATATATATCATCAGAAATTATCCACAAAGTTTCATTGTGGTTTATTGGCCTATACTGTTTCAGCTTGGCAATCCAAAACCAATCACTGGCAAATGAGATGGGATTACTAAAATTAATTAGGCTAATTAAAGTTTACTCAGGGACTTTAGGTTGATGTGGGATGATGGGGGTTCAAACATCAGGTCTGACTTACAACTGAGTTTTGTAAGAACATGAGTTCTGAGGGAGGATGAATAATATATGCAAATTCCACATTTGTGGTTCTCTTTTTGTAAATTGGAAAATCTCCAGGTTCACCTGATCAGTAGCATTCTGTCCTGTACCTGTAGTTCTCAAATTTTACCTCAGGGCCACATGTGTCAGCATTATCTCTGAACTTTGTTGGAAATGCAGGTTCTTGTACACCACCCTAAACCTATTGAAATTATAAATTTTGGATGGAGCCCATCAGTAGGAGTTTTGACAAGCCTTCTTTGTGTTGTTCTAAAGATTAAGAACTATTGCCACAGGCTATGGTGTTTTCCTATTTCAGCTGTTTCTCAAAAGTGTTTCCTTGAGTGAGGTCTGGGATTATTTGCCTGGACTAGCCTAATAAAATTAAGTCCTAGGTAACTGTGAGTAGATTTTTGCAACAGCAGAATCAGCATGATTGTTCCTGCTATCAAGAAAAAGCTTATGAATGTGGGCCAGTATACTCCCCGCCACCACCACCATCACTGTAGTTGCCAAAGCTGTAACCCTGAAGTTTCTTTCAGCAGCTTAGCTACGATTTATTAGTACTCTTCCACAACAAGGGCTTCTCTGATAGGTCAGTTGGTAAAGAATCCGCCTGCAATGAGGGAGACATGGGTTCGAGTCCTAGGTTGGGAAAATCCTCTGGAGAAGGGAAAAGCTCCCCACTCCAATATTCTGGCCTGGAGAATCCCCTGCACTGTATAGTCAATGGGGTCACAAAGAGTCAGACACAACTGAGCAACTTTCACTTTTTCCACAATGAGAACATGAAAAACTTAGACTTTAGTGCTGAGTGAACAGTTAGTTTTCTATGTGAAAGTGATGTGTGTAATATTTAATTATTGTTTGGCTATTGCATTTCATAGGGAGTGAAAAGGTGTATGAAAGTTTCCACTCCCTTGGTATCTCAAAAGTTCAGTTTCATTATGATTAAAATAATGAAAGTGCATATGCCTCAGATAGAGGAATCTAAAAAACTGAAAAGAATTCTAAAACGTTCCCCCAAAAGATGAAGTTAGCTATTCTGCTTGGAGAGAAGTCAGGTATGTTCTATTCTAAATAATGTTTACAAAAAAGAAAAGGCTTCTGATAATTTTTAATATTTTTTAGATTATATTACACAAATGACCTTGCAGATCCACATATGATTATGTGCCTTGTTGTTTAGATAACTCTTATGACTTCATAAAATTTATAAACATTTACATACATTATACTCAAACATCAGATTCTATTAAATTAGAATATAAATGCTAGTTCTTGTTAAAAAAATTAAGTGAGTAAGTTTTGAAGATATAATTGGTTTTATTCAGTGATTTATGAATTGGGCAGCATCTGGTCTAGTTGACAGAAAGGAGCTCTGAGGAGCTATACAAAATAAAAGACTTATAAAAAGAGAGTGTAGGGACCAGAAAGTTATATTAGGCAAAAAAACAGATTGGTTATGGTGGTGGTTTTTCAGGCACATTACCTAACTAGTGCTGATCAGGTAATCCTGATTGATGGGCTTAAGATTCCATTTCTGGGAGAGCTGAAACTAATTAAGTCTCAGTTTGATGATGTGGGGCTTAGCATAAGTGACTCTGTTTGAGGCTAATATGTTATTTTTAACATGCTGTTATAAAATAAATATAAAATGCCTGTTATTGAAAATATGGACCAATGTGGGTATCTATCTTTATCTTAGTGTTGATGTATGACTTGGACTTTATACACTCATATGAGAATTGATAAAGCAAATAATAGATATACAGTGTACATGATTTACACAGTGGATTTATTACAGGGAAGTCGAGCATGAATCATGTTAGAATTTTAAATATTCTTACAGGTAAAGTGTGTATATTTATTTATTATTTTTTAATATTTAATTTGTCATTTATATGAGTGTTAGTTGCTCAGTCATGTCCAACTGTTTGTGATCCCATAGACTGTAGCCCAACAGGTTCTTCTGTCCATGGAATTCTCCAGGCAAGAATACTGTAGTGAGTAGCCATTTTCTTCTCCAGGGGATCTTCCTGACCCTGAGACTGACTCTTTATAGGTAGAACCTTTACCATCTGAGCCACCAAGAAAGCCCACCATATATTTAAATCTGCTTTAAAATATTTCCTTGATTAGTTTGTAGAAAGGTTAAAAATGTTAATTCCAAAAGAGAATGTAAGTTCTAAAGGTAGGGTTAATTTAAGCTTATGTAATTAAAGCTTCTTTAGCTTTCCATCAAATTACATTCTTTGTTCAATTATATGGTGTTTGAAAAGCCACTTAAAAGAGTCAAGGAGCTAATTATGCAAAATATTTTTTAACCTAGATAATATATGAAAAAGAATCATGTGGCTAGAAAAGAATTTATGGCTTATCATAGCAATAGGAACCCTACTATAGTGACTCCAAGCAAGAAGCCATATTATATACATGTGTTGTATAATGTAAGAAAACTCATGAAGTAAGGGATTGTTTAGGCTTGCATCCTTTACAGATATACCACTTTATATTTATCTAATTATCTTTGTATTTCTTTGACATCAAATTCTTTCAGCTCCACACCTTAAAACAAAAAAATAAAACATTTAAAAATAGAAATCCTTTTTACTAAGGATAAAAGTATAACTTTGTATGTGGCTGTTGTTGGGAAAATAAAATTAGAAACAAAATCCCCTGCTAACCAAAAATCCTTTCCACAAAAACAGTAGGTAAAGAAAACTTCCATTATTTAATAAACATTAAGACAAGATCTAATGTGTATCATAGACAATTCATGAAAGAGACTTCAGATACAGAAAGATGTTTTATGCTTTCATATAGTCAGTCAGATTTAATCTGTTCATACATGTTCTAAAGATAAATGATAAATAGTCCTTAGGTAAATCAATTGGACAGTACCATTTACCACACATAATTTTTCATAAATTCACCTAAAGACAGCTTTACTCAAAATGTAATTGGAGTGACTGTGTTAGCTAATTGGCTTTATTCAAAGGAAAAATAAAGCTCTCATATCATTATGACAGGGAGTAGTTTTGCAACTTGAAGTGAGATCCTCACTGAAATTTGGTTTCCACTTCCCCACAGAAAAGAAGATAGGGTGCTGTCTTCCCTGATTGTGCTTCCCAATTCAGGAAATACAAAGAGATGCAGTTTAGATTCCTGGGTGGGAAAGATCCCCTGTTTGTAGAAAATGACAACCTACTCCAGTATTCTTGCCTGGAAAATCCCATGGACAGAGGGGCCTGATGGACTGCAGTCCATGGTTGCAAAGAGTCAGACAGGACTGAGCCACTGGGCACACACAGCACTTCTTGATTATTGCATCTCAAAAGAGATGGCTTAGAGGTTCTTGAGGAAACACCCCTAAACTTTGAGACTGACTAGAGGCTTATGTAGCATTTGAAAAGTTTTATACACATTTGAGAAAGACAGAAAGAACTGGCAATTCTATGTTTTCTATAGTGAAAGCTCTAAGATAAAGGAAGGTAAGAGGGCCTCTTTTAAATTTTTATCTGCCTTCAGACTATCCTTTCAGAAGGACCTTTTCTTTATTAATATTTGCTCTGCCCAATGCATACTTCCAATTTAATAGTAGATAGTATGACATAAAAGCAAAACCATTGCTTTGAGAGGAAGGTAAAATTTTAAAGAAGCGTCTAGAAGGAAAATTAGAATTTAATGAAACTCTTTCCTTTCTTTATTTCAGTGATTTTTTGTTTGTTTCTGTGAACTATAATTTCCAAATCAAAATTAAGTTGAACTAAACACCTACCTTAAAAACCAAGGTCTTATTCTGCTTTTTCTTATGTGTTCCTGCTGCTACTTCTAAGTTACTTCAGTCGTGTCCAACTCTATGCGACCCCATAGACGGCAGCCCACCAGGCTCCCCCGTCCCTGGGATTCTCCAGGCAAGAACACTGGAGTGGGTTGCCTTTTCCTTCTCCAATGCATGAAAGTGAAAAGTGAAAGTGAAGTCGCTCAGTCATGTCTGACCCTTAGCGACCCCATGGACTAGGAATTCCTACTCAAAATATAAACGCACTTTCCCAAGGGTAGTAATTTGTGGAAACAAGTTGCAAGAGATGCTCTGTGAACACATGACTCTGGGGTAAAAGAAACTTTAGAAAATTTGTGTCATGTTAGTTTGCAACATAAAAATCATGCTGAATTAGTGAGCCAGTAAAAAATTTTGATGAGTTAGAATCAGCATTTTTTTAATTAAATAGAATGGAATGGAATATAAAGTATGAGAGAGTGCTGCTTATAGTACACACTTGTGTATGTGTTAGTCCCTCAGTCATGTCCGACTCTTTGCAATCCCATGGAATTTAGCCCGCCAGGCTTCTCTGTCCGTGGGATTGAATTCTCTAGGCAACAGTACTGGAATGGGTTGCCATTTCCTTCTGCACGGAATTTTCCTGACCTAGGGATTGAACCTGGGTCTTCTGCAGAGCAGGCAGATTCTTTACCATCTGAGCTAGTTATGGTACACATTTGAAGTTTTGCATTGTTCTATGAAAAATATTTTGCAATTATTTTCATGTGTGTGTTGCTATGTGTGTGTATATATAAATAAACTGTGTACTGGAGTGGTTGAAAATAGGTAGATTAATACCACCCGAGTGAAAACAAATAATGATCATTTATTGAGAACTTACTGTATCATGGGAGTCAGTGATCATTGCTTGCTTTTAGCAGAAACTCTAAGGCAATCAGAGTGGGAAACCTTTACAGTGAGAGTGAAAGAGAAAGAGAGAGAGAGAGGAAAGGATGAGAGGAACTGTAGGGAAGGGAAGAGGATGGGAAGGAGGGAGGGAGGAAGGAAAGAAGGAAAAAAGGAAGCAAGCTAGGCTTCCACATATACTCTGAGGGAAATTATTGACATGGGAAACCTACTGTTGTGCTAGCTTGAAGCAGAACATCTTATCTGATTTCTTCTGAGCAGCATTTTGGGCTCTCTCTGATTGATTCTGAGTTGGAGGTGAGAACAGAAATTAGAAAATTTGACTGTCTCTGACTGAATCTAAGACTTGACTGATTGCTGCTGAAATTGTAGTCTGACTTCCTGGACTTCTTATGTGGATTAGATTCTATGGCCATATATAGTCTGGCCATTTTCCATGTGTGTTCAACCTTTTGGATTAAAAGAAAATAATAACTCACATCCATATACTATATACCCCTTAAAAACTTTCACAATGGAGATTAATACATTAAAGGATTGAAAAGTTCATTTGTAAAAGGTTAGTTGCATCCAATTCTTTGTGATCCATGACCTGTGTTTGCCAGGCTCCTCTGTCCATGGAATTCTCCAGGCAATAATAGTGGAGTGGGCTGCCCTTCCCTTCTCCAGGAGATCCTCCCTACCCAGGTATCGAACACAGGTCTCCCACATTGCAGGCAGGTTCTTTACTGTCTGAGCCATTAGGGAAGCCAGTACTACCTAAATTAATTTAACATTCTCTAAAGTAATGCTCAAAATTCCCCAAGCTAAGCTTCAAAATTACAGGAACTGAGAACTTCCAGATGTTCAAGTGGGATTTAGAAAAGGCAGAGTAACCAGAGATCAAATTGCCAACATCTGTTGGATCATAGAAGAAGAAAGAGAATTCCAGAAAAAACATCTACTTCTGCTTCATTTACTACACTAAAGCCTTTGACTATGTGGATCACAACAAACTGTGGAAATTTTTTCAAGATATAGGAATACCAGACCACCTTACCTGCCTCCTGAGAAACTTGTATCCAGGTCAAGAAGCAAAAGTTAGAACCAGATATGAAACAGCAGACTTGTTCCAAATTGGGAAAGGAGTACATCAAGGCTGTATATTGTCACCCTGCTTATTTAACTTGTATGCAGTGTGCATCATGGGAAATGCCAGCCTGGATGAAGCACAAGCTGGAATCAAGATTGCTGGAATCAAGTAATCTCAAATATGCAGATGACACCACCCTTATGGCAGAAAGTGAAGAAGAACTAAAGAGCCTCTTGATGAAGCTGAAAGAAGAGAGTGAAAAAGCTGCCTTAAAACTCAACATTCAAAAAAATGAAGATCATGGTATCTGGTCCCATTACTTCATAGCAAAGAAATGGAGAAACAATGGAAACAGTGACAGACTTTCTTTACTTGGGCTCCAAACTCACTGCAGTTGGTAACTGCAGCCATGAAATTAAAAGATCCTTCCTCCTTGGAAGAAAAGCTATGACAAACTAAGACAGCATATTAGAAAGCAGAGACATTTCTTTGCCAACAAAGGTTTATACAGTCAAAGTTATGGTTTTTACAGTAGTTACATATGGATGTGAGATTTGGACCATGTAGAAGGCTGAGCACTGAAGAACTGATGCTTTTGAAGTGTGGTGTTGGAGAAGATTCTTGAGACTCCTTGGACTGCAAGGAGATCAAATCAGTCAATCCTAAAGGAAATTAATCCTGAATATTCATTAGAAGTACTGATGCTAAAACTGAAGCTCCAATACTTTGGCCTCCTGATTCGAAGAGCCAGCTCATTAGAAAAGACCCTGATGCTGGGAAATATAAAGGCAGGGGGGCACAACAGAGAACGAGATGGTTGGATGGCATCACTGACTCAAAGAACATGAGTTTGAGCAAGCTCTGGGACATGGTGAAGGACAGGGAAGCCTGGCATGCTGCCGTCCATGGGGTCTGAAAGAATGAGACGTGACTGAGCAACTAAACAACCACCACAACAAAGAATATCACAGGCTTTCCAGGGCGCACCAGTGGTAAGGCACCTTCCTGCCAGTACAGGAAGAGGCAACAGATGTGGGCTTGATCCCTGGGTCAGGAAGATCCCCTGGAGGAGTACACGACAACCCACTTCAGTACTATTGCCTGGAGAATTCCATGGACAGAGGAGCCTGGTGGACTACAGTGCATAGGGTTGCAAAGAGTCAGACACGACGGAAGTGACTTAGCATGCATGCGTTCAAAGTATATCATAAACTATTTTGGGGATTAAGTCTCCTTTTTATTCCACAATCCCTCTTAATCTTAATATTTGGAAAATATTTCTTATCTTCATTTACAACTTGTTATCTTCTTTCTGTACTCCCCACTTCAAATAAGTTCCATGGCTTATCATATGTCTTTTACTGACATTTTTCACCTATGTTTTGGTCACAACTCAAATAGTCTTTGCATTGCTCGAATTATTCCAGTATCTAGCTCCAGGTTTTTCACTTGTATTTTCTCTTTTCATGGACTTCAGGTTACTCTTAGCTGTTACTTCTACTCCAAAAATCTTTATTCATCTCCATTCTCACACTATCAATTCTACTCTTAACAGATATAAAAAGCTGTGCACTGTCTGGCTGTAAGCTACTTTTTCACTCATATCTTGTAAAGTTTTTCCTTGTTCAAACCTTAATATACCCTCCTATCCTTCTGTAATGTATTTGCTAATTTCCATTTATAAATGTCCTTTTCATTCATTAGGTATCATATAAAATTCAACATCTTTGAAACAGTCTTCTGTGATCATCCCTATACTCACCCACTCCCACCTGAAAATAATCTTTCCACTCCTTCAGTTCAGTTCAGTTCAGTCTCTCAGTCGTGTCCGACTCTTTGCGACCCCATGAATCGTGGCATGCCAGGCCTCCCTGTCCGTCACCAACTCCCGGAGTTCACTCAGACTCACATCCATTGAGTCAGTGATGCCATGCAGCCATCTCATCCTCTGTCATCCCCTTCTCCCCCTGCCCCCAATCCCTCCCAGCATCATAGTCTTTTCCAGTGAGTCAACTCTTTGCATGAGGTGGCCAAAGTACTGGAGCTTCAGCTTTAGCATCATTCCTTCCAAAGAAATCCCAGGGCTGATCTTCAAAATGGACAGTTTGGATCTCCTTGCAGTCCAAGGGACTCTCAAGAGTCTTCTCCAACACCACAGTTCAAAAGCATCAATTCTTTGGTGCTCAGCCTTCTTCACAGTCCAACTCACATCCATGCATGACCACAGGAAAAACCATAGCCTTGACTAGACGGACCTGTGTTGGCAAAGTAATGTCTCTGCTTTTGAATATGCTATTAGTTTCTAAATATAAAACACCTTGAATAAATAGAAGCAGAATTTTCACATATTGCCTTACATTAAATATTTGTATCCGTATTATATACTTAGTAAATTTTCTGTCCTTATTCACAAAATCTACACTTAATTCAATTTTATAAACTTTTACAGCCCTAAATATTATGGCTTGTGCATACTAAGCTGTTAATGAATAAAGCTAAACACCTGACTTTTTAATAATCTTTAAAAATTATAGGCATTCATCTAACTACTTGAGATGAGTTAAGATGCAGATAACTTGCAAGTAACATGATAATTCACGTTCAAACTAAAATATATATGATGAGTATAGGGTCCTCTCCAGAAACTAGAACCCCTAAAACTTGAAAGATAGAGAAAGATAATGGAGAAGTGATTATCACAGTAGCCTCAGAGACTCAAATTATATGAAGAAATTGGCTTCAGAGATCTAATATTATGTTTTATTTGTTGTTTTCATATCTGTCATCAGTGCTCCAAAGTGTCTGAGTAAATGTTATGTTTATCATTTGAGCAAACACTCAGGCCAGTTCATCTGGGACCACCCTAGTTGAGCACATATGGATGCTCAATACCTGTTTTCTGACTGAGAGAGCTTATGTGGATAGTCCCATGACTTAATCCCATAAAGGGCTAATACTATATCAATATTGTTATTTTTAAAAAACAAAAGACATATTCTGCTCATTTGTTGTACTCTGGATATTCTCAGTGTCATCTTTTATAATAAGAGTGGTTGATTCTTCTTACTTGCTTTATAGATAAACCTCCAAGTAAGTCCTTTGACCATATGGTAGATACAGTAAGAGCAAGAATGTTTAGATTTTGAATACTGTTCTTAGGCTCCTAGCAGTTATGATACTTTCAAAAGAAAGATCCATTTACTTTGATTGCTATTATTAAAGTTCAAAAAATATTGATCTGTCACTGCTTGCAAACTCTTTTAACCAGGTAGCTACAGAGATTTAGACAAAAATCTATATTTCACTTTGGTCTTTTAATGAACGTACTTCAAAAAAAAATATTTAAGGAATAGACAGGTTAAGTGAAGTTGAAGTGAACAATGCTATACTGAGTCTTCTTATTAAAAAGGAATGCTTCCTGGTACTTCCATTTTTGTGCTCCAGTATTACACTTTAAATCCCTCAAGGAGTAAGGTCACGTCTCTTTAATTGACTCTACAGCATATTTAGATTATTTCACAAGACATTACTGTGTTTGCTGTCGGTGGAGTATTTTTGGGGTATCCATCATCAAAATACTTATCAATGGTTTATCTCTGCTTAGCATAAAATCAGAGGCCCTTCACAGTGTGAAGACCTTCACACAGGGCACCCCATATCTCCCCATCTTCATCTCTTATCTTACCCTTCTTGTACCCTAACGCCAGCCATGGTGAGTTACTTGAATTTTTCCAAATGTGATGTTTCACACTGTTATCCTTTCTCCAGTCTGTTTACTCTACTTGAAATGTCCCCAACTTTAATGCCATATACCCTATACCCCAACCTAAATCACACATATCCCCTAATATCTGCCCAAGTTTACTTCATGTTTCAGTTTATAGGATCATTTTGACTTTCAATTTCAAAATTTAGGAGAATTCAATAATTCTCCTAAACAGAATTATTCATTTTCTTCTCATGTTTTGCATATATCTTATTCTAAAACTAAATTAGGTATCATAAAAGTGACTTAACAGGCATGCATAGTCTTTTCCTGGTAGGAAGTTACTAGATTGTCATTCCCAGCATTCCCAGGATTTAAAGTATAATATAGTTTTAAGACATTTTGCTTGAATGAACATACTAATGGAGGATTGAATATACAAATGAAAGAATGAATGTATGAATGCATGAGGTCGCTGCAACTGACAAAATTGATAATGACACCACCTGTACTTAGCTGGGTTACATTTGAGATGTTTACAATAAAAATGCCCTTGAGTCTGTCCCTGAGTTTCCTAATCTCAATCAGCCTTCCTCATTGTCTTTTTGTCACAGGTCCTGTGCTTAGTTACAAATTTAAGGCAGATACTAAGGAGGTCTTTTGAAGGATCCTCAAGTATAAACATAGGTCAAAATTTAAGGCTAATACCACAAGGAATTCAGGAAGAAGGGTTTACTTGTCACTTTACAGTTTATCTTTAAATATATAGGAAATCTATATTTATATATATATTATAATAGATGCATTATATATATATTTAATGTATATTTATAATATATACCAAGAGCCCTCCCGCAGCCACCTTATGAGGTCGGGCAGTGTGATGGAGCGCCAGGCCATCACTCCTCCCGTGGCCTCCCCCGTCGGCCGCCCCCTCTACCTGCCCCCGGACAAGGCTGTGCTCTCTCTGGACAAGATCGCCAAACGCGAGTGCAAGGTCCTGGTGGTGGAGCCGGTCAAGTAGACCATCCAGCCGCCTCCCTCTCACACTCCCGGAAATGGACAGCCCCCAGCGCGGGTGCTCCATCCAGGCTCTGCCTCCCCGGGGAGCCTCCCACCGAGAGTGAGGGGGCTCCCCGCAGGGCCGCCTGTCTGTGTCTACTGATGAGGGACGAGGGAAGAAGCTGTGAAATGGCCGGGGATGGCTGCAGCGTGAAGCTGACAGTATTTCCCGGACTTCCTGGAGGGGGCTGGCCCCACCCCTTAGCCAGGGCAGGGGCTCCAGGAGCAGCCTTGCCCCTCGCCTTGCACCCTGGTTCTAAGTTTACAAAGTGTTTTCCTTGTTCCTCTTATGTTGTTTTCCCCACCTCTGACATTCCCTCCCTCCCTCCTACCCGCAGTGCTGAGATGAGAGCATGGTGACGGTAAAGGGACCTGACAATGACACGACCCTCCTGTCTCAGGTCAGGGGAGAGAGCTAGGTGGCCTCCCCTCGTCCTCATGTTTTCGTTTGCAGCCTGAAGCACTTTAAGTTGTGTGGGATTTTTGGTTTGGGTTTTGTTTTCTTTTCGGTCTGTCCCTCCCTGTAACTTATTCTCCGACTACTGCTTCCAACTGAAATAAGACTATTAAATGCCTGTTCAGGAGGGAAAAAAATAAATAAATCAATATATATAGGAAATGCACTTCAATTCTCAGATCATCTTGGAGTTTTAAAATATGTATGTTTTACATTTTCTTGAATAGGTGCTGACCAGAGCATAGTTCATTTTTTTTTCTTAAAAACATGTGTCAAGGAATTTGTATATGTATACATACACATATGTGTGTGTGTGTGTGTGTGTGTGTACTGAATTCACTTATTTGGCAGTTCTTATATACTTTTTTTTTTTTTTTTTTAGGGCAAGGAAATGATATACACCTTTTTGTGGCCCTGGTTCCTAGCACAGTTCTTAGTACACGGTGGAGCCTTAGTTTAAAATTGAACTGAAATGAATTGCTTATATTAAGTTAGTAAGACTAGCCTTAGATTCCCTGAAGTAAGTTTCTTTATTATCATCAGAAACATCAAAAATTATTTTTTGTTTGTTTGCTTTAATTGATTTCTACCTAGTCTCATTAAATTGTTTTGTACAATCAAAAGTTTATACTAGGGAATTATTGAATTAAGCATTATTAATGTTCTTTCTGGGTTTGAAGTTGTTCTATTGTATTATATTCTTTTTAATTTTTTAAAAATGTGTTTTATTTCTTTCATTTAAGTTTTTAAAATTTTATTTATTTCTCTTTAATTAAAAGAGAGAATGTTTGGTCATTTTTTGAAAAATCTTAGTCTCACTGTCTTATATTCCAACAAGTTCATCTGAAAGAGAGAAAGATGGTAGAGTTATAATTGTTAAGTAGAGTCTTAACACAGAACCCCAGGAAGCCCATGGCCAGAAAAAAAAAAAATCTGATGAATAAAGAGTATAGGAGTAAAATATCATAATCCGAGTTTATAGGTTCTGTACCTACTGTCTTAGTTTTCTTGTCTTGGGAAGTAGGGATGACTTGCTACAACAAAATACCACAGACATCAGAGATGGCATGATTTATTAACAGCAGAAATTTATTTCTCAGTCCTGGAAGCGGAAAGTCCAAAATCAAGGCACCAGTGTGGTCAATCTGAGAATTTTTTTCCTGGTTCATAACTGGGGCCTTGTTGTGTCCTCCTCACATAGTAGAGGGGAAAGTGGTCACTCTGGGGTTTCTCTCCTAAGAGCACTAATCCTGTATATGAGGGTTCTGACTTCATGACCTAACCACTTCTGAAAGTCCCCACCTAATGTCATCTTTGAATTTTGAAGGAATGCATTCATACCATGGTAACTGTGAGGGCTTGGAAAATTATTGTATACGTAACATTAACTATACCCCTCAATTATCCTCCAAATTGGAGACCTGGGCATAGAGATGACAACTTATAAATGGTTTGCCATATATGCATCAACTGTTGCTGTTCAGTTGCTCAGTCATGTCCAACATTTTGTGACCCCATGGACTGCAGCATGCCAATCTTCCCTGTCCTTCACCATCTCCTAGAGCTTGCTCAAACTCAAGTCCATTGAGTCAGTGATGCCATCCAACAATCTCATCCTCTGTTGTCCCCTTCTACTCCTGCATCAGATCTTTCTCAGTATCAGTGTCTTTTGTAATGAATCACCTCCTCATATCAGGTGGCCAAATTATTGGAGCTTCAGCTTCGGCTTCAGCATCAGTCCTTCTAATGCATAATCAGGACTGATTTCCTTTAGGATTGACTGATTTGATTTCCTTGCACTCCAAGGGACTCTCAAGTCTTCTACAACACCACAGTTCAAAAGCATCAGTTCTTCAGTGCTCAGCCTTCTTTATGGTCCAGCTCTCTCATCCATACATGACTACTGGAAAAACCATAGCCTTGACTAGACAGACCTTTCTTGGCAAAGTAATGGCTCTGCTTTTAAATATGCTGTCTAGATTGGTCATAACTTTCCTTCCAAGGAGTAAGCGTCTTTTAATTTCATGGCTGCAGTCACCATCTGCAGTGATTTTGGAGCCCAGAAAAATGAAGTCTGACACTGTTTCCACTGTTTCCCCATCTATTTGCTATGAAGTGATGAAACCATATTTAAGCCAACTTCTTCACCCTCCTCTTTCACTTTCATGAAGAGGTTCTTTAGTTCTTCTTCACTTTCTGCCCTAAGGGTGGTATCATCTGCATATCTAAGGTTACTGATATTTCTCCCATCAATCTTGATTCCAGCTTGTGCTTCATCCAGCCCAGCATTTCTCATGATGTACTCTGCATATAAGTTAAATAAACAGGGTGACAATATACAGCCTTGATGCACTCCTTTTCCTATTTGGAACCAGTCTGTTGTTCCATGTCCAGTTCTAACTGTTGCTTCCTGACCTGCATACAGGTTTCTCAAGAGGCAGGTTAGGTGGTCTGGTATTCCCATCTCTTGAAGAATTTTCCACAGTTTATTGCAATCCACACAGTCAAAGTCTTTGGCATAGTCAATAAAGCAGAAATAGATGTTTTTCTGGAACTCTCTTCCTTTTTCCATGATCCAGCAGATACTGGCAATTTGATCTCTGGTTCCTCTGACTTTTCTAAATCCAGCTTGAACATCTGGAAGTTCACGATTGACATATTGTTGAAGCCTGGCTTGGAGAATTTTGAGTATTATTTTACTAGTGTTGAGATGAGTGCAGTTGTGTGGTAGTTTGAACATTCTTTGGCATTTCCTTTTTTTGGGATTGGAATGAAAATTGACCTTTTCTAGTCCTGTGGCTACCGCTGAGTTTTCCAAATATGCTGACATATTGAGTACAGAACTTTCACAGCATCATCTTTTAGGATTTGAAAGATATCTCTAGTCTTTCCCATTCTATTTTTTTCCTCTATTTATTTGCATTGTTCACCTAGGAAGACTTTCTTATTTCTCCTTGATATTCTTTGGAACTCTGCATTCAGATGGGTATATCTTTCTTTTCCTCCTTTGCCTTTCACTTCACTTCTTTTCTCAGCTATTTGTGAGGCCTCCTCAGACAGCCGTTTTGCCTTTTTGCATTTCTTGTTATAGGGCATGGTGATCATCACCTCCTGTACATATCACAAACCCCCATTCATATCTCTTCAGGCTGTCTATCAGATCAATCCCTTGAATCTGTTTGTCACATCTTTTGTATAATCATAAGGTCACACCTGAATGGCCTAGTGGTTTTCCCTACTTTCTTCAATCTAAGTCTGAATTTGGCAATAAGGAATTCATGATCTGAGATACAGTCAGCTCCTGGTCTTGTTTTTGCTGACTGTAAAGAGCTTCTCCATCTTTTACTGAAAAGATTATAATCAGTTTGATTTAGGTATTGACCATCTGGTGATGTCCATGTATAGAGACATCTCTTGTGTTGTTGGAAAAGAGTGTTGGCTATGACTAGTGTGTTCTCTTGGGAAAACTCTGTTAGGCTTTGCCCTGCTTCATTTTGTATTCCAAGGCCAAACTTGCCTGTTTCAGTCCAGGTGTCTCTTGACTTCCAACTTTAGCATTCCTTTCCCCTATGATGAAAAGGACATCTTTTTTTGCTGTTAGTTCTAGAAGGTCTTGTAGGTCTTCATAGAACCATTCAACTTCAGCTCCTTTGGCATTGTTGTTGGGGCACAGACTTGGATTACTCTGATGTTGAATGGTTTGCCTTGGAAACAATCAGAGATCATCAATACAACCATAAAAATATCTCCAAATTAATGAAATGTCAAATAGCATCATATTTAGAATCAAAGAAAGACACATTGTTTTTTTAATCAGTTCAGTTCTCTACAGTCACTCAGTCATGTCCAACTCTCTGCAACGCCATGAACCGCAGCACGCCAGACCTCCCTGTCCATCACCAACTCCAGTTTACCCAGACTCATGTCCGTTGAGTCAGTGATGCCATCTGACCATCTCATCCTCTGTTGGCCCCTTCTCCTCCTGCCTTCAATCTTTCCCAACATCAGAGTCTTTTCAAAGGAGTCAGCTCTTTGCATGAGGTGGCCAAAATATTGGAGTTTCCACTTCAACTTCTGTCCTTCCAATGAACATCCAGGACTGATTTCCTTTAGGATGGACTGGTTGGATCTCCTAGCAGTCCAATGAACTCTCAAGAAACTTCTCCAACACCACAGTTCAAAAGCATCAATTCTTCTGTTTTTATATCACAGAGTTTCTAATTCTATTAAACATATTAAGGTGTTCAATAATTTTTAAGGTGAAATATGATTAAGAATTGAGTAATTTTGTGTTTTGAATCAGTACCTGTATTTGCTCTAAGAAGCACAAGCTGGAATCAAGATTTCCAGGAGAAATATCAATAACCTCAGATATGCAGATGACACCATCCTTATGGCAGAAGGTGAAGAGGAACTAAAAAGCCTCTTGATGAAAGTGAAAGAGGAGAGTGAAAAAGTTGGTTTAAAGCTCAACATTCAGAAAACTAATATCATGGCATCTGGTCCCATCACTTCATGGGAAATAGATGGAGAAAGAGTGGAAACAGTGTCAGACTTTATTTTTTGGGGCTCCAAAATCACAGCAGATGGTGATTGCAG
>NW_011495050.1:9336702-9342247 GCF_000754665.1 Bison bison bison
AGGTTTTTCCAGTGGTCATGTATGGATGTGAGAGTTGGACTGTGAAGAAAGCTGAGCGCCGAAGAATTGATGCTTTTAAACTGTGGTGTTGGAAAAGACTCTTGTGAGTCCCTTGGACTGCAAGGAGATCCAACCAGTCCATTCTAAAGGAGATCCAACCAGTCCATTCTAAAGGAGATCATCCCTGGGTGTTCTTTGGAAGGAATGATGCTAAAGCTGAAACTCCAGTACTTTGGCCACCGCATGTGAAGGGTTGACTCACTGGAAAAGGCCCTGATGCTGGGGGGCAGGAGGAGAAGGGGATGACAGCGGATAAGATGGCTGGATAGCATCACTGACTCGATGGACGTGAGTCTGAGTGAACTCCACGAGTTTGTGATGGACAGGGAGGCTTGGCGTGCTGCGATTCATGGGGTCACAGAGTTGGACATGCCTAAGTGACTGAACTGAACTGAACTGAGCTGATATCAAAATAATGTATTATTTAATTACTTACTGGCAGAAAGATGTTCTTCTACACCAGACCTATGCAAATGCTAAACTTCAGGTGTCTTTTCTTAGAGCAGCATTCTGAATTTTTTTTATTAAATGATCACATCTAATCTGAAGCTTTTCAATGTCAGTTTTTTCACCATTGTGATAAGACACCTTACACATTTATTATTGCAAATATGTCCTTCATTACTTTGTGTGGGAGCTATAGCTTTCCTTCTCAAAATCTGTTTAAATTTTGGTCTCATTTGTCTGAGATCCTTGAGGGTGAAACAGAGTTTAACTCACAAGGTCTTTTTCAGCTGCATGATTCTGTATTTCACGACCTTTGTAAACCCGTTGCTAAGGTAATGAGATTCCCAAGAGGGTTCTTCACATTAAGGATCAGCAAAACTGCAAGTTTTACAGATCGCTTTCTTTTAACCTACACAGTTCCTCTGTGAAATATTTAAATTACAGTGTCAACTATTGTCAGGTCAGAAATTCATCAATGAGAATTTCCATGTCAGTTTAAGGCCAGATGTTAGTTTTTGGCTGGAAATCTGGTTGAATTTAAAATTAGAGTTTGTTGCTTTAGGCATCAAGGATCAAAGTCTCTTATTACTAAAACAAGATATTGAAAGATTCCTGCTCTACAAATTTCAATCACTGTCATTTAAACCTGTGTTATCTATTTTGTTCTCAACGCGCTACAGGAGCACCTTCCCAAGTGCTCTGCTTATATTTCATCTGACCTCTCATCCTCATTTATTTCAACCCTTCTTCTCCAGCCTCTGATTCCTTTCCCTCCACAGTGGGGAAGAAAAAGAGCAAAATCAGGTGCTATTTCACGGGTGAAAGTAAAAGAGAAGTCGCTCAGTCGTGTCTGATTCTTTGCCACCCCGTGGACTGTAGCCCTCCAGGCTCCTCCATCCATGGGATTCTCCAGGCAAGAATACTGGAGGGGGTTGCCATTTCCTTCTCCAGGAGGTCTTCCCAACCCAGGGATCAAAACCCAGTCTCCCACATTGGAGGCAGATGCTTTAACCTCTGAGCCACCAAGTGCCTACCTCTTATTCTGGGAATGGATACTTATTCTGTTCCTTCCTTCCAGACTTATTTGTGAATTATGCACAGTGTTTAGCTGACTCCCAGTGGAGGAGATGCTTGTTATAGAAATCTCAATCCCACTTTATATTCTAAAAAACAAAGTGTCATAAGATAATAAAATCAAAAATCAGTATGATGCAAACTAAATTATTTTTGTGTGGCATTGAGATTTCAATGTAAGCTGTATTCTATAAATCAGGGACAGTGCAGGTAACAAATGACACTTTCTCACTGGCTATGTGTGGGTTGAGCTTAAAACCAAGAGGTTATACAGTTTCCATGGCTAATGACAATGAGGAGTTATTATCACCTTTCAGAATGATAATCATAACATTGAGGATCACTGTGGGGAGAGGGCAGCATGACGAAAGTGTGGTTTTCAGTACAGGAACAGAGTTATCCCATGGTGATCAGGCAGAGAAGATGAGAGAAAATACCCCTATTGCCCAACCTTCTCATCCTTTCTCATGCCAGTGGTCTGACCACTTATTATACACACAGAAAGTCGAGGGGTATAGGAGCCTATCTGTCTTGGGTCCATGTGGGTCAGTCTTTTATCCCACCCTACACAGGTAAGACTCAAGGAAGAAAAGGGTGAAGAATGGTTCTTGAGAGGTAAACAAAATATTCAGCACAAATTTCCTATAAGACAACTATTTAAATTATTCCAAAGTCACAACAGTAATATGTCATTCTGTGACTTCCTGTAGTATAGGTCACTATAACTATGAGAATCTATAATTGCTTATATGGTTTACTGATAGGACCATATACTTTTATATACTAATTTTTAATTAACTTCCTTCTTTCTTTATATATTCCACAACCATTCTTGACCTTTAGTCTCAAGAAAAAGCATAATGCTTAAGAATTTGTATCGTGGAACCATACCATCTGAGTTCAAATCATAGGTTTACTATTTAAAATGTGTGTGACTCTAGGCAAGTTACTTACCTCATTGGGTCTGCATAGGGTCATGTCAAGGTTAAATGTAACAAATGCTTAGAACTTTGCCTAACACATAAATGAGTTATGAATGTTTGTCATCACTATGTATACAGACACTTGAAATGCAAAGTTATGGATAAAATATCATGGGAAGAGACAAATGAGTAAATAATTATAGTAAAATACATGATTGATGTAAGTATCCCTAAGGCCTGTTGTTGTTCAGTCTCTCAGTCATGTCCAACTCTTTGCGACCCCATGGATTGTAGCATGCCAGCCTTCCCTGTCCTTCACCATCACCCAGAGCTTGCTGAAATTCATGTCCATTGTGTCAGTGATGCCATCCAACCATCTCGTCTTCTGTTGTCCCCTTCTTATCCTGCCTTCAATCTTTCCCAACATCAGGGTCTTTTGTAATGAGTCAGCTCTGCACATCAGGTGGCCAAAGTATTGGAGCTTCAGCTTTAGCGTCAGGCCTTCTAATGAATTATCAGGACTGATTAGCTTTAGGATTGACTGGTTTGATCTCCTTGCTGTCCAGGGGACTCTCAAGAGTCTTCTCCAAAACCACACTTCAAAAGCATCAGTTCTTCAGCGCTCAGCCTTCTTTACGTCCAACTTTCACATCCATACATGACTACTGGAAAAACCATAGCTTGGACTATATGGACATTTGTTGGCAAAGTAATGGTTCTGCTTTTCAATATGTTATCAAGGAGCTTCTTCCAAGGGGAAAGCATCTTTTAATTTCATGACTGCAGTAACCATCTACAATGATTTTGAAGCCCAAGAAAATAAAGTCTTTCACTGTTCCCATTGTTTCCCCATTTGTTTGCCATGAAGTGATGGGACCTGATGGCATGATCTTCCTTTGTTGAATGTGAGTCTTAAGCCAGTTTTTTCACTGTCCTCTTTCATGTTCATCAATAGGCTCTTTAGTTCCTCTTCACTTTCTGTCATAAGGCTGGTGTCATGTGCATATGTGCATTCTCTGGCAATTTTGATTCGAACTTGTGCTTCATCCAGCCTGGCACTTCACATGATGTACTCTGCATAAAAATTAAGTAAGCAGGGTGACAATATACAGCCTTGACATATCCGTTCACAATATTGAAGTAGTCTGTTGTTCCATGTTTCGTTCTAACTGTTGCTTCTTGACCTGAATACAGGTTTCTCAGGAAGCAGGTAAGGTGCTGTGGTATTCCCATCCATTTAAAAATTCTCTACAGTTTTTTGTGATCCACAGAATCAACAGCTTTAACATAGTCAATGAAGCAGAAATAGATGTTTTTGCTTTGTTTTGTTTTCTGGAATTCTCTAGCTTTTTCTATGATCCAGTGGATTTTGGCCTATAGAACTGCAAAGAAAGGAGCAAGTGACTAGAGTTACAAACTCAGGTCAATCTTTATGAAAGAGGCATCAATTCAGTTCTATCACTCAGTCATGTCCAACTCTTTGAGACCCCATGAATTTCAGCATGCCAGGCCTCCCTGTCCATCACCAATTCCTGGAGTTCACTCAAACTCATGTCCATTGTGTCCGTGATGCCATCCGGCCATCTCATCCTCTGTGTCCCCTTCTCCTTCTGCCCCCAATCCCTTCCAGCATAAGAGTCTTTTCCAGTGAGTCAACCTTTCACATGAAGGAGACAATGTACTGGAATTTCAGTCCTTCCAATGAACACCCAGGACTGATCTCCTTTAGAATGGACTGGTTGGACCTCCTTGCAGTCCATGGTACTCTCAAGAGTCTTCTCCAATACCACAGTTCAAAAGCATTGATTCTTCAGTGCTTAGCTTTCTTCACAGTCCAACACTCACATCTATACATGACCACTGGAAAAACCATAACTTTGAAAAGATGGACCTTTGTTGGTAAAGTATTGTCTCTGCTTTTTAATATGCTATCTAGGTTGGTCATAACTTTCCTTCCAAGGAGTAAGTGTCCTTTAATTCATGGCTCCAATCACCATCTGCAGTGATTTTGGAGCCCCCAAAAAATAAAGTCTGACACTTTCTCCATCTATTTCCCATGAAGTGATGGGACCAGATGCCATGATCTTAGTTTTCTGAATGTTGAGCTTTAAGCCAACATTTTCACCCTCCTCTTTCACTTTCATCAAGAAGCTTTTTAGGTCATGTTAACTTTCTGCCATAAGGGTGGTATTATCTGCATATCTGAGGTCAGTGTTATTTCTCCTGGCAATCTTGATTCCAGCTTGTGCTTCTTCCAGCCCAGTGTTTCTCATGATGTACTCTGCATGTAAGTTAAATAAGCAGGGTGACAATATACAGCCTTGATGTACTCCTTTTCCTTTTTGGAACCAGTCTATTGTTCCATGTCCAGTTCTAACTGTTGCGTTCTGTCCTGCATACAGGTTTATCAAGAGGCAGGTCGGGTGGTCTGGTATTCCCATTTCTTGAGGAATTTTCCACAGTTTATTGTAATACACACAGTCAAAGGCTTTGGCGTAGTCAACAAAGCAGAAATAGATGTTTTCCTTGAATTCTCGTGATTTTTCGATGATCCAGAGGATATTAGCAATTTGATCTCTGGTTCCTTGGCCTTTTCTAAAAAGAGCCAGACATCCTGGAATGTGAAGTCCAGTGGGCCTTAGAAAGCATCACAATGAACAAAGCTAGTGGAGGTGATGGAATTCCAGTTGAGATATTTCAAAACCTGAAAGATGATGCTCTGAAAGTACTGCAGTCAATATGGCAGCAAATTTGGAAAACTCAGCAGTGGCCACAGGACTGGAAAAGGTCAGTTTTCACTCCAATCCCAAAGAAATGCAATGCCAAATTATGCTCAAACTACCACACAATTGCACTCATCTCACACACTAGTAAAGTGATGCTCAAAATTCTCCAAGCCAGGCATCATCAATACGTGTACTGTGAACTTCCAGATGTTCAAGCTGGTTTTAGAAAAGGCAGAGGAACCAGAGATCAAGTTGCCAACATCTGCTGGATCATGGAAAAAGGAAGAGAGTTCCAGAAAAACATCTGTTTCTGCT
>NW_011495050.1:9342347-9342692 GCF_000754665.1 Bison bison bison
CCACAGGAAAAACCATAGCCTTGACTGGATGGACCTTTGTTGGCAAAGTAATGTCTCTGCTTTTGAATATGCTATCTAGGTTGGTCATAACTTTTCTTCCAAGGAGTAAGCGTCTTTTAATTTCGTGCCTGCAGTCACCATCTGCAGTTGATTTTGGAGCCCCAAAAAATAAAGTCTGACTCTGTTTCCACTATTTCTCCATCTGTTTCCCATGAAGTGATGGGACCAGATGCCATGATCTTAGTATTCTGAATGTTGAGCTTTAAACCAACTTTTTCACTCTCCTCTTTCACTTTCATCAAGTGGCTTTTTAGTTCCCCTCCACTTTCTGCCATAAGGGTGGTG
>NW_011495050.1:9342792-9343395 GCF_000754665.1 Bison bison bison
GGATCACAATAAACTGTGGAAGATTCTAGAAAGAGATGAAAGAGGTATCTAGTTCAGTTCAGTTCAGTTGCTCAGTCGTGTCCAACTCTTTCAACCCCATGAATCGTAGCACGCCAGGCCTCCCTGTCCATCACCAACTCCCGGAGTTCACTCAGACTCACATCAATATAGACAGTGATGCCATCCAGCTACCTCATCCTGTGTTGTCCCCTTCTCCTCCTGCCCCCAATCCCTCCCGGCATCAGAGCCTTTTCCAATGAGTCAAATCTTTGCATGAGGTGGCCAAAGTACTGGAGTTTCAGTTTCAGCATCATTCCTTCCAAAGAAATCTCAGGGCGGATCTCCTTCCGAATGGACTGGTTGGATCTCCTTGCAGTCCAAGGGACTCTCAGGAGTCTTCTCCAACACCGTAGTTCAAAAGCATCAATTCTTCAGCACTCAGCTTTCTTCACAGTCTAACTCTCACATCCATACATGACCACAGGAAAAACCATAGCCTTGACTGGATGGACCTTTGTTGGCAAAGTAATGTCTCTGCTTTTGAATATGCTATCTAGGTTGGTCATAACTTTTCTTCCAAGGAGTAAGCGTCTTTTAATTTCG
>NW_011495050.1:9343495-9366007 GCF_000754665.1 Bison bison bison
TGCATATAATTTAAATAAGCAGGGTGACAATATACAGCCTTGACGTACTCCTTTTCCTATTTGGAACCAGTCTGTTGTTCCATGGCCAGTTCTAACTATTGCTTCCTGACCTGCATATTGTTTTCTCAAGAGGCAGGTCAGGTGATCTGGTATTCCCATCTCTTTCAGAATTTTCCTCAGTTTATTGTGATCCACACAGTCAAAGCCTTTGGCATAGTCAATAATGCAGAAATAGATGTTTTTCTGGAACTCTCTGGCTTTTTCCATGATCCAGCAAATGTTGGCAATTTGATCTCTGGTTCCTCTGCCTTTTCTTAAACCAGCTTGAACAAATAGAAGTTCACGGTTCACATATTGCTGAAGCCTGGCTTGGAGAATTTTGAGCATTACTTTACTAGCGTGTGAGATGAGTACAATTGTGCGGTAGTTTGAGCATTCTTTGGCATTGCCTTTCTTTGGGATTGGAATAAAAACTGACATTTTCCAGTCCTGTGGCCACTGCTGAGTTTTCCAAATTTGCTGGCATATTGAGTGCAAAACTTTCACACCATCATCTTTCAGGATTTGAAATAGCTCAACTGGAATTCCATCACCTATACTAGCTTTATAAGGCCCACTTGACTTCACATTCCAGGATGTCTGGCTCTAGGTGAGTGATCACACCATCGTGATTATCTGGGTCATGAAGATCTTTTTTGTACGCTTCTGTGCATTCTTGCCACCTCTTCTTAATATCTTCTGCTTCTGTTAGGTCCTTACCATTTCTGTCCTTTATCAAGCCCATCTTTGCATGAAATGTTCCCTTGGTATCTCTAATTTTCTTGAAGAGATCTCTAGTCTTTTCCATTCTGTTGTTTTCCTCTATCTCTTTGCATTGATTGCTGAGGAAGGCTTTCTTATCTCTTCTTGCTATTCTTTGGAACCCTGCAATCAGATGCTTATATCTTTCCTTTTCTCCTTTGCTCTTCACTTCTCTTCTTTTCACAGCTATTTGTAAGGCCTCCCCAGACAGCCATTTTGCTTTCTTGCATTTCTTTTCTTGGGGATGGTCTTGATACCTGTCTCCTGTACAATGTACGAACCTCAGTCCATAGTTCATCAGGCAGTCTATCTATCAGATCTAGGACCTTAAATCTATTTCTCACTTCTACTGTATAATCCTAAGGGATTTGATTTAGGTCATACCTGAATGTTCTAGTGGTTTTCCCTACTTTCTTCAATTTAAGTCTGAATTTGGCAATAAGGAGTTCATGATCTGAGCTACAGTCAGCTCCTTGTCTTGTTTTTGTTGACTGTATAGAGCTTCTCCATCTTTGGCTGCAAAAAATGTAATCAGTCTGATTTCAGTGTTGACCATCTGGTGATGTCCATGTGTAGAGTCTTCTCTTGTGTTATTGGAAGAGGGTGTTTGCTATGACCAGAAAGAAGTATAGTTAGACCTTAAAAGATGCATAGGAATTTCCCCAGGTGTTACTCGCTGGGATGTTTCTTCTGTCCTGGCTGAGACATCTTGCCTAAGCACATGTTGATGTGAAAATATCCTGACATGCCTGACACTTAAGTAGTTAGTAGGAAAATGGTTGCAGACCAAAAGGAAGAGACAGAAAAGGTTTAAAACACGAGGACTCCCATAGTACAGAATTTGAAGAGATATGGATAGTTTATAAATTACCCTGGTGCCATAAAGGTGATTTGGTGTGTTGAAATATTCAAGACAAGAACCTCTTTTAAAATTAATGTTGCTACTTTTTTTTCCTGTTCCAGTCCTGGAAGCAATTTTCTTTCCTTAGTTATTCCAGTGCCTGGCTAACAGTATTCTCTCCGTCCTTTCTCTCAAGCAGTATTGAACAATGGCAGCATATGGTCATTGGAGTCAGGTAGATGTTGAGTGGAAACTTACTTGACTTGAACTATTTCTACGTATCTGACCTTGGTCAACTTCTCAGAACCTTGTTTTTTCACCCATTAAGGTAGAATAAATAGGGTCTTCCTCTCAGTGTTATAATAAGTGATACATGAGTTAAAGCAGATAAGTATTTAGCAAATATCCTGTCAAATTATGGAGAAGGCAATGGCACCCTACTCCAGTACTCTTGCCTGGAAACTCCCATGGACAGAGGAGCCTGGTAGGCTGCAGCCCATGGGGTCTGTAAAGTCGGACACGACTGAGCAACTTCACTTTCACTTTTCACTTCCCTGCATTGGAGAAGGAAATGGCAACCCACTCCAGTGTTCTTGCCTGGAGAATCCCAGGGACTGGGGGAGCCTGGTGGGCTGCCGTCTGTGGGGTCGCACAGAGTCGGACATGACTGAAGCGACTTAGCAGCAGCAGCAGCAGCTGTCAAATTATAATCTCTCAATAACAGGAACTAATAATCTTATTTCCTGGGACCTTTAGATAGCCTAATCCCTTACTTTCTTTACTGACTGCCAGTTTTAAGTTACTTATTAAAGCTTTGCATACATGTGTGCAATGTCACTTCAGTAGTGTCTGATTTTGTGCAATTCTATGGGTGGTAGTCCACCAGGTTCCTCTGTCCATGGGATTCTCCAGGCAAGGATACTTGAGTAGGTTGCCATACCCTCCTCCAGGGGATCTTCCCAATCCAGTGATTGAACTCACTTTTCTTATGTCTCCTGCACTGGCAGGTCGGTTCTTTACTGCTAACACCATCTGGGAAGCCCCATCTTAGCTTTGAGTCCCTAGAAAACAAAGGCTGTGATGAAGCTTATAGACTAAAACTTTATGTGAGGAGGGCAGAGTACAATTCCAAGACAATAGAAATGAAGGGAAAAAAGAGATATAACAGGGAAGTAGGGGGATCAAATATAAAATAGTAAGTTACTGAATAGCCACAGCCTCAAGAAAAACACAGTGTATTGGCCATGTGGACCTCATGAACCAGCTGTGGTTTCAAACCACCTGTTTTGGGAGAAGACAGATGAGCAACATTTCTTCTGTTCTCCTTCCCATATTTTTTCTTGGTAGTCAAAGTTCATCTCTCAGACATTAAATTGTCCACAGTTACAAGTGGCACTTTAGCACCTTAGAGAACCTGTTGAGGAAGACGAAGTTTCTGGCAATTTTGTGGGGTCAAATCCCCAGCTCCAGGGGATCCTGGAGCTACTACAATTTTGCTGCAATAAACAAAATAAAGGTGACTATACCAATGGTTGTTCCATGCCTCAAATTTGTAGGGGGCTGACACAACTGATTAAGCTGCCCTAGAATGGCCAGTGTAGTTCCTTCAGGCTGGCCTGCATGTCTTTTCAATATGTCCCCATCATTCTTTAAACATTTCTTTTTACACAAGGTGTTCCAGTTTTGTCCTTTATGTTTCCTTGACCACTGCTGGAAGCAGTTTCCTGATTTCCTTTAGTAAAGAATAGTATTCAGACACCAGGATGTGAGCAATCATGTCCTTGAAGCTATAAGTACTTATTGTTATTAGGAGTCTCAGTGGATAGGGCTAGACAAGATCTGTGCATGCATATATGTGCATGTGTGTGATGTTTGATATAATACAGGCACACTCATCTCTATTTGTGTATATCTATATTTTAAACATGAATTAACATCAGTTTCTCCAATTTTAGTTCAGCCACTCAGAATCCTTTGTAGCCTTCCAATTTTCTACATCCCCTTCTGGATAGTGAGAAGTCTAGCTATCCTTATCCTCAATACATTCATGATTTGCACAGTCCCCTCATATGTACCTGATCTTACAACTTTACTGGCTGCTTCCTTGGCCTTGCTTCTACTTGTTTGGCCTCTAGCCCCATTATCACTTACTTAACCTCACTATCTCCTCAACTCTTGTTGCCACTATCACTGTCTCTGCTATAGGATGAATATTTGTGTTTCTAAAATTTACATATTGAAACCTAATCCCCAATGTGATGGATGATATCTGTTTACGGGCCTTTAGGAGGTGACTAAGTGATGAGAGTGGGTGCCTGATAAATGGAATTAGTACCCTAGGAGCTCCCTAGCCCTTTCTACCATGTGAGGACACAGCAGGAAGATATTGGTGAATCTGGAAAGTGAGCCCTGTCCAGATACCGAATCTACTGACACCTTGATCTTGGACTTTTCAACTTTCAGAACTATGAGAAACAAATTTCTGTTGTTTACAAGCCATGGCAACCCACTGCAGTTTTCTTGCCTGGAGAATCCCATGGACAGAGGAACATGGCAGGCTACAGTCCATGGGGTAGCAAAAGTGTCGGACATGACATGGCACCTAAACAACAACATTCTCTTATAATATCTTGAAAGAACTCAGACAGACTCCTAACACCAAGTCACCCCATCTAAAGAAAGAGAAAAAACTTTATCTTCTCTAATACTTCTCTTCTTTTTCCACCTAGGAAACCTTTCCTCCCTTATTCTTCCCCAGTTCACATAGTAAAATAGCTCTAAGATAGTTTCAGGTTCACCTCTGCTCTGAAACTTCTATCTATTTGTCAACCTCCAATTCAAGGGGCCTTTGCTGTACCTCCTTTTGCCCTCATTTAAGGACATAAGCTACATCTTATTTGTCTTCATATTCCTAGTGCCTAGTCTTATTTTTGATACATATTAGAAACTAAACAAATGTTTCATAAATGAGTAATTAATGAATGAAATTTTCTTTGCAATAGCTTGGGGATTATGGCTATAGACTCAGACAGACCTAAACTCTGCTATTGATCTTGTGAAACTGGGCAAGTTAATATTTATATCTTATCTGTTTTTACTGTTATAACAAAAAATACTGCAGACTGGGAGGCTTATAAACAAGTATGAAAACTAAGTCTAAGATCAAGATGCTGGGAAATTCAGTGTTTGATAAGAGCCCATTTCCTGGTTCACAGATGGCTGATTTTTTTCCTGTGTCCTCACATGGCTAGATAGGTAAGGGACCTTTGTGAATTCTTTCTTTTCTAAGGGCAGAAATGCTATTTATGGAGGCTCCACCCTCATGACCTTATCACCTTCCAAAGACTCCACCTCAAAATATCATCACATTGGGGATTATGTTTCGCTATAGAGGTAGACAAAAATATTCAGTCTGCAGCATTATTTCTCTGAGCATTACTTAACTTCTCGGATTTTTTTTTTTTTTATCAGTATAGATGATAATAGTTCCATTATATATTTGTTATGAGGATTAAATATTTTAAAAAGATTTTTTCATAATATCAGTATAATTTCTATGTAAAATAAATGGTAGTTATTATTATTAATAACTGATTTTTGTGCAAAACTCTATTATAAGACTCATCTGTTGTATATGAATTATTTATTCAGATATTAGTCTTGCCTTGATAGAAAATAATTTCAAAGGCAATGATATAAAATAAGTGAAAGAAAGTGAAAGTTGCTCAGTTGTGTCCAACTCTTTGGGACCCCATGGACTATACAGTCCCGAGGCCAGAAAACTGGAGTGGGTAGCCTATCCCTTCTCCAGTGGATCTTCCTGACCCAGGAATTGAAACAGGGTCTCCTGCATTTCAGGCAGATTCTTTACCAACTGAGCTATCAGGGTTTTTTTTTTTTTATTGTATGTTGTTTTTTCTTATTGTATGTTGTTTCTCAGTCTAAGAGAATATTGCAACTTCAATATTATATCTTCATTTGAAAGTATATTATTGTTTTAAAGGAGCAAAGAAAAAAAATAGTTTCAAAATAGTATAGTAGAGTAAGCACCTATTCTCATTGCTAGCCCAAAGATGATATAAAACATATTTTTTAAAAAACCCAAAAATCTGGTGCTTAAGAAGAGAACCTTTCAGTTATTGTAAGGCTATTGGGGATTTCTGAGAACCATAAATAAGCGCATATATATATGGAATATAGAGACAAGCTGAGAATTTCATAAACCAGTGCCTCTATGGGCTGCTGTTGTTACACTTTCTGCCTAAGAAGCCATCATTCACTGGGACCAGAAACCTCCAGAGAAAAGGCCACTGATAATCTTGAGAAACTGAGTAATCACTACAGAAGAAAATATTTTGGCTCCAGAGCAAAATGTCCAGATATAAAATGGAGTCAAATGTAGTTATCAAGAGGGAGGGATCCCCAACTCAGAGTGAAGCATAAAAGTGGACTGCACCGTGGATTACCAGAGGAGATAATTTATACCTAGAAATATGACATGATTCTGACATTAGAAGAAATAAGCTTGAAGTTTACAGAAGCAAGCCAATAAAAACAGTTATTTGACCACTCATTCAAAATCAGCCGTTTTGTTCTTCCCTTCAAATAATCGCCCCCTGCACTTGTCATCGTAGGCTTGACAACCATTCAGTTCAATTTAGTCGCTCAGTCGTGTCCTACTCTTTGCGACCCCATGAATCGCAGCACGCCAGGCCTCCCTGTCCATCACCAACTCTCGGAGTTCACTCAAAATCACGTCCATCGACTCGGTGATGCCATCCAGCCATCTCATCCTCTGCCGTCCCCTTCTCCTCCTGCCCCCAATCCCTCCCAGCATTAGAGTCTTATCCAATGAGTCAACTCTTCTCATGAGGTGGCCAAAGTACTGGAGTTTCAGCTTTAGCATCATTCCAAAGAAACCCCAGGGCTGATCTCCTTTGGAATGGACTGGTTAGATCTCCTTGCAGTCCAAGGGACTCTCAAGAGTCTTATCCAACACCACAGTTCAAAAGCATCAATTCTTCGGTGCTTAGCCTTCTTCACAGTCCAACTCTCACATCCATATATGACCACTGGAAAAACCATAGCCTTGACTAGACGGACCTTTGTTGGCAAAGTAATGTCTCTGCTTTTGAATATGCTATCTAGGGTGGTCATAACTTTCCTTCCAAGGAGTAAGCGTCTTTTAATTTCATGGCTGCAGTCACTATGATTCATCAAATACATTGTCAAATATACTGCTTCAGAAGAAACTTTAGTCTGCTACACTTGAAGCAGACTTCTGCTTATACCCAAAGAAACAGATAAAAAACATTTTTTTAATTGAAATGACTATACTAGATATCCTCATAAAAATAAAGGGGGAAATCATGTTCATGACAAAAGTAATAGATTATGAAACAATAAATGGTAATAAATCATTAAATATTCAAGAAATTGCAACATATTTTAAGTATAAATAAAAGTGCACCACCACCATAGCACATATCACCTTCTAAAATAAGACTTTTATTTATTATTATTTGTGAACTTCCAGTGGAATATACACTATTAAGAAGCAGGAATTATTATCTGTTTATTCATTTATCTATCCCATATAGTACCTAGAAGAGAATCTAGCATATCATAGGTCCTCAGATATTTGCTGAATAAATTGAATGACTCAATGTGATGTGAACTATGTAAGTGAGCTTGATTGAACTACAAATAAACCTGGAAAAATTCATACTTTATTTGGAATTTTAACAGTTATTTAAAAAATTGTTGGAGAGGGTAGACAAAAGATAATTAACAACGTAAGTTATTTCAATTTGACAAATATATCAAATTGAATTGAATATATTTTAGTGAATATATTTTACTGTGAGACCTGGATATACTTATACTGATTATTAAAGCAATAACACTAGAAGTCAGCAACAAAATGATAGCCTAGACCCATAAATTTAAAAGCACTTTGAAACTATTTATGATTCAAAGAGGAAATAAAGATGAAAACTATAAACTATTTAGAAGTGAACAACGGCAACAAAAGCTCTAAATACAAAAACAGTACTCTGAAGAAAATTTATAGACTAAAAAGCATATTTTTAAGGAAACAAGAGAGGCTGAAAATAAACTAATATAGAAACAAATCCTAAAACTTAAGCTTAAGAAGGTGGAGAAAGAATAACAAAATAATGCAAAAGAGTTGAAGTTTGAGTAGACTAGTAAATTTGACAATGTTTTGTAAATATGAAGAAAAGAAAACTGGAAGACTAATCACAAATAACTTGCATTAGGAGTAAGAAAATTAATAATTTATCTTTGTAAAGATATATTTAAAGATTACATAACACAATTCTATCCCTACTAAACTATCAACTTGGAAATTTTGGAAAATTTCACTTCTCTAACATATGTGTGTGTGTGTGTGTGTGTGTGTGTGTGATTTTATGTTGTTAAATCCTCCCCAATGTTTTTTAATAGGGAAATAACCTTAGAAGATATTGAAACACTGGTCAGATATCTACCTCAAAATTATGCCAGACTCACTCAGCTTATTTTTTTGGCAAATTCTAACACTTAGGTATCATTTTCTTGTTATACAACCTAGCCTAAAAGACTAATGAATGCTGGAAAATTGCTAATCTTTCTTCGATATGAAGTCTATATAGAAACAGCACAACAAAAAATTTAGACCAAAGGACCAATGTCACTATGACACAGAAAGAAATAAATATCAAATCAAATCCAGTGTATTAAAGAAATCACAATAACTATCTATGTTTTCTGCTAAGGATACAAGGGCATTCAAAAATATCTCCAAAATTATTGTTTGATTAAAAAGCAACATGTTATAGAATATGCTGAGAGTGTACTGCAGTATAAGTTACAATACTTACACAAAGCAACACTCCATAGATTTTGTGAAGTGAATTTTTATATTTATGAAAATATGGATGCTTATAATAATATGTATTTTATATGTGTGTGTCTAATTGTAAAAGCATGGGGAAAGAACTGGAAAGATGCATGACAAATTGGTACTGGTTGATTACAGAAGAACCAGGAGTGTGTGATCATTGGAGTGTCAAGAGAGATCATAACTTTATCTCAAAGTTGTTTTTTTTTTTTTTAATTTAATTGTTAATTTCTGGGTGTTGTTTGAGGATGGCTATGTTAATGTTACCTCATGTAACTAAAAACCAAAACAATCACCACAATAACCTACAACTGGCCTCGTAACTCCACAATGAAGGTCCCAGATATCTTAAGTTTCCTTGAGCACATGAAAAGACCCTGATGCAGGGAGAAATATCAATAACCTCAGATATGCAGATGACATCACCCTTATGGCAGAAAGTGAAGAAGAACTAAAGAGCCTCCTGAGGAAAGTGAAAGAGGAGAGTGAAAAAGAACTGCCTTATGATCCAGCAATCCCACTCCTGGTCATACACACTGAGGAAACCAGAAGGGAAAGAGACACATGTACCCCGATGTTCATCGCAGCACTGTTTATAATAGCCAGGACATGGAAGCAACCTAGATGTCCATCAGCAGATGAATGGATAAGAAAGCTGTGGTACATATACACAATGGAGTATTACTCAGCCATTAAAAAGAATACATTTGAATCAGTTCTAATGAGGTGGATGAAACTGGAGCCTATTATACAGAGTGAAGTAAGCCAGAAAGAAAAACACCAATACAGTATACTAACGCATATATATGGAATTAGAAAGATGGTAACAATAACCCTGTGTACGAGACAGCAAAAAAGACACTGATGTATAGAACAGTCTTTTGGACTCTGTGGGAGATGGTGAGGGTGGGATGATTTGGGAGAATGGCATTGAAATATGTATAATATCATATATGAAACAAGTCGCCAGTCCAGGTTCGATGCATGATACTGGATGCTTGGGGCTGGTGCACTGGGACGACCCAGAGGGATGGTATGGGGAGGGAGGAGGGAGGAGGGTTCAGGATGGGGAACACATGTATACCTGTGGCAGACTCATTTTGATATATGGCAAAACCAATACAATATTGTAAAGTTAAATAAAATAAAATTTTAAAAAATATTAAAAAAAATAAAAAAAGAAAAATTTGGCTTAAAGCTCAACATTCAGAAAACTAAGATCATGGCATCTGGTCCCATCACTTCATGGGAAATAGATGGGGAAACAGTGGAAACAGTGTCAGACTTTATTTTGGGGGGCTCCAAAATCACTGCAGATGGTGATTGCAGCCATGAAATTGAAAGATGCTTACTCCTTGGAAGGAAAGTTATGAGCAACCTAGACAGTATATTAAAAAGCATTAGTTTACCAACAAAGGTCCATCTAGTCAAGGCTATGGCTTTTCCAGTGGTTATGTATGGATGTGAGAGTTGGACTATAAAGAAAGCTGAGTGCCAAAGAATTGATGCTTTTGAACCATGGTGTTGGAGAAGACTCTTGAGAGTCCCTTGGACTGCAAGGAAATCCAACCAGTCTATCCTAAAGGAGATCAGTCCTGGGTGTTCATTGAAAGGACTGACCTTGACGGTGAAACTCCAGTACTTTGGCCACCTCATGTGAAGAGCTGACTCATTTGAAAAGACCCTGATGCTGGGAAAGATTGAAGGCAGGAGGAGAAGGGGACGACAGAGGATGAGATGGTTGGATGGCATCACTGACTCGATGGACATAGGTTTGGGTGGACTCCGGGAGTTGGTGATGGACAAAGAGGCCTGGCGTGCTGTGGTTCATGGGGTCACAAAGAGTTGGACATGACTGAGTGACTGAACTGAACTGAGCACATGTTGAAAGCGTGTTTTGATGTGCTCTGAAGAGAATTTTTTCTTTCAAACTCCTTCAATTGAATTCACCCAAAAAACATTTGTTGAGAAATGTGTCAGGGTAATCAGGAATACTAAATTGACCTCTGCTCTAAGGAGCTTTACAAGGGGTCTAGTTGGGGAAGGTAATTCAACCAACAAGTACTAGGGAGAGTGGCAGATACTGTGTGGAAGGAATTCACTGACTGTTCTAGGAGCACAGAGGCAGAGGATGTTACCCTGTGTTCTAGTTTCAATCAAACAATTTCCTGTACCATGTACAGGTTACAAAACTAAGAAAAGTTTTTGAAATTTGGGGAAAACACATATGTATGTAATTATGTGTACTATATGTATATAGCATAGACAGAAAATCTGGATATTGTTCATAATTGTTCTATTAGGAACAACCACATAAGCTCTGAAGACCTTTGATTCCCTGTTTTCAAAGTGAGAGAAAAATACTAAGTGTTCCCTAAAGATAATTACATCATAACCATAGCAAAAGAAGATTAAGACTGGGAGAACATTTTCATCTTTTGCTCTGAAATATCCTGACTATAGAGAATGTATGTCTCTAAATTGACTATATGGATATCGTATGTCTGAAACCCTTGAAATCTGACATATCATCTATTGTTACAGAAATTGAAAAAGAAAGTTGTGGTGATCCTGGTACACCCTTATATGGAATTAGGGAAGGTGATGGATTTTCTAACCGTGATGTTTTAAGGTTCGAATGCCAGTTTGGATTTGAATTAATTGGAGAGAAATCCATTGTTTGTCAAGAAAATAACCAATGGTCTGCAAACATACCCATCTGTATCTGTGAGTACCAAATGCTTTGCTTCCAGATAGCATATGTTACCCTGTCCTTGCATATAATTGCTTTTGTAATTAATTGCAAAGAACTGGAACCGTGTAATTATTTTTGAACGAGTAGCACTTTTTGGTACTCTCTTTAACAAGTGTGCTTATGCCAAACTATAAATTTCTTTGCAGATTTAAATAAAGTTAACATAGTTCATTTGGTAATTGCAAAGTATATTTTCCATATGTTCTCATAACACTTTATTGGTGGCATTTTATACTTTATAGATAGCATACTTCTTATGGAAATTATATATCTGAGCTAATTCTAATAGACTCATTTATTTTTAATGAGATAGTACATGCTTATTTGCAATCAGGAACACAAAAATATTTAAAGGTTATATTCTATGTATAATGCATTAACTTATTTTTGCTTGTAGATGCTCACACTAATGCATGGTTAAGTGTCATTTATTTATATTGCACAGAATAAAATTCATTAATGTTTATGGCCTATAATATGCTTGGATTAAAATAATGTATTTCTTCAAATACATTGAAGCATTTCAATTTAGCTGAAGCAAAAATATAATTTGTTTTATCTGTTGATGTACTTTTAGGTTAAATTAAGATCTGTCTTCATTACCAACAAATACAGCTTACCAGGTGTGAATGCAATAATTGAAAACTTGGATTTTAGTTTTCAATACAAATGGTAACATATAAGCTCATAACATGAAAGTAAAAATAATTTTCTTGTTTTAAAATGATTTTAAATTTTTCTTGTTTTTTTATCTGTATCCAACTCTTGTAATGATAATGCTTTTCATTTGTGAAATCCTTTATTCCCTACAAGGGCATTAGCACATACTTCAAAATATAACTGACATTAAAAAATTTAGCACTTTTCAACACCTGCATTTTATCTAAATTTTAATTTGTGCTGCAAAACACACGTTTTCCTTTACTGGAAATGTTGATTATTTAACATTTTAAAATTCTTTAGCATCTTTAAACATGTACTGAGAACTTTTTAAGTGAATAGAAGCCAAATATTTCCTAATATTTGAAAAATATTATGTAGAAATTTATATTGCATTTTTTAAAGGTGATAAATAAATTTCTAATAAACACAGATGTCTAATGAACATATGAGAACTCTTAAACACTTTTGCTTTTGTAAGTTATGTGGGTCCCTTTTGCAACTAAACTCTGTCAGTGTAGCAGGAAATGCATTCATGGACAATAGGAAAATGAAAGTACAGGATTACAGTCAAATAAAATTTCATTTGAAAAGGTAGAATTCAGGCTAGATTTGGCCCACAGACCTTAGTTTCCTAATCTCTGATTTAATGATCTACATTTGAGGGTGGTGGTGTTTAGTTGCTAAGTCCTGTCTGACTCTTGTCACCCCATGAACTGTAACCTGCCAGGCTCCCCTCTTCATGGGATTCTCCAGGCAAGAATACTGGAGTGGGTTGCTAGTTCCTTCGCCATGGGATTTCCCCGATCCAGGAATTGAACCTGGGTCTCCTGCATTGCAGGCGGATTCTTTACCGACTGAACTACAAGGGAAGCTATAAGTATATGAGGGAAGACTGACCAAATCTACCATGCTAATCTCCCTTATCAGATTAAGTAGATGCCTACACAATACTTTAGGCTTCCCAGGTAAAGAATCCCCCTGCTAATGTAGGAGGTGCAAGAGACATGGGTTCAATCCCTGGGACAGAAGGATCCTTTGGAAAAGCAAATGGCAACCTATTCTAGTATTCTTGTCTGGGAAATCCCATGGACAGAGGAACCTGGTCATGGAGTCGCAAAGAGTTGGACACAACTGAGTGAGCACACACACGATACAATACTTTAAACACTTAATTATATCAAATGCATTTCTTATGTAACTTCTTTTGATCTAGTGTTATATATCTATGAATGTCATGCTAATTTTATGGTAATGACTTAATATTATGCTTATTAGCTACTTTGCTTATAAAAATTCTCACATCTATTCTTGCCTTGTTATTTTTTGCCAAGTTGTGTGCCAACACATTAGATCAAGTTTCTAAAGAGATTATGTTAGGATTTTGATTGAAATTTAAAAGCAATTTCTATATAATTTATACATTTAATGTTTTCTCATTCAGGAACATGGCATCCATGGCACCTCTTTTTCCTTGTAAAATTTCCTGTTCTCAACAAGTCTATAATTTTCTTTGTATGAGTTATTCATATTTTTGTAAGGACTATTTCTAGTCTTTACCTTTTATAGTCCTGTACTTTATAACTTTATTTTTCTTCATAAACTATCTTTCAATTGCATTTTCAAATGAGCTATTGTTGGTTAAAAAAGGAAATTATTACTTGTTACATATTTATCACGTATCAGAATTCAGGGGTTAATTCTTTTTAAAATTGTGTAAAGTATTCTCTAGATTTTCTTAAAGTTTGATCTAGTCAGCATTATTTAAAATTAGTCTTAATATTAAACACAATATTAGCATCTACTAAAATGATTTAAAATATTTCCATTTTTGATGTAATACACTACATTAATAGGTTTTGCAATATTAGACAAAGATTATCTTCTTGGAAGAATACCTAGATTTAAAGATCTTGAAGTAAAGTGTTTTGAAATACTATTAAGCTTTCGATCATGCTGATAGAATCTTCAACTTCACTAGAAGGCAAAGCAGTGCTAATTAAAACACTGTGATATCATTCTTCTTATTAAATAAAAAGGTCAGATAATAACAGTATTCATGCTTGTAGGGGTGTTGCACTATCTAATACATTTTTGTTATATTTAAGCATAGGATAATACAACTTTTATATATAAGAATTTAGCAAAATATTCTGAGGGCCAAAGTTCATATCCTTTGTCAATAAAGTATGGTACAAAATCATATAAATTCAATTTTGTTTAAAAATATGTAAGAAGAAACACTGGAAAAATATAATACTTTTTTAAACTATGATTTCCTCTGTGTGATAGATCATTTTTTCTTATCCTTCCTCTGCTTTCTAACTTTTCTGTGTGAACCTTTAAATCAGATTTTTTCAAAGTTTAAAAAAAAATCTGCAGGGAAATAAAGACTAGCCTTACTATGATATGAAAATTATTATTTAGTTGTCTTTCCAATGTTAGCCACTATCGTGTGTTAATTCATCTCCTTATCTGTGTTAGAAGCTATCAGAGCATCCCATGCCCATGATAGGAATCAAGTTCACCTAGTTATTACCCTTATTCCAAGTTTTCTTCAGGTTGTATCATCCTGGTAATGTTAGTACCTACATATTATTTTTGTTTGTTTGTTTTCAATCATTTTGTGAGCTTTCTATGGAAATGTCTATATTCTTCTCCAATATTTTTTGAAGTACAGAAACTAAATTTTGCACCATACTCTAACATGGACATGATAAATGTCAAAATAAATTGTTATTACTCCAGTTATGATTTTGTGGATATTTAACATACAGTAATTCAAGGTACTAGTTGCCTTCCCTAATAATGTGCAAACAGTAACAATTTTTTTTCTGTTTTATAAGACAGATTACATTGTTTAATATTTTTTTCAAACTTCTAATTGATTATTGTAATTATTAACAATGGCAAATTTAGATACTGTATTACTTTTGAACATTTATTATATTTTATGATTTTCCTATTTTAACAGTTCCTTGCCTCTCTAACTTTACTGCACCAATGGGAACAGTCCTTTCTCCTGATTATCCAGAAGGGTATGGAAATAATTTAAATTGCATCTGGACAATAATCTCTGATCCAGGAAGTCGAATACACCTTTCTTTCAATGACTTTGATCTGGAATCCCAGTTTGACTTCCTTGCTGTTAAAGACGGGGACTCTCCAGACTCCCCAATTCTTGGAACCTTTACTGGGGCTGAAGTGCCTTCTCATCTTACTAGTAATAGTCATATACTACGGTTGGAATTTCAAGCTGACCACTCAATGTCAGGACGTGGCTTTAACATCACTTACAACAGTAAGTTTAATTTTTCTGTGTAACATATTCCTATAAATTAGAACTTGAAAGGAAATCATACAAAACAGTCCTCTTGTTCCTCAGATAAGGAAATTTGAACACATTGTATATATAATTTCTATTGGGGTGGTCTTTTAGTCCTTGATTCTAACCATATTTTAACTCATTGTGTCATTTCTCCTTTTAGGAGGCATTATATTAAGAAGATATATTTCAAATATAATTTTATATCAGCCAATATACTAACTCATTTTATGAAATCACATAAGCATGATCTGACATCTACTATACATATTTCCCTATTTTGGTATGCAAACATAGCTTCCTTCAGGATACTCATAAATCAGTAGAGAATTTTAAACAAATAATGACAACACAGTTATAATTCCAAAGATAAAATTCACTAGACTATCAAAGTCTCACAGAGAAGGAAATTACTAATTTGGGGGCAGTGAATTACTAAATTGACATAGCAAAGCCACTATGTGGATGGTACCTTAGTGATTAAGATCAGCTCTAAAATCAGTCTGCTGCTGCTGCTGCTGCTAAGTCGCTTCAGTCATGTCCAACTCTGTGCGACCCCATAGACTGCAGCCCACCAGGCTCCCCCGTCCCTGGGATTCTCCAGACAAGAACGCTGGAGTGGGTTGCCATTTCCTTCTCCAATGCATGAAAGTGAAAGTGAAGTCGCTCAGTCGTGTCCTACTCTTAGCGACCCCATGGATTGCAGCCCACCAGGCTCCTCCGTCCATGGGATTTTCCAGGCAAGAGTACTGGAGTGGGGTGCCATTGACTTCTCCAAAATCAGTCTATGGAACTTCAAATCTTGGCTTTGCTGTAATACATTTTTAGGTTTAACAACAGAGCCTCAGCATTCCCATCAATAAAGTTATAATGAGTTTTTGTAAGGAGTTGTCAATTAAAAAACAAAAAATAATCAGTGGTTTAGATTTAATAGAATAAGCTAATGTATTGGCTAATATAAATAATCTAAGAAAGAAATGAAAAAATTTTTTGAAGGCAACCTGTGGATTATAACCTGGGAGACAGTCTTTCAGAAAGCTCTGAGGACTGTTCCACTGTTAGAGGTCAAAGCATAGTTAGACAATTTTTTGAGACAGTATACAAAGCAAGTCATGATCCCTTATGAGATTAAGAAGGAATGTTATCTCCTAAGGTGGAGAAGGCAATGACAACCCACTCCAGTACTCTTGCCTGGCAAATCCCATGGACGGAGGAGCCTGGTAGGCTGCAGTCCGTGGGGTCGCGAAGAGTCGAACACGACTAAGTGACTTCACTTTGACTTTCACTTTCTTACATTGGAGAAGGAAATGTCAACCCACTCCAGTGTTCTTGCCTGAAGAATCCCAGGGATGGAGGAGCCTGGTAGGCTGTAGTCCATGAGGTCATTAAGAGTCAGTCACGACTGAGCGACTTCACTTTCACTTTCATGCATTGGAGAAGGAAATGGCAACCCACTCCAGTGTTCTTGCCTGGAGAATCCCAGGGACGGGGGAGCCTGGTGGGCTGCCGTCTATGGGGTCACACAGAGTCGGACATGACTGAAGCGACTTAGCAGCAGCAGCAATATCTCCTAAGGAGGTCTTGTTAATGGAGATGCACAATATACACTGAATAGGAAGAAAGAGGCCCAAGAGGGTGGAGGAAAACAAAATCTATGTTTAAATATTTATTATGCCATAAAATATGAATTTTATTTAATCAGAGTAGGATAATACATGTAAACAATTCATTATATATACCTAATAAATGCTCAACAAACATTAGCAGTTATTGTTTAGTTGCCTTCTGAGCTATTCCCTTGAAAATTCTTGTTGTATTACTGTGCTCATTTTATTGTTCTAGTTTTAATTCTTTGAGGTTATTTAGCTATTGTCTTTCTGTCATCCACATTTTTTTGTGTTTCAAAAGATGAATATTATTTTCTGAAAATAACATGATATAAATATAGAAAAAGAATCACATAAAGAAAATACCTTAGTATGTTAACAAATGTACATACTGAAACTTCTATTTCCACATATATTACCTGAAGCTATAGAATGTCAGTGATTTTTATTGTTTATGGGCAAAAGTACCATACTCCATCAGATACTGAGTGACCAACTTGAGTTAATATTTGTGTCACATTATAATAGAATTTAATTTCCTGCTCTTTGAAAAAAATTCCACCCTCCTCCCCCAAACCCTTGCCCCAGCACATTCAGTGCTGAGCTTTGTCGATTAGTAACTAAATGTGATTATTGTCTTTTCAAGATGACACTCTTAGTGAATACTGGCACTCAAAAGTTGTCAATGTGTAATTGCACATTGTTCAAGTTAATTTAGCCATGATGTGTTATATAGACCCTCTCTATAAATTAGTTGCTTTATCTGTAAGTTCCTTTTAAAATATTTCATATATATGTATAAATAGACAATATATGCATTTTTCTATTTACACTTTTTATGTTGTTGTAAATGCATATATCTTGTTTTCTTTCTTTTTTTTTTTTTTTTGGCTAAACAGGGATCATAGTTCCAACTTTACAATGAACTCTGGGTCTCACCAAGTCCTAAGCACTGGACTGCCAGGGAATTTCCTTAAATGCATAATATTTTTAACTTTAATATTTATGGTACCTTGAAGATATTATGGAAATATTTATTTTGTTCCTTGTTCTGTTTTTCTAGTAAGTGATTTAACCCATTGTATTCAAATTCTTACTCCCATGCTTTCTACTGATTGTTTTTTCCTGAAAAATTATATAGCAGATGTTATATTCAGGAGCAACCAGACTTAATCAAAATTATGCTTTTAAAAAGCACAACAGAAAGAAATTAGAAATAAGTGTACATTCAAAATAAATGTTATACATTTTAGAATTTACTTAATATTATTTTGTATTGAAAGTGAAAGTGAAAGGGCTTCCCTGGTGGCTCAGAGGGTAAAGCGTCTGCCTGCAGTGTGGGAGACCCTGGTTCAATCCCTGGGTTGGGAAGATCCCTGGAGAAGGAAATGGCAACCCACTCCAATATCCTTGCCTGGAGAATCCCATGGACAGAGAAGCCTGGTAGGCTACAGTCCACGGGGGTCACAAAGAGTCAGACACGACTGAACTACTTTACTTTCACTTAGCATTATTTTGTACTGTTTAACTTAAAAATGAGGAGATGGATAATACAATTATATAACTTATGAACAATATCAGTGATGATTTAGTGAAAAATTGAAATAATTGCATGTACTCATGTGGTATGAATATATTAAATTGTATATGCCTCATGAAATAGACTTTACATATTTAGACTTTGCTACTTTAAATATTCTTCCATTTATATTATACTAATTTAAACACTTACAATGCAAATTTATAGGGCTCATGTAACGTATAATCTATGAAAAATTTAAGTAAACACATTGTCCTTACAATTCTGCTACTTGCTGGGATGGGGCTAAATACACATCCTGGATGATACAAGGTGAAATAAGATAGTGACCCTGAACCAAGAAACTTGCATTCGTTTGAGAGACATGAGATAAATGATCCAAGACAGAATATATTGTGGAGAAAAAATTTAAAGCCAGACCAGGGGATACATTTCAATAGTATCTTAATGATCTGAGGCAAATTATTAATACTTTTTCTGAATTTCACATTACTCTTTAGAGTAAATAGCTATCAGGTTATTCTACATGTTAAGTGATGTGATAATGTATAATATCTACAGCTTCTATCACAGTGCCTAGAACATAGTGATTGTAAAAGAATTAGCTCTCTTCCCTTTTCCTAGATGGCAGAGAATAAATGATATATGGAAAATTATTGAAAAATTGAAAGACTTTATACTAGATTGAAACATTTCATGTTAATTCTCACAATGAGACTATCTCTTTATTCCAAACAATGAATCACAGCAGAACTTTTCAAGGACATGTAGTCAATCTGTTCTGTATTCACATTAATTGGAATTTTGTTCAACTTAACCTGGAAATTTTACTTAGATAAAGCTAATGATTTCAAGAAATAAGCAGAAACAATTCTACTTTGAAATATTGTAATTTTATCATGCAGTTCTTATTTTAACACCAATACATCTATTACACATCAGAGAGAAACAGGTGTGGTCAGAGGAGAGTCTCTCTATTTTTTTTTTTTTTTAATAAATAAGGGCTTTTCTAGTAATGAACATAACCTTTCTAAAATTCAATTTTTATCACCCAGATACTCAAGGTTCTGTTTCATACTACTAGTTTGTATGTTTTTCTCTTCTTTTGCTGTTCTCAAGCATTTGGACATAATGAGTGTCCTGATCCTGGAATACCAATCAATGCAAGGAGATTTGGGGACAACTTTCAATTAGGAAGTTCAATTTCAGTTATTTGTGAAGAAGGATTTATTAAAACCCAGGGAACAGAAACAATTACATGTATACTAATGGATGGAAAAGTGATGTGGAGTGGCCCAATTCCAAGATGTGGAGGTAAGCACAACGCTCAGTGAAAAATACAATTCCATCGTCACAATGCACTAGAAACCATAACAGGAAAGCATTGTTCTGCCAGGACTGTTGTAATCTTAAAATATCATTTAGTATTTTTCTTTAGACATATAGTTTGCAAATTACACATTTAATATTTATTATTTTAACTTTTAGAAATCTTTTAGAAACTCCTTTTATTTTTTTTGTCATATTCTTTTTTTTAAATTTTATTTTATTTTTAAACTTTACAATATTGTATTAGTTTTGCCAAATATCGAAATGAATCCGCCACAGGTATACCCGCCTTCCCCATCCTGAACCCTCCTCCCTCCTCCCTCCCCTACCCTCCCTCTGGGTCATCCCAGTGCACCAGCCCCAAGCATCCAGTACCGTGCATCCAACCTTGTAATAGCCAGGACATGGAAGCAACCTAGATGCCCATCAGCAGATGAATGGATAAGAAAGCTATGGTACATATACACAATGGAGTATTACTCAGCCATTAAAAAGAATACATTTGAATCAGTTCTAATGAGATGGATGAAACTGGAACCTATTATAGAAACTCCTTTTAAAAGAAGTACTTATTAAAATATATACACTAATAAACAGTAAATATTAGTTGCACATGCAGGTTACCTTCAATATATTTCATAATTATAGCTGAGTAAACTTTATTTTTCCAGTCATTTTTTTCTTGGTATTTTAACTATTCATGATATACATTTATTTTCAAAAATGTATTATTATTAATTACAATGAATAAGTTTATGCTAAAGCACCTGTTATTTAAAATGTATAATTTTATAGGAATAGTTTACTGAACATTTTTTTTTCAATTTTGATTTGAATGTAATATAATGTAGTCAAGAATGTTCAAGACAAAATATGTATTATATATGTATATATATAGCACATATATATACATGCAATGTTTGTGAGTATCGATATATCTTTGAATATATATACTCACATAAACTCGCAAATCATCTTGGTAAAAGGGAAAGATGATTATCTTAAGGATACTATTATATAGCAAGTATGTAGTGTTTTAATATAGAATCTCTAAGAGTGAATGTGGGCTGGGTTTTAGTTAGAATTGACACAGTAGGAATTAACATTTTGCATTACATTTTTCTCCTACTCTAAGGTTACATAACCATTTTATAAAAAATATATATGAAAGAACTTTTAATAAGACATAGATGAACTAGAATTATTAAGCACCTTTCAATAGATCACCATTTAGTGATTTTAGGTGGCAATTTTGAGTGGTTTCTTATTTTCTTTGCTTTCCCAATTATTTTTCTTAGCTGTGCCCAGACTGACATTGGACCTTCGTTTTCTCAATTTCTAGCTAATAAATTGGGAATGTTTAATACATACTTTCTAAAAGTATAACCAATTTAATTGAATAATTCAGCTATTACCTATAAATATTGAGTTTCATTGAACTGAGCATTTTCATAATGTCTCATGATGAAATAATCCAGACCATGCAATTAAGTTTTCCCCTTAGCGCCTTCAATTAGCACCTCCCTCCTTTTCTAATCACTTCTTCATATTAACATCAGAGGGCCAAACTAGATGACTTCACTGTTCTTTTCCAAACTTCAAATATTATGGACTTCATAGGGGTTACCCTAACAATGGCTATGACTATGCTATTATGTTTAAAATGCATAATGAATCTGCACAATGCAGGACTAAAATAAAAGGAGTAACATTCAAGTTTTTCCATAATGCTTTGCCCAGAGCTCATCATTCTTTTAACCTAGTGCCCAGCCTAGACTTGGGAAATCAGTCAGGAAAGTCTGCATTAGTATTTGAGGGAAAAGTAGGAGATAAAAGTTTGTTTTAGGAAGAAGGCATAGCATTGGTTTAGTATGACTGGAGTGGAAGATAGAGGGACGGGACTTGATGAATTCAGAGGCTGCTGAAGCATGTAATACTTTGTAAACAGCACTAAGGAGATTAAAAATTATCCTGTGGCAACAGGAAACCACTTCAGTTTAGAAGTGACATGACTTGAGCCCCTCCCAGCATGGGGTTATTTACAGTCTCAGTGGACAAACATAGAGACCACCTCCAGATAATTGGATCTCACTGAGTCCTCGCTTGGCTAACTTAGATATTGGTTTAGGAGCTGTTTGGTGCCTGGATGCATGGAGCGGTAAAAATAATGAGGTTGACATCAACAGATCATTTGATGAATTGCTACTTTATGTGAGAGAGCAGTTTCAATGAGACTTTTCACCATGAAAAATGAATGGTATTTAACTTTTAAAAATAAGTGAAACAAAATACTCAGAATTCTCATTTGGCACAGGCCAACAGGGTCTCAGATTCCTAAAGAGAACTGTATAAATTTTTCAAAGGAGAAGAATATTTTTTTGCATATGTGAGTAAAATTCACCTGCCAATTCCTGGATCCAACACTAAGTGGGAACATCACTAAGGATAAGACTGGAGCCAGGGAGGGCAGAATGGTAGTGGGCTGGAAGCAGTCTTACCCTGGCACTTGCCAGATTACTTGCCATATCCCAGGCTGTTTTGAGCCAGTTTCCACTGGATAAAACAGACTACTGTCAGTTCCTTTGTAGCTAACTCTGGTGGGTTTCATTTCTAAGACTCTAATTAAGGTTTCTAAAGATTTCCTTTAGTTTTTCCAGAATTCTATTTAGGTACTAACAAAAAAAAAGCCTGAGATTAGCTGAGGAAAGCTTTTTTTTTTTCTTTTTCTAAGTTCATTCTTTTTTCTTTCT
>NW_011495050.1:9366182-9378693 GCF_000754665.1 Bison bison bison
AAAAAGTTTTGCTTATTATTTATTATAGTTTATCCTCTGGGACTCTCACAGTTTCCAATATATGCTTAATATTTTAGCTATTTTTTCAATTATCATTGTCTTAAATATTTTATGTAGATTAAATATGTACATGTTTACGTATTGTAATTAATAGAAATAACCTTCTATTTCAATTAATTTTCTAAACACAAAGAACTACAAAATCAAATACATTGTTAAATTTGCTAATGTGTATGGATTTCTATGGGCTTCCCTGGTTGCTCAGTGGTAAAGAACTCATCCTGCCAATGCAGGAGATACGGGTTCAATCCCTGGGTTGGGAAGATCCTGTAGGGAAGGAAATGGCAACCCACTCCAGTATTTTTACCCAGGAAATCCCATGGACAGTAGAGCTGGTGGCCAGCAGTCCATGTGGTCACTAAACAGACACAATTTAGCGACTCAACAATAACAATGGATTTCTATGTGTTAAAATTAGAAAATTGAAAATAATTTGTTTTCATCAGAATTTGTAGAGCAAAGGAGGTCACTATAAAATGTTTTGATAAGAAAACCCAGGGCTTCAATTCACTTAAAGATTGTTCTCTCCACCCAACTCCTCTCTATCACAATTGTATAGAAATTTAGGCATTATTGGCAAATTAATGATCCACCCATGTCAACCAGTCTTCAATCCTAAAACTGTGGAACATCTTTAAGAAGAAAAGAAACTTTTTATCTCCCATAGGCCTTGAATAAGGATTGTTCAAACCAAAAGGGAGAAATTAAATCATAATATATTGCAGTTCTATGATCCCATAGCTGAACTAAGATTTATTTCAGATAGCTTAAATGTAATTGTTAACAGAATTGGGTTATACATTTTATTCATTGACCTAAAGTTCAACCCTGATGCATTAGCTAGGGATAGATTTAGGCTATCTTTTTTAAATTTTGAACTTTTTTCTCTAGAATGGAATGATCAAATTTCTTCATGAGGAAGAAGGATTAGATGCTTTATAAAACCTTGTGATAGTTCAGTTTTGCTGATGGAAAACAGAACACATTAATTTTTATAATTAGCATTGGAATTATTCACTTTGAATTTCACAAACTGTCTGCCTAACTCAATTTAGTAACAATCAATGACTCTTTCACTCACACCTAGGCAATAACCTGAATAAAACTGGCTTTATCTAGGGCCAGTCTCTGCATGGAGTCTCCTTCAAAGATACATCCTAGAGCCATGATGAATGGTTATGATAGGTCTCCTGTAATGGGTTGACACAGGGATTTTCATGATTTTCTACAGAGAAATATTCTTTAAAAAGTGTTCCTGATGCCCGTATCATTTGTCCCTTTTCCTTGCTATGTCTTGTTTTAAATATTTCTATGAGTTTACTGCATATCCAGAACATATTGTTCCAACACTTGCACTCAATTCAAATTCATCTTGATATTTATGCCCTCTAGTGAGCTGAAGCTAAGTGCCATTAGGTGGAGGTTTTGATGGATCTGAGTTCACTAATAGCACCAAATGCTCTATGTCATAACCTCAGTGCTTACAAAAGCAACACAATAACAGAAATAAATTAGGTGGGCTGAATAAAACAGTCTATCCTTTTAAGGAAGAGGTATTATTTCTCACTTTTTATAGAGATATGTTTACTAATAAACAGTTCTCTGTTTAACAACAATAATAAACAAGAATGCAAGAATATAATTAACAGCCAACAATGATGTTCCCATTAGCACATACAGTCTTCATGCACATTTGAAAGAGCATTTTCCAAGAGAGAAATGGCTTGAACTAATGGTTACTAAGGCACTTTAATTGGAAATTCAACAGCAGCAACCAGTCCTTTGGGGAGTATGTCAGGCTGGCGGAACAGGTTAGAAGTCACATATCAACCTCCCCTCACTTTTGAGAAGACACACAAATGTCCCAGGAAACTGGGTGTTCTTACCTATGAACAATGTTCCAGATAGTTATTTTAAGAAAATGCTTTCTGAGTTCCTCATTTTTGTGAATTTGTGTAAATCAGTGAATTTTTTCAGGTCCAATCCTCTGGCACCTAGAGTCGAGCTAGAACATCCTATCCTGAATTGTGCATTTTCCCCCAGAGGGGGAATTTCAACCTCAGTCTACACTGTCCTTTTGACTTTGCACTGACATTCTGCTTATGTTTGATTCTTCTTTGCCATCTGGCACTGCAATTTTTCTAATAATTTAGCTGCTTCTTGTTGTCGGTGTTATTCAGTCATGTCTGACTTTTTGCAGCCCGTGGACTGCAGCCTGCCAGGGTTTCCTGTCCTTCACTACCTAATTTTCAGAAAATGCATTCATAGCATTGTAACTGTGAAGGCTTGGAAATTCATTGTTTGTATACACAGACATTAACTATACCCCTCAATTATCCTCCAAATTGGAGACCTGGGCGTGGAGATGACAGATTATAAATAGTTTGCCATAGATGCATCAATTGGTGATGTTCCATTACTGAGTCATGTCCAGCTCTTTGCAACCTCATGGATGGCAGCACACCAGACTTCACTGTCCTTCAGCATCTCCGGGAGCTTGCTCAAACTTATGTCCATTGAGTATGATGCCATCCAACCATTTCATCCTCTGTCACTACCTTCTCATGCCCTCAATCTTTCCCAGCATCAGGGTCTTTTCCAGTGAGTCAGCTCTTTGCATCAGATGGCCAAAGTATTGGAACTTCAGCTTCAGCATTAGTCCTTCCAATAAATATTCAGAGTTGATTTCCTTTAAGATTGACTGGTTTGATCTCCTTGCTGTTCAAGGGACTCTCAAAAGTTTTCTCTAGCACCACAGTTCAAAAGCATTAATTCTTCAGCACTCAGACCTTTATGGTCCAACTCTCACATCAGTGCATGACTACTGGAAAAACGATTGCTTTGAGTAGATGCACTTTTGTCAGCAAAGTGATGTCTCTGCTTTTTAATACACTGTCTAGACTTGTCATAGCTTTTCTTCCAAGGAGCAAATGTCTTTTAATTTCAGGCTGCAGTCACTGTCTGCAGTGATCTTAGAGCCCAAGAAAATAAAAACCGTCAGTTTCCATTTTTTCCCCATCTGTTTGCCATGCAGTGAGGGGACCAGATGCCATGATCTTAATTTTTGAATGTTGAGTTTAGACCAGCCTTTTTACTCTCCTCTTTGACCTTTATCAGGAGACTCTTTAGTTCCTCTTTACTGTCTGCCATTAGAGTGGTATCATCTGCATATCTGAAGTTGTTGATATTTCTCCTTGCAATCTTGATTCCAGCTTGTGATTCATCTAGCCTGGCATTTCCCATGATGTGCTCTGCCTGTAAGTTAAATAAGCAGGGTGACAATATGCAGCCTTGTCATACTCCTTTCCCAATTTTGAACCAGTCTGTTTCATGTCTAGTTCTAACTGTTGCTTCTTGACCTGCATATGGGCTTCTCCAGAGGCAGGTAAGATGGTCTAGTATTCCCACCTCTTGAAAAATTTTCCAGTTTGTCATGATCCACACAGTCAAATTCTTTAGTGTAGGCAGTGAAGAAGAAGTAGATGTTTTTCTGAAATTCTCTTGCTTTTCTATGATCCATTGGATATTAGCAATTTGATCTCTGGTTCCTCTGCCTTTTCTAAATCTAGTTTGTATATATGGAAGTTCTTGGTTCACCTACTCTTGAAGCCTAACTTGAAGGATTTTGAGCATTACCTTCAGTTCAGTTCAGTTCAGTTCAGTTGCTCAGTTGTGTCCGACTCTGCGACCCCATGAATTGCAGCACGCCAGGCCTCCCTGTCCATAACCAACTCCCGGAGTTCACTCAAACTCACGTCCATTGAGTTGGTGATACCATCCAGCCATCTCATCCTCTGTCGTCCCCTTCTCCTCCTGCCCCCAAACCCTCCCAGCATCAGAGTCTTTTCCAATGAGTGAACTCTTTGCATGAGGTAGCCAAAGTATTGGAGTTTCAGCTTTAGCATCAGTCCTTCTAAAGAACACCCAGGACTGATCTCTAGCATGTGAAATGAGTGCAATGTGAGGCAGTTTGAACATTCTTTGAAATTCCTCTTCTTTGGTATTGAAATGAAAACTGACATTTTCCAGTCCTGAGCCACTGCTGAGTTTTCCAAATTTGCTGGTATATGTGCTTTAAAAGCATCTTTTAGGATTTGAAATAGCTCAGCCTGAATTCCATCACCTCCACTAGCTTTGTTTGAGTAACGTTTCTTCAGGCCTGCTTGACTTCACACTCCGGAATGTCTGGTTCTAGGTAACTGACTACACCATCAGAGCTGCTATTGTGGCTCAATTGTGTGGCTTAATTTGATTCAGGCCGACTTAAGAACTGAACCAGATTCAAGAAGCAGTAAGTAAGATAGAATTTTTATCTTGATTTTCTTTGAGCTGGGATGCAAAGGTTTTAAACAATACAGTAACTAGAAAGCATCCTAAATATTTTTCTAAGCTATATTTTCCCCCATCTCCCTTCCAAGGTAGTTGTTACATATAAAAATCAACACCATCTTTGTTATTATCATTTTTTTCCTCTGATGACTACACATACATTTCTCTCATCATTAAGCTGTTCTTCTTTTTCTTCCAATTTTCCTTTTCTCAGCCCCATGCTCTTGCTCACATATTTTTAGCCCTTTTCCTCAATACTTAACCCTAAGGTTAGCCAAGACCTACCTATTAACTCCAATGTACTCTGCCCCCAAGAAAGACTAGTTCATCCCATTTTAATGGTTTTTAATTAAAATTGTGTCTCCATAGAAACTTGTTAAATACAATTTTCCACTTCATTATAAGAAATTATGCATTGGTTTAAAAAAAAGAAATCAAGTTTTTGACCTGTCTTTTCAAACTACTCTCTAACTTGCATTTCTACTTTATAACTACCTGCTTCTATATTTGCTAGTAATAAACCAGCCAATTAATTCCAAAAGCCTTGAAAGAGATACCATGCCTTGAGATTAAGAATCAAAGAATCAAATGAGAAAGTTCTCTTCCTAGGTGTCAAACAGTGAGCACTAAGTCATCTAGAGTTTTTCTGTAAGACAGGTGGACATAAATTGTCTTCTATCTCTGTTGTAGTCATGGAAGGAAACTTTTCTTGAGTATGAGGATTTATTATTCATTGATGAATGTCATTTTTAAAATGCTACTGAACTGTACTCATTCAGACTGAAGAATGAGAAGGATTTCTTTGCAAACCAAAAACAAGATTTCTATTAAAATGTATTCATAATTTTTCTAAAATCTGAAACACATGTTATTTACATTTTAAAATCAAATGTTACTTGATAGTTTAAAACTATAAAATCATTTAACTGTTCATGAAAAAGTTGACTAATCTCAAAATTATATACCTTATTATGTTTCATTTTAATAAGTATGCTACTCAAGATCATTTTAGTCTCTCTTCTTGGTTTCTCCTCATGTCTGTGATCTCTGTTTGTGTCCTAGAGCTTGGTCTTGAATATTTTCTTCTGTCTATTTCCACTCACTCCATTCATAATTTCCATCCAGTCTCCAGCCTTGAATAACATCTATGTGTTGAAGGCTCTCAAATTTCCATCTCCAGCCTATTTCTCTGTCTGAAGTCTGGAGTTGTCTATTCAACTTCCTCCTGAATATCTCTGCTTAGATGTTTAATAGGCATCTCAAACTTAACCTGTCCAAAACTAATCAGATTCTCTGGTCATTCCAAATCTGGTACTGTCACAGACTTTCACCATCATCATTAATAGGACATCCATTCTTCCACTAATTCTAGCAAAAACTCTTAGGAGTAATTCTTGACTCCTTTCTTTCTGTCATAACCATACACAATCGATCAGAAAAATATGTTAGCTCTACTTTGAATACTTATTTTCAAAACCCATCTGCTTGTTACTTCCTTAACTGCTGACACTGGTTCGAGCAACCATCGTCTGTGACCTAGATTACTGCAACAGCCTTCTGACTAGTCTCACTGCTTCTGCTCTTGCTCCTATTCAGTTCTGTAGAAATCATTTGTTATTCAGCTTACCTGTGCCCACCTATTAGTTTCTTCATAGTTATTTCTCCTCTAGGACTGATACATATATACTATCTGCTTCTCTCCCTCTTTTTACCTGGCTGTTTGTCCCCCATGCCCTGCTTGACTGTAGATAGCAACACCCATTTTGATATAAAGCAATCCCTTCAATAAAAACGGAAATGGAATATTGGCCTTCTGGATTACGTGGCCATGTTCTTGAATATAATTAGGATGTAATACATTCATTTAACTACATTAGAGATAAAGTGGATTACATTTAATAAAATACATTGGAAGAGTTAGATGAATGCTATTGGCTCAAAGCATTTGATTTAATTAAGGATGCTGAGTTAAGACTAACTGAAAGAAAAGTTGTCACTTCCTTGTGAAGACTCATCATAATTTCTAATATTATTATCATTTTGGCCTCCCTGAGAAGAAAAACAGTAGAAGCAAAATGTATGACTAATAATGTTTTCAGGCAAAATTTCCTGTTACTTTGGGATTGGCAACCTATACCATACCCACTAAGGAAAAAGATTTTTAAATATCCCCCTCCATAAAAACTGAGGTTCAGATACCTCCTTTGTGGTTTATTAAGTGGGTTCTGACTTATTTCTCTTAATCATAACTCAGCTATCCCACTACCAATTTATATAAGCAACAAAAGAAAAGTAAGAGAGATTGAGATATCTATCTATCCATTAATGTCTATGTATCTAATTAAACTGTTAGAGTCAAAGGTTTTTCAGATTTTCCTTTAGATCCTCATAGGAATGGAGAGCATCTTCTCTTTTCCAGCTGCTGAAATGAAGGAAGGAATGAATCACGAACTGCTGGTGCATTATCAGCATCCTCCCCTCCATCCCCCAACGTAATCGCAGATGCACCTTGGGTGGGTGGGTGGAGGAAGTAAGAATTTTAAATTAATTTGGACTAAGTGTTTTCAATATTGAAAGTGATGAGAATTTTAGAGGCTGCACCCAGCATTTCTTTAAGGAAAGTAAGATTTATCAGTGCATGTTTGAAGGCTATAATTAAGGATGAAAGAAAGAAAGGAAGAAATTTCTGTTTGTCTTCCACGACTTTCATAATACTCCATAAAATGCTTACTCAAGCAAGAACTTCCTTGTTCTCAGTGGAGAACTCTCTGAATAACTATGGCTTCCTACCCATAATGGGATGTCTGAGAGAATTCCTTGAGTGAATAGGATGGGACTAGAGTCCCTGGGAAAACTGTTTGACAGCAAGACTGGACCTGCTTGCCAATGAACTTCAGTTCAGTTCAGTCACTCAGTCGTGTCCGACTCTGCGACCCCATGAATTGCAGCACACCAGGCCTCCCTGTCCATCACCAACTCCCGGAGTTTACCCAAACCCATGTCCATTGAGTCGGTGATGCCATCCAACCATCTCATCCTCTGTCGTCCCCTTCTCTTCCTGCCCCTAATCCCTCCTAGCATTAGAGTCTTTTCCAATGAGTCAGCTCTTCTCATGAGGTGGCCAAAGTACTGGAGTTTCAGCTTCAGCATCATTCCTTCCAAAGAACACCCAAGACTGATCTCCTTTAGAATGGACTGCAAGAATTTCTCCTTGCAGTCCAAGGACTTTCAAGAGTCTTCTCCAACACCACAGTTCAAAAGCATCAATTCTTCAGCGCTCAGCTTTCTTCACAGTCCAACTCTCACATCCATACATGACCACTGGAAAAACCACAGCCTTGACTAGACGGACCTTTGTTGGCAAAGTAATGTCTCTGCTTTTGAATATGCTATCTAGGTCGGTCATAACTTTCCTTCCAAGGAGTAAGCATCTTTTAATGTCATGGCTTCAGTCACCATCTGCTGTGATTTTGGAGCCCCAAAAAATAAAGTCTGACACTGTTTCCACTCTTTCTCCATCTATTTCCCATGAAGTGATGGGACCAGATGCCATGATCTTCATTTTCTGAATGTTGAGCTTTAAGCCAACTTTTTCACTTTTCTCTTCCCCTTTCACCAAGAGGCTTTTTAGTTCCTCTTCACTTTCTGCCATAAGGGTGGCATCTGCAAACTTACCCTTTGAGAATAAGGGATTTTTTTCTTGAGTCTCAGTTAGCCTCAAAAGAAAGGAAATCCTTCTCTTTCACAGACATTTCACTCTCTGGAGGTAGTTAATTTGAGGGAGCAATTAGAGTAACAATCTGATGCATAAACCAGAATATATTTGTGGTTCTCATAGAAAGAATGTATATTCACACATGTTTGTCTATTCATATCTAACAATAGACTCCTCTTTTAGTTACATATTAAGGTACTATTAAATTCCTAGAGAACTACCATTGGGAAAACTAATTTAATAGCAATCTTTAGGAGTTTGCACCTAATTTCTGTAGAGCTATGCAAGAGAAGAGTAGGAGTTGTTATAGAAATGAAAAGAGGTTCAGAACTAGGATTGCTTCTCTGCATTCCTGGCACTTTAATATCTATATTTCTGGCTTTCTCAAGAATATAAGAGATGCAACTGTTTCCCATAATTTTCCTTGAAGCATCATCCAGTATGCTGAAGTTAGATAGAACAGGTGGTTTATTTGTTGTTGTTGTTCTTGTTCAGTCATTCAGTCATGGCCAGCTCTTTGAGACCCCATGAACTGCAGCATGTCAGGCTTCCCTGTCCTTCACTATTTCCTGGAGTTTGGTCAAACTTATGTCCACTGAATCAACGATGCACTATGAAGAAAGTTTAAAAAAAAAAAAAAAAGGAAGGAAATGGAACCCTCCTTGTTTATAATTCCTGAGATCAAAACCTAATTCTTCTTCAGGTCCTTAATCCCCTTCTGAGCACCTGTCATTTCTAAAATGAAAGAACACCAAGATTCTGTAGCATTTTTCTTCAAAAGACTTATCTGAATACAGTCTGAAACATTTCTGACTCTTTTATATCTTAAAGCATACTGGGTATCTTGAATTTGCCCATTCTACTTAAAGCAACACAGAAATGAGTCAGTACTCCAGCAAGAATTATTTATAACAGACTTTCTTCAGGCCTTAGAAAATGAAACAGGATAAATGAATTTTGTCTACTTTATCGTTTATGCTTTGCTTTCATTGTTTAAAGTGGGGAGGGGGATTAGAGGCAGTAATGTGTATTTCTCATTTCAAATAGATGGAAATTACCTTTTTATGCCAGGAAACTGTTTATCCAGGAGAATATTGGAGCTACAGATTAGCCATATTCTCTTAAATTTTGTCACCATGGTCTGTGAGCCAAGAGTTGTAAAATGACCTGAGGGATTAGAATAGAGTGAGGGTTTTGTTAACAATGCAGATTTCTGGTTCCTACGTTGTAATTACTAAATCTGCATTTTAATACGTTTTTAATATAAATTCATGTCTGGATGTCTGGGCTTCCTTGGTGGCTCAACTGTAAATAATCTGCCTGCCAGTGCAGGAGGCATGGGTTCCATCCCTGCATCAGGAAGAGCCCCTGGAGAAGGCAATGGCAACCCACTCCAGTATTCTCACCTGGGAAATCCCATGAACAGAGGAGCCTGGCAGACTGACACAACTTAGAGATAAACAGCAACAACAAAATGACACCTGTAGATGTCTAAAAAGCTTTGAAAGTCTTCAAAAGCAGTAACCACCACATGAAACCAAAAGGTCTTTTCCTCACTAACTATAAGCTACAGAAACAAAGACCTACTAGACTTCCTCACATAGAAGTATTGACCCTAATTTCATGTGCCCTATGCACAGGGATGCTAAATAAGCCAAAATATTGCAGTTTGGAACAGAGAAAGGTTTACTGCTTGGGCCAAGCAAGGAGAATGGTTAGCTCATGCTCAGAAGACCTCAGCTTCCTGGTGGTTTTCAGAGAAGAGTTTTTTGTTGTTGTTTTTTTGTTCTATTTTTAATTAATTATTTTTTGGCTGTTCTGAGTTTTGTTGCTTTTCATGGGTTTTCTCTAGTTGTAGAAAGTGGGGGATACTGTTTGTTGTGGTGCAAGGGCTTCTTCTCATTGCGGTAGCTTCTCTTGTTGTGGAACACAGGCTCTAGGCACACGTGGTTGTGGCACATGGGTTTAGTTGCTCTGCATGAAGCATGTGGAATCTTCTAGGACCAGGGATTGAACCCGTGGACCCTGCATTGGCAGGCATATTCTTATTCATTGTGCCGCCAGAGAAGTCCCAGAGAAGGGTTTCTAGATATAGAATTTGGAGTGAGGGATGTAGGGTCAGTGACTTTCTTCTGATTGGTTGGTGGTGAGGTAACAGAGTGGTCTTTCAGGAATCTTGTGTTCAGCCTGAAGTTACTGTCCTCCTCCTACGAAGGACTTTAGTTCTTGTAGAGGAACTCTAAAAGATATACTGTTTCTGCATCCCCTCACTTCCCTGAACAATAAATTTTAAATCTGCTCTTTGGAACTCAGGGAAGGTCTAGAGGCTGAAGCTTTTGTTTGTTTGTTTGTTTGTTTGTTTTGTTTGTATTTTCTAAAAACAAGAAATGGGATACATGTACCTGAGAAGGCCCTCCAGGGTTCTGCTTGTTTTCAGTATTTCTCACTTCCTTTCTCTGGACTTTCTGTCTTCCCTCCATAACCCTCATATTCTATTCATTTTTTTCCTTTCTTAATAGAACTCACCTCTGACAAAATATCCTACAAGAACTCTTTTCTAATGCCCTTGAGATTTTACCTGTCTTTTCCCCACATTTCTAGCCTATCTAGCTCAAACATGCATTTATTCTACATGTTAGCTATGAATGTCTTCCTTGTATAAACTTTGTGTTTCATGAAATGAAATATAATGTCAAAAAATTTTTAAAAATTGTACCACCTAGCATAGTATCTTATATATAGCAAAAGCTAAATGTTTGTTCAGAATAAATAAATACAGAAATAATAAAGAAATTAATATCAGGGAAGCACTTAAAATTGTGTGGTTAGAATCTCAGATTTACATTAAAATTGAGTTACTTTGTTTTATCCCCCTAACCATTCATTTCTGTCTTCACTAAACTTATTTTAAGGAGAATAGATATGCTTACACAAATGTCTTTCTTAGAAAATTAATCCAGTACATCTATCATGGAAGTAGTTACTAACTTGGAATTTGAATTTTCCCTTTTCACTACGTAGGTCTGTGTTTCTCATCAAGTCATATGTTTGATGAATTTTTTCTTACCTACAAAACTGATACAAGAAAGAAACCAGCATTTTTATGCTCAGTTCAGTTCAGTTCAGTCGTTCAGTCGTGTCTGACTCTTTGAGACCCCATGAATCGCAGCATGCCAGGCCTCCCTGTCCATCACCAACTCTCAGAGTTCACTCAGACTCACGTCCATCGAGTCAGTGATGCCATCCAGCCATCTCATCCTCTGTCATACTCTTTTCCTCCTGCCCCCAATCCCTCTCAGCATCAGAGTCTTTTCTGAGTGAACTCTTCACATGAGGTGGCCAAAGTGCTGGAGTTTCAGCTTTAGCATCATTCCTTTCAAAGAACACCCAGGACTGATGTCCTTCAGAATGGACTGGTTGGATCTCCTTGCAGTCCAAGAGACTCTCAAGAGTCTTCTCCAACACCACGGTTCAAAAGCATCAATTCTTCAGTGCTCAGCTTTCTTCACAGTCCAACTCTCATATCCATACATGACCACTGGAAAAACCACAGCCTTGACTAGACGGACCTTTGTTGGCAAAGTAATGTATCTGCTTTTGAATATGCTATCTAGGTTGGTCATAACTTTCCTTCCAAGGAATAAGCATCTTTTAATTTCATGGCTGCACTCACCATCTGCAGTGATTTTGGAGCCCAAAAGAATAAAGTCTGACACTGTTTCCACTGTTCCCCTATCTATTTCCCATGAAGTGATGGGACCAGATGCCATGATCTTCATTTTCTGAATGTTGAGTTTTAAGCCAACTTTTTCACTCTCCTCTTTCACCTTCACAAGAGGCTTTTTAGTTCCTCTACACTTTCTGCCATAAGGGTGGTGTCATCTGCATATCTGAGGTTATTGATATTTCTCTGAGCAATCTTGATTCTACTTGTGCTTCCTCCAGCCCAGCATTTCTGATGATGTACTCAGCATATAAGTTAAATAAACAGGGTGACAATATACAGCCTTGACGTACTCCTTTTCCTATTTGGAACCAGTCTATTGTTCCATGTCCAGTTCTAACTGTTGCTTTCTGACCTGCATACAGATTTCTCAAGAGGCAAGTCAGGTGGTCTGGTATTCCATCTCTTTCAGAATTTTCCACTGTTTACTGTGATCCACACAAAGGCTTTGGCATAGTCAATAAAGCAGAAATAGGTGTTTTTCTGGAACTCTCTTGCTTTTTCGATGACCCAGAGGATGTTGGCAATTTGGTCTCTGGTTCCTCTGCCTTTTCTAAAACCAGCTTGCACACCTGGAAGTTCACGGTTCATGTATTGCTGAAGCCTGGCTTGGCGAATTTTGAGCATTACTTTACTAGCGTGTGAGATGGGTGCAATTGTGCAGTAGTTTGAGCATTCTTTGG
>NW_011495050.1:9378793-9414453 GCF_000754665.1 Bison bison bison
TCAACTGGAATTCTATCTGGAGAAGGAAATGGCAATCCACTCCAGTACTATTGCCTGGAAAATCCCATGGATAGAGGAGCCTGGTAGGCTACAGTCCATGGGGTCGCAAAGAGTCGGACAGGACTGAACGACTTCACTTTGGCTTTGGAATTCCATCACCTCCACTAGCTTTGTTTGTAGTGATGCTTCCTAAGGCCCACTTGACTTCACATTCCAGGATGTCTGGCTCTAGGTTAGTGATCACACCATGGTGATTATCTGGGTCATGAAGCTGTTTTTTGTACAGTTTTCTGTGTGTTCTTGCCACCTCTTCTTAATATCCTCTGCTTCTGTTAGGTCCATACCATTTCTGTCCTTTATCGAGCCTATCTTTGCATGAAATATTCCCTTGGTATCTCTAATTTTCTTGAAGAAATCTCTAGTCTTTCCCATTCTGTTGTTTCCCTCTATTTCTTTCCATTGATCACTGAGGAAGGCTTTCTTATCTCTCCTTGGTATTCTTTGAATCTCTGCATTCAGATACTTATAATTTTCCTTTTCTCCTTTGCTTTTTGCTTCTCTTCTTTTCACAGCTATTTGTAAGGCCTCCTCAGATAGCCATTTTGCTTCTTTGCATTTCTTTTCTGTAGGGATGGTCTTGATCCATGTCTCCTGTACAGTGTCATGAACCTCATTCCATAATTCATCAGGCACTCTATCAGATCTAGTCCCTTAAATCTATTTCCCACTTCCACTGTATAATTATTAGGGATTTTATTTAGTTCATACCTGAATGGTCTAGTGGTTTTCCCCACTTTCTTCAATTTCTGAAGAAATTTGTCAATAAGGAATTCATGATCTGAGCCACAGTCAGCTCCTGGTCTTGATTTTAATGATTATATAGAGCTTCTCCATCTTTGGCTGTAAAGAATATAATCAATATATTATATTGATTATATTATGTTATAATATATCAATATAATCTGATTTCAGTGTTGACCGAAATCATCTGGTGATGTCCATGTGTAGAGTCTTCTCTTGTGTTGTTGGAAGAGGGTGTTTGCTGTGACCAGTGCATACTATTGGCAAAACTCTATTAGCCTTTGCCCTTCTTCATTCCGTACTCCAAGGCCAAATTTGCCTTACTCCAGGTGTTTCTTGACTTCCTACTTTTGCATTCCAGTCCCCTATAATGAAAAGGACATCTTTTTTGGGTGTTAGTTCTAAAAGGTCTTGTAGGTCTTCATAGAACCATTCAACTTCAGCTTTTTCAGTGTTACTGGTTGGGGCATAGGCTTGGATTACCATGATATTGAATGGTTTGCCTTGGAAATGAACAGACATCATTCTGTCGTTTTTGAAATTGCATGCAAGTACTGCATTTTGGACTCTTTTGTTGACCATGATGGCTACTCCATTTCTTCTAAGGGATTCCTGCCCACAGTAGTAGATATAATGGTCATCTGAGTTAAATTCACCCATTCTAGTCCATTTTAGTTTGTTTATTCCTGGAATGTTGATGTTCACTCTTGCCATCTCCTGTTTGACCACTTCCAATTTGCCTTGATTCATGGACCTAACATTCCAGGTTCCTATGCAATATTGCTCTTTACAGCATCAGACCTTGCTTCTATCACCAGTCACATCCACAGCTGGTTATTGTTTCTGCTTTGGCTCCATCCCTTCATTCTTTCTGGAGTTATTTCTCCACTGATCTCCAGTAGCATATTGGGCACCTACCGACCTGGGGAGTTCCTCTTTCAGTATCCTATCATTTTGACTTTTCATACTGTTCATGGGGTTCTCAAGGCAAGAATACTGAAGTGGTTTGCCATTCACTTCTCCAGTGGACCACATTCTACTGACCTCTCCACCATGACCCTCCCGTCTTGGCTCCACATGGCAGGGCTTAGTTTCATTGAGTTAGACAAGGCTGTGGTCCATGTGATCAGATTGGCTAGTTTTCTGTGTGAATTAACAGTATTTGATACATAAATCAGAAAATGAAAGAGAGAAACTAAAACCAACAACATGTTTTTTTCCAAGATTTGAAAATGGGGAAAATGGTGGAGACACAAGAGCATATTTAAGGGATATAATTGGGAGATTTGAGTTCATCTGACATGCTGAGTGTGTAACTAAACCTTATTTCAACAAGTAAAGTTTGTTGTTTTTGTTTTTGTGTTTCTTTAGGGATAATAATCATTCAATGATAGAATGACTAGATGTTTTACTTTCAAAACATTTTAAAATAGCATATATTATATACATACACGCATGCACACTAAGTCGCTTCAGTTGTGTCTGCCTCTGTGTGACCCTATGGACATCAGCCCTCCAGGCTTCTCCATCCACAGGATTCTCTAGGCAAGAATACTGGAGTGGGTTGCCATTTTCTTCTCCAGTATACATACACAGATTAATTTTTAAAAATATAATTAATGCTAAAAATATTTTCTGCAGCTTATTCTCTAAAATTCTGCTTTTACCTGTTCTCTGATTTTATTTTTCAGCTCCATGTGGTGGCCATTTTTCAGCTCCCAGTGGATTGATTCTGTCACCAGGATGGCCCGGATACTATAAAGACTCTCTGAATTGTGAATGGGTGATTGAAGCTGAACCAGGACACTCTATCAAAATTACATTTGAAAGGTTTCTAAAAATACTTTTCTACTTTAAAAAACAGATTATCTAAAAGAATAGTTGACATTCTCTTTTACTTACCAAATTCATGATTAATTTTGCTGCACTAGTCAGTTGCTGTGCCTTTAGTGTTTCAGAATGTTTTCCCCTTTTAGCCTTCAGTCTGTCCTGAAGTTAATTTCCCATTTGCTTAATGCTCTATCAGTACTAATGAGATATATAAGATGGATTTTTTATTCATATATATAATACACACACACACACACACCACTGAGATATGAATCTATAACCTTTAACTTAATGTTTAGTTGCCCTATATTTTGAAGGGCCTGTGGATTCTGTTTTGCTAGATTGTCAAAGGTAAAGATGCTGTAAATACATTTGAATTGTTACCATATTGTAGCCTGAGGCATCTGCTTACATACATTACCCATATACCTACACTTACAGGGCCTTCAGAAAAATGGCTGTGTCAAATCCATGTGAATTAATGATTTGTCAGTAAAGTGTCGACTCCCACCCAGGATAATTAGTATTATTGATTGAATAATCTATATCCTATAAGATTATAATATTGTCTATTAAAAGTTTTAAACAATGAATCTTCATGTCTGTGATTCAATCACTATTCCCAAATCCAAATAGAAGTATCTATTTAATTTTTCATTTATATTTTCACCCCTCTCATCTTCCAACCTTTTATTTACCAAAAAAAAAAAAGGAAAGAGAAGGAACCCCTGTAAGCCTTATAGTAAATATATATATTTGTCAGAATTGTGCTCTGACGAGTGAATTTTACAAATATAGCATGATCTTTTCCTAATTAAAGAGTACCTTCATTAAAATTAACCTATTCAGGCTAGTGTAAAAATTTGAGAGGAAAACATTCTATTTTGAAAGATGTACAATACTAAACATTTCATATGAGGTCACTCTCCCTTACTATGACCTACACAATTTTATTATGACTATTAATTTCCTCAGGCTGCCATAACAAAATATAACAGATTAAGTGGCTTAAGTAACAGAAATGTCTTTCCTCATAGTTCTAAAGGCTAGAAGTCTGAGATAAAGGTGTCAACAGGGTTGTCCTGTAAGGCTTTAGTCTTTAGCTAATAGATGCCTGTGTATGCCTTCCTGTGTCTCCATGTGGTCTTCCATCTGTGTGTATCTGTTTCCTAATCATTTCTTTTTATAAAGACAGAAGTCATATTTCAGTTAGTCTAGTCACTCAGTCATGTCTGACTCTTTGCGGCCACATGGACTGTAGCCTGGCAGGCTTCTGTGTCCATGGACTTCTCCAGGAAAGAATACTGGAGTGGGTCTCCAGGGGATCTTCCCCACCCAGGGATCAAACCCCCGTCTTCTGCATTGAAGGCAGATTCTTCACCATCTGAGCCACCAGGGAAGGTACCCCATATAATCTCATTTTACCTTAATTACCTAATTAAAGGACCTTTCTCCAAATACATTCACAGTCAGAGGTATTAAGGGGTTAGGATTTCAACATTTAAGTTTTAGGGGTCAGAATTCAGCTCATAATAATGACTTACATATTAAAAAGTGATTTCATTTAGAATAACATGAAGAGTTTTTGTTATGATATTAAAACCATGTCATTTGTTCAGTAGTTGACATAGCTTCTTGCCATAGTAATTTTTAAAAAGCTTGAAAAGCACCTTATTTATTCAGAATCAAATCATTGTGAAATAATAGTGCCCCATGAATGTGTGATCCAAATTAACCAACTTTACTTTATTACACAAAATTTTACTTGGTTTGGAGTATACCATATAACATATTATTGATCATATCATTAAATAATTTTTTAAAAAATTTATGCCAATATGACAGAGATTTATAATGTATTTTTAATTTGTTAAATTTAGAGCATCACACCTGAAATATTAGCATAGTTGTCACTCTGTCATAATTGATCTCACACTTTTAAAAATTGCGTATATTATAGGTTTAAACACATGATTTTAGTATTTCCTGTTTTGGACTGAACATTATTTTATATCAGGAGTTATGATGCTAAGGTGATTGAAACATCTTATATTTTCATAGTTCATAATATTTTCACCCATATATTAATAATTCTCACTAATCATCATCTTTCAATATCTAATGAAGAGTTGAGCACCATCTCAGATACAAAGGGAAGTCTAGGCCCTTTTTACATCCTCAGAGCTTTCCTGGAGATGCTTTTGTTCACTTATGACTCTGAATCCCTGCTCTCAGAGTCATCTCACTTTTGAGATACTGAAGCTGCTATCCTTTCAACTCCTTACTCTGGTCTTTATTTGGATCACTTGCCTTCATTCACACAATAAAAAGAAAGAAAACTTTAGTACAAGGGATAACCAAATAGGATTATTGGACAATCCAGAATAATTTAACATTAAATAAACCCTCACTGTTCTAAAATTTTCCTGGTAAATTCCATCGTGGGAATGATTGCATCTCTCTCTCTCTAGTTTCCTCCCCTTAGCCTAGACCCTTCTCCATGTCTATCTAGTATTTTCCCCATCAGGATCTTCACCCCTCATTTCCCTCACTCCCTAGTTGCTCCCTCCACTATATAGCAGGGTAAATCTCAAAATATCTGTTAACTTAAGCAGAGCAATTTAAGTGTGTTTGTTTCTCTGAGCTCCCAACTTGGCGATGGGTGGGATGATGGGGATGAATTTTTGCCTTTCTTTCTAAACATGCAGATTAAGATTTTTCCCCCTAAATCAAAGATCAGTGTTCTTATAAGAAGAATTCACCCCTTCTCCACCTCCCAGATGACTCAGATTGTAGCCAACTTTTAAATTAAAATAAAATATATATATATATATAAATATTCAATATAGAAGAATTACATAAGCATAAAACAATATCATAAGAAAATTAAGTGTTTTTAACAAAGAGTGCATTATTGTATGAAAAAGCATTTCCCAGTTTGCTAATAATAGTCACTAAATTCCACTAAAGTAACCCCTGATATCTTTCAGGGCTTCCCATGTGGCTCAGTGATAAAGAATCTGCCTGCCATTGTCGGAGATATGGGTTCAATCACTGATCGGGAAGATCTCCTGAGGAGGAGATGGCAACCCACTCCGGTATCCTTGCCTGGAAAATCCCATGGACAAAGGAGCCTGGCAGGCTATGGTCCACAGGGTTGCAAAGAGTCAGACATGACTTAGCGACTGATGAGCACACATGTGTGATATCCTTCAGCCTTATGTAGGCTATCTAGCACTGCCTACCTGAAAAGCAGTTAGATTGCAAAGCAATGGTTGTAAATGAGAGCACCACACACATAACTTATGATTTTGGACTTTTATTTGAAGGCACTATTTTCTCTGTCCAGAGTTCTTAATATGTCTGTCTTATCTCTTCAAACATGTTGTTGCATGGGCTTCTTTGCTATCTTGTTTAGATGCCTTCAGAATTCTCAAAATTAATATGCACCTACAGGCTATGTTCTAAGTCAGGTCAGCCCAAAACCTTCCTTTGAAAAAGAAAAAAATCTTTCCAGTCATTTTTATAAGATGCAATGCTAGAGACACCTAATTTAATTTTGATAAATATAGTTTACTTAGTTATTGTTACTCTGCCACTTTCTTATCCTCTTACCTTTTTCCTGAGACACAATTTTTTAAGTTAGACTAGAAGCAAGAGAATCAAATTAAAAAGTGATTTTCACTCCTAGGGTTTGTGCACAGCAACAAAAAACAGTTCTGTACATTGAATCAGAACAACAAGCCTAGGTTGAGAAACGATTTCCAGAATACAAAGATTTTTGACTTCTCCCATGGGTATCACTGAACAGGACTTGCCAGTTATGCCTGTTTTCTTAATCCCTCAACTACCCACTCAAGTGAATTACAACCCCCTGCCCCCCAGCTCCTTCACCTCCTTGATGGCAATCTTCTTTTTTTTTAAACAATTCCATGTTAATTAGCCCAAACACTGGAAGAATCAAGAGTTAGACCACTTTGTGTATTTATTGATGGTGTTTTCACTATTTTAGAATAGACAAGGCTCAGCTATATCAGTATATTTTTTTTGAATCAAACTTTATGTAACTAAAATAAATAAAGTCCCACATTATTTTAAGTGTTATGAACAAACATGTTTGGGGGTTTGAATCCTCTATCTGCCCTTCACACATGTACATGTGCACGTGTGCAAACACACATACACATACGCAAACAAACACCCACCCACCCCCATTGGGTTCTTGAGTTTGAGCTATTTGAAGGGAAAATTATTTTTTAAACTTCCATTTCTTTTGTTTTTCCTAAAGATTCTTAAAGCATGTGTATGACCTGTTTTAGGGTTGTCCATACTCCATTTGCTTTCTATCAGAAACTGTCTTCTTTAAAGTAATTAACATTTTTAAACTTCTGCTACATGGTCAGAAGTATCTGTGTAGCAAAACAACGAGCATCAATCTTCATCAAGTTAAAAATAAATGAGGATTTTATCTGTTAGGTAATAACATAAAATAGTCACTTTGAAATCAGAAATGTGTACATCTATCACTTCCTTGTTTAGGGACCTTATAGTATTTCAGTGCTTCATTTCCCCCTTAAGATTTTTCTGAGAAACAAGATATCATCTTTGAACTATCCACCAAGAATTATGTTGTTAAAAAAATGAATTCATTTCTGATTTTCAGCTGAACTCTTGTAAGGACACTGATTGTTAATTCTTTAATAGTCCTTCTCATCCTGAGAATATCTTTTTATAGAATTTGTTTCCAAATGATGGATTGCATTTATTACAGAGTAACACCATTTGCTTTCTACTACTCATGAATAGCATGAAGTAATTTGGCAGAAAATGATATTTAAAAATTCAGATAATATATTCAGATGACTTTAGAGACCAGGGTTTGATCTCTGGGTTGGAAAGATCCTCTGGAGAAGGGAATGGCAATCCACTTCAGTATTCTTGCCTAGAGAACCCCATGGACAGAGGAGTCTGGTGAGCTACAGTCCATGAGGTCAGAAAGAGTCAGACATGACTGAGTGACTAATACACACTCACATATTCTCAAATGTTGTGAGTGATTAGAATTAGTCTACAGAAAAACAAATACTGAAAACATTACAAATATATTAGCCATTAGTTGGCCTCTTGAGATTGCCTAAATCAGTAATATCTTAAGAATTACACTTTCCTGTCAAATGCAAGGCCTTCCCCTGATGGCTCAGCAGTAAAGAACCCACCTGCCTATGTAGGAGACATGAGTGCAATCCCTGGCTCAAAAGATCACTTGAAGGATGATATGGCAGCCCACTCCAGTATTCTTGCCTCGAGAGTCCCATGGACAGAGGAACCTGGTAGGCTACACTCCATAGACTACAGTCCATAGGCTGCAGAGTCCATAAAGTGACTTAGCACACATATACACATCAGATGCAAAACAAAATAACAAAACCACTAATGGACATGTAAGTTTTAACTGTTTATCCTTTCCTAACATCAGTTCAGTTCAGTTCAGTCACTCAGTTGTGTCTGACTCTCTGCGACCCCATGAACCACAGCATGCCAGGCACCCCTGTTCAAAAGCAACTCCCAAAGTTTACCCAAACTCATCTCCATTGAGTCGGTGATGCCATCCAACCATCTCATCCTCTGTCGACCCCTTCTTCTCCTTTCCCAGCATCAGGGTCTTTTCAAATGAGTCAGCTCTTCACATCAGGTGGCCAACATATTGGAGTTTCAGCTTCAACATCAGTCCTTTCAGTGAACACCCAGGACTGATCTCCTTTAGAATGGACTGGTTGGATCTCCTTGCAGTCCAAAGGACTCTCAAGAATCTTCTCCAACACCACAGTCCAAAAGTGTCAATTCTTTGGCACTCAGCTTTCTTTATAGTCCAACTCTCACATCCATACATGACGACTGGAAAAACCATAGCCTTGACTAGACGGACCTTTGTTGGCAAAGGAATGTCTCTGCTTTTTAATATGCTATCTAGGTTGGTCATAACTTTCCTTCCAAGGAGTAAGCGTCTTTTAATTTCATGGCTGCAGTCACCATCTGCAGTGATTTTGGAGCCCCCAAAAATAGTCAACCACTGTTTCCATTGTTTCCCCTTCTATTTGCCATGAAGTGATGAAACCAGATGCCATGATCTTCGTTTTCTGAATGTTGAGCTTTAAGCCAATTTTTTCACTCTCCCTTTGCATTTTCATCAAGAGGCTCTTTAGCTCTTCTTCACTTTCTGCCATAAGGTTGGTGTCATCTGCATATCTGAGGTTATTGATATTTCTCCCAGCAATCTTGATTCCAGCTTTTGCTTCTTCCAGCCCAGCATTTTTCATGATGTACTCTGCATATAAGTTAAATAAGCAGGGTGACAATATACAGCCTTGGCATACTCCTTTTCCTATTTGGAACCAGTCTATTGTTCCATGTCCGGTTCTAACTGTTTCCTGACCTGCATATAAGTTTCTCAAGAGGCAGATCAGGTGGTCTGATATTCCCATCTCTTTCAGAATTTCCTACAGTTTATTGTGATCCACACAGTCAAAGGCTTTGGCATAGTAAATAAAGCAGAAATAGATATTTTTCTGGAACTCTCTTCCTTTTTCCATGATCCCGCGGATATTGGCAATTTGATCTCTGGTCCTTCTGCCTTTTTAAAACCAGTTTGAACAGCTGGAAGTTCACGATTCACGTATTGGTGAAGCCTGGCTTGGAGAATTTTGAGCAGTACTTTACTAGCATGTGAGATGAGTGCAGTTGTGCAGTAGTTTGAGCATTCTTTGGCAATGCCTGTCTTTGGGATTGGAATGAAAACTGATCTTTTCCAATCCTGTGACCACTGCTGAGTTTTCCAAATTTGTTGACATACTGAGTGCAGCATTTTCACAGCATCATCTTTAAGGATTTGAAATAGCTCAATCAGAATTCCATCATCTCTACTAGCTTTGTTTATAGTGATGCTTCCTAAGGCCCCCTGGACTTCACATTCCAGGATGTCTGGCTCTAGGTGAGTGATCACATCATCGTGAATATCTGGGTTGTGAAGATATTTTTTGTACAGTTCTTCCTAAAATAGCCAACAGTTAGATCTTATTCTGAGATTTGCAGAGGAATTTTGTTTTCTTTCTTCTCTCATTTCTTAATATTTGGTAGCTCTTAAGTCAATTAACTTTACTGTTAATAATCTTAAACTTTTATTTCTGTTCACCTTCCTGTCCTTAACTCTTTGACCACAAGCCATCAGTATCAGTCTACCTGAGTGCAAATTTTAAAATGAGAACTATTTCACTGTGGTCAGAAAGATTTTGGATAACACAAAGAATATTTTAAAAGATACTGAAAATTCACTAAAATGAGATTAAATTTCATTTTAATATCATCTCATGGCTCCATAAGATTTTTTATGATAAACAATAAATTTAATGTCATAAACTAATACACAGTAGATCAAGGCAATTCATGTGAAATTTATATATAACCATCCTAAAATACAAAATAAAAGAAATTCAAATTATTGTGTAACTCTTTTTCATTTTCTCTGTTATTATAATTTATTTTTATAGTTTCTTGTGGCAAATCTGTGGTGATTTTCTTTTTAGACATTCACTCCTACTGAATAATACTCTCTGATCACAGCATTTAATGTTGCTATTCTATTAAGAATTAAGTCTCTTTATGCTTTAAATCAAAGTAATCCCTCACTTTTCTGTGCACTTTAATTTGGTTGTTATCAGCTGACTTGCTATCAAAGTGAAAGTCCAATTTCAGTACTAGAGTAGACTGACTACAAAATAACCAAATAATAGATTTGCAGTGCATAATTGCCTGATCATTTATTTAAAGGACATAATGTGTTTCTATACATTTACTACTCTAAATCATATTATTGGAAAAACTATTTTTATTAGACAAAAATACAATATATCCCAGGTTGCAAAGTGAGAAGTAAGATAAACTTATGAAATCCATTAGTTTTACTAAAACTTTTTTAATAGTACGTACCAGTAGTACAAATCTAAAAATATTTCATTTGTATTTGTCAAATAGCATTAAATTCTACACTTTGTTTTCACTATTGTTAGGTATGATGGAGTGATTATCTATTAATGATAACTGTTGATTATAAAGTGATTATCTGAAAATTGGTGGACATTTCAACTGACAATTCTTTTAAAAACATAGTGAATATAACTAGTTGCCAAAATGTGTTGGAAGGTATATTTTAAAAGAGTGAAAATGAATGGTTAATACTGAAGTATCTAAATATATTGACTTTTTTAAATAAAATTGATAACAGTTCCAGAGAAAATATTTTTTTTCCTTTAAAGTACATTCATTCTTTCATTTACTTAATAAATATTTACTGAGGGTTTGCTATATTCAGAAGATCAACAAAAAAAACAGAAACTGTCTGACCTCATGGAGTTTATAATCTCTTAAAGGAGACAGCTGTCAACAAGTAAGCAACTATGATTAGTATCACAAAAGCACAATAAATTGTGACAATATGGTAAAGAAACTAAGGTACACTGTGAGGTCAGAGAAGGGCTTGCTGTGGACATATCTAAGCTGAAAACTGAAATACGTATAGGAAAACCTGGGTGAAGGCAGAAAAGAATGTCCTAGGCTATAGGATCATCATGGCAAGGGAGTCAGATGCTCAGTTGTTCATGATTCCACATAAAGGCTTTTTTTCCCCATAACTAAGATTTCTGATCCAGATTCAAAATGTGGAATAATCCTGACATGCAAGAAGGAATTCAAAATTTTATTTTATTAATAATGTGTTATGCATGTTAAAATAAGCTCTGTTTTGGCTACAGATTATAATAAATTATATCTTTTAAAAAATTGAAAGTAAAATCAGGAAGAACAGCCAAAAATCTAAATAAAAACTATACAAAAATTTAATGGCCAAACAGATTTGTCAAAAAACAAAACAGAGATATGAAGAAGAGGTCAGTATGAAGCAGAGGTCAGATTTGAAATATATATACATATACTAAAGATGAAATTATGATGATCTGATTGAGGGTAAATTTTATATAGTCACGTAGTTTTCCATAGAAATGAAGAAAGCAAAAAAAAAAAATAAAAAGGACTACTCCATAAAACATGTTTGGTTAATGAAAAGACCATTTATTTATTCAAGACAGTCTGTAACGTTTGAATAAATCTTTCTTGTGAACAATAAGTATATATACATACTATTTACATGAAAATTGTCCACAGGAATAAGAGCTTATAACTTTGGTATTCTTAAATTATGGATCCTAAAATGATGTATAAGATATTAGCAAAGCTAAAGAAAATTATATATAAAATTAGTAAAAATTATAAATAGTAATTTAAATAGCAGCCTAAAGTGCTTTTTCCTAATAAATATATTTTCACATCTCTCTCTTAATCTTAGATTTCAGACTGAATTGAATTACGATGTTCTGGAAGTTCACGATGGGCCAAATCTTCTGTCACCCTTGCTTGGATCTTACAATGGCACACAGGTGCCCCAGTTTCTATTTAGCAGCAGTAATTTTATATACCTTCTATTTACAACAGACAATAGTCGTTCTAATAATGGTTTCAAGATTCATTATGAAAGTAAGTGATGCCAACATTTATTTTTTTTATTTTTTTATTCTGTTTTCCATGCTTTTGGTATTGTCTTGTATCATTAAGAGAACCTATGAGAATGCTAATGGGTTATAAGGTGTGTGTTTCAGTAAATTCCATAATAGGTTTTTTCCAGCAATATCTATGTAATATTATTATGAAAGGAAATACTAAGGAAATGTAAAAAGTATTAACTAAAAAATCTTAAAAGTGAGTTCATACAATCATTATTTGTGCAGTTCTGAAAAACCAACAATAAGTGGAAATGTCAGTCTAAGATGTATATGAATATTGACAAATTCTTCTAGCATTCACTTCATAAACTCAGTCATACTTCTATATTTTCCTCACACTCATTGCATACATTTCCATTTAAAATATTTAATTTTGTTATTTTGTATGAAGTATTGAAAATTATATTAATATTATAAAGTAAAATATATACTCATGTATATGCAACTATGGCTAACATAACTAGCCAAGGGCTATATATTAAAACAAGCTCTAATTTACAGTCGGAGAAGGCAATGGCACCCCACTCCAGTACTCTTGCCTGGCAAATCCCATGGACAGAGGAGCCTGGTAGGCTGCAGTCCCTGGGGTCGCTGCGAGTCAGACACGACTGAGCGGCCTCGCTTTCACTTTTCACTTTCATGCACTGGAGAAGAGCATGGCAACCCACTCCAGTGTCCTTGCCTGGAGAATCCCAGGGACAGGGGAGCCTGGCGGGCTGCCATCTATGTGGTCGCACAGAGTTGGACACGACTGAAGCGACATAGCAGCTGCAGCAGCTAATTTACAGTGCTGGAATCAGTTTACAATAATTTCACTTAGAATACTACAGTTTTGTTTAAAAAATCTAAAATATGTCTGATTTTTTAAATTGATTCTGATATATATATATATATACAAATCTCTGTTTTATTTATAAACATCTAACATATTTAGACGTGTGGATGTATCGCATATGATGCACAGTTGCACACATACATATAAACTCATGTATTCACACATTTTAATCTGGAAATATGTTGCCATATATCTTCCCATGAAAAACAGTTGTGGTGATTGTATCTAACAATACATTTAAGATTACTGCAAGATATCTTTATATCAGTTTCAGATAGATATTGTATCTCTTATTTTTGTATTCAAGTCTCCTATGCCCCCTCGCCCCTCAGAAAAAAAATTCCAGCATTTAAATTTGTAACTGTATATTCCATGTTAGGTGTCTGTCTTCAGTAAATCTGGATGGACCCGTGAGGTTTTTTTTTAACTATGAATGTTTATTTATTATTTTCTTTTTGTTTTCAACCTTATCTACAATATCATTTAATTATATTAACTTCCCTTTACTTAGAGCTTTGTGGCATGGAAATATATTTTATGAACTATTATAAAATGTAATAAGAGGATTAACACACACTTGGGAATTAAAATGAATTTAAAGAATTTTAATTTCGATCTTTAACATTTATTAGTTAAGCCTGAGTCAGAGTAGAGTCATTTTTAAAGGTCTATTTCAAAATTAATTTTCACTGGCAATTAATTTGTATCAGTGTGCTAACATTAGCAGACACCATTTTCACTTTTGTCCAGCGTTCTATTCTATGCCAAATACATCCTATTCAGTCCATTTCAATCAAGGTAGGTGGTCATAATCGTGTTCTCATACACGATTATTTTAAGAATTATTTTAAGAATTATGTTAAACCATCATGCAAAGTGTTATTAAAAGGGTAAGGATTTTCTATAAACTGACCAACAGATTTAGTTCAGATTCTTGCTAAAACTGAATTAAATGGACCAAGGACAGAGCCCGGGGTGAAAGTGAAAGTCAGGTCCGACTCTCTGCAACCCTATGGCCTATACAGTCCATGGAATTCTCTAGGTCAGAATACTGGAGTGGGTAACCTTTCTCTTCTCCAGGGGCTCTTGCCAACCCAGAGATCGAACCCAGGTCTCCCAAACTGCAAGCAGATTCTTTACCAGCTGAGCCACAAAGGAAACCCGAGAAGACTCTAGTGGTTAGCCTATCCCTTCTCCAGTGGATCTTCCAGGAGTCGAACTGGGGTCTCCTCCATTGCAGGCAAATTCTTTACCAACTGTGTTTATCAGGGAAGCCCAGCCAAGGGGTGAGCCTGACTCTGAGTTTGGCTAAAGCAGAGTCTTTCTCACAGTCAGCAAGTTTGTCACCTGAAGGCCTTTGGTGAAATAGTCCAAATTATTACTGAGGGCTAGTGCTTAAATGGCAGAGTAGAGGCTAGGTAATTCTGAGGCTGATGAGAGGCGCAACAGATACTGATTTTGGTCAAATCTGCCCAGGAGACAGTGACTCTGAATTTAAATTTGTTTACAAAAGTTCATTTTCTTTCATTTTTATTCTAATTAGCCTTGTGGTTTATTTAGTAAACCAAAAGGCTAATTTAAGGGCTTCCCTGGTGACTCACTGGAAAGAATTCACCTGCAATGCCAGAGACCTGGGTTTGATCCCTAGGTCAGGAAGATCCTCTGGAGAAGGGAATGGATACCCACTCCAATATCCTTGCCTGGAGAATCCCATGGACAGAGGGGCCTGGTGGGCTATAGTCCATGGGGTTGCAAAGAGTCAGACATGACTGAGTGACTAACACTTTCACTTGTTTAGTATTGTGAGATAATCTCTAACATCACAAACCCTTTCTTACCAAGAAAACAAATAAAACACTATTTCTGTCGACACTTTGTTAATAAGTTTCTCAAGCTGAAGGTATCCAAATTATCTTTTTTAAATGAACCATTCACAAGCCTCAAAATCAGTAGAGAAAAATTTTTTATTTTACTACTTAAAACTTTAAAAATATATTTGGTATTTTGTGAATTTCTATTTTTATTTTAATGGAACACATTAAAGGAGAAAACTTGATTTCTCCAGTGAACCAAATTTTTATGGGAAGGATTTCTTGAAATGCCATCACTGGTTGTACTCCAGAACTTGATTTTATTCCCTTTCTTGGGCACTTTTACTCATCTGTCTTCCTCTCAAAACAGGAAGATTACAAACACTTCACCAATAGCATAAAAGTTATTTATAGTTTACAAAACACATTAAAATAATAAAAACAACACAGAATAGACTTTCTGTTTTTTGTTTTGTTTTGTTTTGTTTTAGTGCAATCCCCAATCCCAAGGAGCTGTATTATGTTGTATTTCTTGAAATCTAGATATAATCATGTTTCTTAGATTATGTAAATATCATATAAAGCAAGGCAATGATAAATGGCTACAGAACAAATCCTTTGACACAGATACCAATCTCTGAGACATACTTAGAGTCTCCTAAAGCAGTTAAATGGAGTTTTAATGATAGAAGTAATTTCATAGGATTATTTTAATGACTAAATGAGGTAAATTTTGCAAACATTTTAGAGTTGTAAAAACATGGAATATAATAAGCTGAAAACATTAATTATTGCTATGATAATTATTGTATATGCATCTGCTGTGCTGTGCTTAGTCACTCAATCATGTCTGACTCTTTGCAATCCCATGGACTGTAGCCCATCAGGCTCCTCTGTCCATGGGGATTCTCCAGGCAAGAATATTGGAGTGGGTTGCCATGCCTTCCTCCAGGGAATCTTTCCAACCCGGGGATTGAACCCAGGTCTCCCTCATTGCAGGCGGATTCTTTACCATCTGAGCCACCAGGGAAGCCCAAGAATATTGAAGTGAGTAGCCTATCCCTTCTCAAGGAGATCTTCCTGACCCAGGAATAGAACCAAGATCTCCTGCATTGCAGGTGGATTCTTTACCAGCTGAATAACCAGGGAAACCCATAAATGTGTGTGTGTATATATATACATACATATATAAATATATGGAGTGAAGTCGCTCAGTCGTATCCGACTGTTTGTGACCCCATGGACTGTAGCCTACTACGGTCCTCTGTCCATGGGCTTTTCCAGGCAAGAGTACTGGAGCGGGTTGCCATTTCCTTCTCCAGAGGATCTTCCTGACCCAGGGATGGAACCCAGGTCTCCCACATTGTGGGCAGATGCTTTACCATGTGAGCCACCAGGGAAGTCCTATATATATATAGGACTACATATATATATACACACACATTTATACATATATATATATATATATATATATACACATAATTCGGAGGAGGCAATGGCAACCCACTCCAGTGTTCTTGTCTGGAGAATCTCAGGGATGGGGGAGCCTGGTGGGCTGCTGTCTATGGGGTCGCACAGAGTCGGACACAACTGAAGCGACTTAGCAGCATATACATAATTTATAATACAAAATTTGATAGACAATTATACATTTTCATTAAGTTTTTATGTACCTTGTAACCTGATTTTGGCATCACCGACTTGATGAATATGAGTTTGAGCAAGCTCCAGGAGTTGGTAATGGACAGGTAAGCCTGGCCTGCTGCATTTCAGGGGTCGCAAAGAGTCAGACACTACTGAGCTACTGAACTGATCAGCACATTAATTTATCTGTAAAAGTTATCACCAACAGTTGTTTGTTTTGAAGAAATGAGTTTGTTTAAAAGAATAAGAATGTATTTCAGTGATTTGATTCTCATCAAGCTTACTCTTTTTCATATTCCCTTTGTTTTCCAGGTGTTACAGTGAACACCTATTCTTGCTTGGATCCTGGCATACCTGTACATGGTCGTCGTTATGGTCATGATTTCTCCATTGGATCTACTGTTTCGTTTAGTTGTGATCCTGGATACAGGCTGAGCCATGAAGAGCCCCTTCTGTGTGAGAAAAACCACTGGTGGAGTCATTCACTTCCAACCTGTGATGGTAGGTTCAATATGGAAAATAAACCAATTTATAAACCAAAAATAAATCAACATAATCTTGTCAAATGTGAGATTTCTTGAATTTTGCCAATTTTATGTTATCAAACCATTAATAAAGACATAAAAGAATGAATACTGATAATAAATCAAACTTACCCAATGCCTAAGGATGTTATATGTATTTTTAAAATGTGTTGAGGTAACCATTTTAGGTGCCTATTGTGTCCTGCACTCCTTGAAAAAATAGCATCGAAAATGTCAAATTGGTATCAGGTGAATGCAATGAAGAGCTAGAGCATTTACCTCCTGCCTGGAAGACAATGTGTAATAGTCCAAATCCTGCCTAGCTACACAGCTTTATAGCAATGTACCAGACTTCCCTGTGATGGCCAGTTCCTGACCATAGAAAATAATACACCAGTGTCCTTATCTCTTATTTATTTCTATGGAAAATAAGTCAGCAATCCTTCATTTTTTAGAAAACATGTATGAAAATACAATGAAAGAAGCTGCTTTCCTAAGATTGGGAAATACTTGTACCCGTAAAACACACACACAAAGTAAATCTATCCATTGGTTGTGGGTTTTAATTCTCATTTATAACACTATTCATAACATATTCTTATCCTTTTGCCAAGTGGAAGATCACATTTCCCATTTTATAAGTGTTTTCAAATACTGCCAGTGCCATCATTTTTGTGTCAATTTGTTTTTATAACGAGGTTTAAAAGAATCCTCAGCATATCTGCCCCATATTTGGTGCAGTACAATTTGTAATAGTCAGCATTCTTGTGGCTTAAGTGACAAAAACCCAATTCTAACTGATTTTTAAAAATGAAAGCAGAATTTGTTTTTCGAAGTTTCAAACTTAGAAAAGGGCTTCCCTGGTGGCTCATATTGTAAAGACCCTGCCCGCAATGCAGGAAACTCAAGTTCAATCCCTGGGTAGAGAAAATCTCTGAAGAAGGGAATGGCAACCCACTCCAGTGTTGTTGCCTGGCGAATTCCATGGACAGAGGGCTACAGTCCATGGGGTCACAAAGAGTGGGACACAACTGAGCGACTAACACAGGCCAAAATTAGAAAAGGCACACATGGCATACTTCTTGTTGCTAATGATAATCATGAATTCAGACATTTTCAAGGATATTTCCATTTCCACCTTGGCTTTTCTCTCTCCTTATCATCATTCTCTTTAGTTGAAACCAGGCTTTTTCTATATGTGGGACTAAAGGTAGAGAATACACTCTCAGGAGAATGGAATCATATAACCTCACATTTCCAAAATTAGAGAAGAATGAGAGTTCTACCATTCTATTTTAATTAGAAAAATATGAGGAAAGGTCTCTGATTAGTCCATACCTCTACCAGAAATTGTAGTAATGGAAAAGTACCCTTTATGATTGGCTTTCTCCAGGTCATGTGTCCATCCATCCCTATGAAGACAAATGATAGAGTAATTCAACAAGATAGAAAGGTTTGGTGGTGATATTATCAGAAGAAGCAGGAGAAAAAAAAATAATATCCAAGTATACCAGAATGCCAGTGGCACCCCACTCCAGTACTCTTGCCTGGAAAATCCCATGGATGGAGGAGTCTGGTAGGCTGCAGTCCATGGGGTCGCTAAGAGTCGGGCATGACTGAGCGACTTCACTTTCACTTTTCACTTTCATGCATTGGAGAAGGAAATGGCAACCCACTCCAGTATTCTTGCCTGGAAAATCCCAGGGACAGAGGAGCCTGGTAGGAGGCTGTCTATGGGGTCGCACAGGGTTGGACACGACTGAAGCGACTTAGCAGCAGCAGCAGCAGCATACCAGCATGCCAGAGAATGCAATGGCACCCCACTCCAGTACTCTTGCCTGGCAAATCCCATAGACGGGGGAGCCTGGTAGGCTGCAGTCCATGGGATCGCTAAGAGTCAGACACGACTGAGCGACTTCACTTTCACTTTTCACTTTCTTGCATTGGAGAAGGAAATGGCAACCCACTCCAGTGTTCTTGTCTGGAGAATCCCAGGGACGGGGGAGCCTGGTGGGCTGCTGTCTATGGGGTCGTACAGAGTCGGACATGACTGAAGTGACTTAGCAGCAGCAGCAGCAGCATACCAGCATGCTTAAGTGTTATTAATAATAAAATTGAATGTGTCTAGTTTGCCTAGGAGCAACATAGACCCTTATCATCTCTCATCAAGGCAACTGGAATCAACCTTAAATTCAATATCCAACTACTTCAATCTAACCTTCATTCTATTTCATGTTATACGCAATGTCAAAAATATTTAATGACTTTGTTTCCTAGGGATAAAAGTTCAAATTATTAATCAAGAAATTCATGATTCTTAATAACGTGGACTCTATCCTTTCCAGTTTTGTCTCCTTCCAGTATTCTTACCTCTTTGTTTTTTTGAAAGATCATTTATGTCACAATGAAATTTCCATCTTTATCTATCTTCCTCTTTTGTAACCCCAACTCATTCTGAGTATAGCTGTGAAAAGTGAAAGTGAAAGTGAAGTCGCTCAGTCATGTCTGACTCTTTGTGACCCTATAGACTGTAGCCTACCAAGCTCCTCCATCCATGGGATTTTCCAGGCAAGAATACTGGAGTGGGTTGTCAGTTCTTCCTCCAGGAGATCTTCCTAACCCAGGGATTGAACCCGGGTCTCCTGCATCGTAGGCAGATGCTTTACTGTGTGAGCCACCAGGGGAGTCTAGCTGGACAGGAAGCATAGCTGGACAAGGCATACTTTATATTCCCTTTTTTGAATGTCTGAGCTTTGTGTGAAGCTGCTACTTAATTTTTCATTCATTCTAACTGAACTGGACTACATGTAATATTGTACACTGATTTGATTATGCTTTTCCTTCAGTTTAAACTTCTTCCCCAGAGGCAACTAATCTAAAATTCCTTAAAGGGAGGAATAGTGAATAAACAGAATTTATTCTCCTGAGCCAAGAGTGTAACCTCCATTGACATAGATTGCCTGGTTACTCAAGGTACAGCTTGCCTCACTTTGGCACACATTAGTTCTTATCGTTTCTTCATCAGATCAGATCAGATCAGTCACTCAGTCGTGTCCGACTCTTTGCAACCCCATGAATTGCAGCACGCCAGGCCTCCCTGTCCATCACCAACTCCCGGAGTTCACTCAACTCATGTCCATTGAGTCAGTGATGCCATCCAGCCATCTCATCCTCTGTCGTCCCCTTCTCCTCTTGCCCCCAATCCCTCCCAGCATCAGAGTCTTTTCCAATGAGTCAACTCTTCACATGAGGTGGCCAAAGTACTGGAGTTTCAGCTTTAGCATCATTCCTTCCAAAGAAATCCCAGGGCTGATCTCCTTCAGAACGGACTGGTTGGATCTCCTTGCAGTCCAAGGGACTCTCAAGAGTCTTCTTCAACACTGCAGTTCAAAAGCATCAATTCTTCAGCGCTCAGCCTTCTTCACAGTCCAACTCCCACATCCATACACGACCACAGGAAAAACCGTAGCCTTGACTAGACGAAACTTTGTTGGCAAAGTATTGTCTCTGCTTTTGAATATGCTATCTATCTTGGTCATAACTTTCCTTCCAAAGAGTAAGCGTCTTAATTTCATGGCTGCAGTCACCATCTGCACTGATTTGGGAGCCCAGAAAAATAAAGTCTAACACTGTTTCCTCTGTTTCCCTGTCTACTTCCCATGAAGTGATGGGACTGGATGCCATAATCTTCGTTTTCTGAATGTTGAGCTTTAAGCCAACTTTTTCACTCTCCACTTTCACCTTCATCAAGAGGTTTTTTAGTTCCTCTTCATTTTCTGCCATAAGGGTGGTGTCATCTGCATATCTGAGGTTATTGATATTTTTCCCGGTAATCTTGACTCCAGCTTGTGTTTCTTCCAGCCCAGTGTTTCTCATGATGTACTCAGCATATAAGTTAAATAAACAGGGTGACTATATACAGCTTTGACGGACTCCTTTTCCTATTTGGAACCAGTCTGTTGTTCCATGTCCAATTCTAACTGTTGCTTCCTGACCTGCATACAAATTTCTCAAGAGGCACGTCAGGTGGTCTGGTATTCCCATCTCTTTCAGAATTTTCCATAGTTTACTGTGATCCACACAGTCAAAGGCTTTGGCATAGTCAATAAAGCACTCCAGTGTTCTTGCCTGGAGAATCCCAGGGACGGGGGAGCCTGGTGGGCTGCTGTCTATGGGTCGCACAGAGTCGGACAGGACTGAAGTGACTTAGCAGCAGTAGTATCTAGGTTTCCTTTAGTTTTAATGCTGATAAAATTATCTGGTCTATTGTAACCACTGGTGTTAGAAGGCATTGTTAACCGTGATTTAGTCTACAGTAAATAAACATTGAATCAAAATTTAATTTCTTTTACTTCAGTTCATAAGTATTTATTTTTATTATCTTGGAGTATTTACTAAAAACTAACTATCCTCTCAGAAAACTCTTTTTATTCCTTATGTTTCCTAGAGAAATGCACAAGTTCAGAAACAGCTTTCTGAATTTCAGTTTACTCCACTATTTCAAAAGGAATTCTGTGAAGAATGACACCTATCCCTTTAGGAATCTAAAATATAAATAATTTTGTATAATTAACAAATTGTTTTCTTAAAGCTTAGTAAAAGAGCAACTGCTAAACAATTAATTACTCATGTTTAATTTATAACTGATTTATGCAAATGTTGCTTGTAATTAGAAATATATAAGTATGTACTTTAAATGCAAATATGAAAGGTTGAGCTAAATTCTTTTGGGGCTGGTATTAATTCTCAGATACAATTATATACCTTTTTCTTCTCTAGTGTTTCAAAGGATGAAATGAATTTCTAGTATTGGAAGAGGTCTTTACACACTCCTATTATTTCCAGGAAGTAACTTAAGCAAAGATAATCAGACTCCTTCTATTTCAAGAGAGATTTGTTCAGCCTTTGCCTCTCTTAACAGTGGTCATATGACTATATTTCTTTGTATTTTCAGCATTATGTGGAGGAGATGTTAGAGGGCCTAGTGGAACAATCTTATCACCTGGTTACCCAGAATTTTATCCAAATTCTCTGAATTGTACATGGACTGTTGATGTAACCCATGGAAAAGGTAATTTGTCTCATGCAATGATAATGGGCTATCTTCTTAATTTTCATTGCATATATTTTTATTTCATTGTCCTTTACAATGTCATTTTGCATGAGCAAAAACAGATCAGTACTAAAATATGCTAATACAAAATTCAATTTGAATAACTGCAGCAGAGGATTATATTTACTTTTCTGTAGTATTATAACATACATGCTCATATGATTTTTTTTCAGAATGGTAATATATATATATATTAAACTAATGTAATTTGAAATTTTCATAACAATAAAATCTCAAATAGGATGTCTTTTGTCTCTGGCAGAGTGTTAAGAAGTTGATTTCAAAAATTCAAAGGGAAATAGATATTCTGAATTACTGAACTGATTGTAAAGTAAACAGTACATGTTTATATACACTTGTTTTAAAATGGTTTATTTATTATAAATAAATATAATATACAGAAATATAAATAAAATGGTTATTTATTATAACCATATACCCTATATAAATGTATAACTGTCCTAGAAATATTTGTCTCAAATTTTCTGTCAGAACTGCAGTTGGATCTCACGCAGTTGAGTGAAAGTAAAAAATTGCGCTGTGCTTATAGTAGAGCTTAATAAATGTCCTTTGAACAAATAAAGAAAGCCCTTGTAGTACTAAATGTGATTTATTCATGCAATACAACCAAAATATTCAATGACTATTAGCAATATAAATGGTTTAAGAAATAGCTTGACAGTGGGAAAATGGGCATTCTAAATATCAAAACAAAAATGGATGAAAATTATTTACCTGAAAGTATCTATATGCTATTATTTTAAAAAATAATTTATTCATGTTAAAAACTGCTTATTCTTATTGGTTTTTACTATTACATTGTACATGGGCTTCCTGGTAGCTCAGCTGGTAAAGAATCCATCTGCAATGCATGAGACTCCAGTTTGATTTAGAGAAGGGATAGGCTACCCAATATTCTTGGGCTTCCCTGGTGGCTCAGTCAGTAAAGATCTGCCTGCAATGAGGGATGCTTAGGTTCGATCCCTGGGTTCAGAAGATCCCCTGGAGGAGGGCATGGCAACCCACTCCAATATTCTTGCTTGGAGAATCCTCATGGACAAAGGAGCCTGGCAGGCTACATTCCGTGGAGTCACAAAGAGTTGGATATAACTGAGCAACAGCACACACGTTACATTGTACTTATTGGCTTTATTATCAAAGATCTAAAAATTAAAAAACCCAAATCCTAGCAATGAGAAGGTGATGTTACAGTTTTAAAAATTAAAGCTTTATTTAAAACATTTGAATCCACTGTGGTTTTTACACGATGTGTTATTTTATTTTTTAATTTTATTAGAATAGAGTTGCTTTACAATGTTGTGTTAGTTTCTGCTGTTCAATGAGGTGAACAGTTATACATATACATATATACTACATATAAGATCTTTTTTTAGATTTTCTTCTCGTTTGGTTCACCACAGATTCTTGAGTTGAGTTCCATGTGCTAAACAGCAGGTTCTAATTAGTCATCTATTTTATACATAGTAGTTTATGTATGTCAATCCCATCTCCCAATTTGTCCCACTCCTCCTTCCCCCACCATTGGTAACCATGTGTGTTATCCACATTTGCAACTCTATTTCCACTTTGCCAATAAATGAAAACCATTTCCACTTTGGCAATAAATGAAAATAGAAAACCATTTTTCTAGATTCCACATATAAGAGATATACAGTATTTGTTGTTTTTCTTACTTCACTTTATATGACCATGCACAATGCTTTTTATACTTCTGTTCAACTATGTGAGATATATCTGCAGTTCTGATAGAATATTTGAGACACAGATGGTTAGCCTTTATTGAAATTATACATCCTTTCATTAATGGTGAAGGTAATATAAGGATGGTTCTTTTAATGAAAATTAAATATTATTGAGAAAAAAATGCTGTTAAAATGAGTATTCTGGTATTTACTGCAGGAATGAAGTGGAAGACTTCACAAACTGTCATTTTTGTTGTTCTCCATAATAGAAGACTATTTGTTGGAAGTTAACCAAAGCATCCTATTATCCCACTGTGTAGCAGATTAATGGAGTTTAAAATAAGCTTGCTTATATTATACAAGAAAATGGAGGGCTACATACTGCTTGCTGTGTAAACAGAGGTTTAATTAACACTTGAGGTTTTGCACCTTCAGACGTTGCAAGTGTTAATTGAATCTGTATTTACATGGCATGAAATGCAGATTATGTGCTTTTCTTGGAAGAGCCAACAAAATTTGTTCGAAGTACAACTGTTCCAAAGTGTAGTCAAAGTTTTGTGAAGGATAATCTCTTAAAGTTAGGAGAAATTATCAAGATAATGTAGTTAAACTTCTCACCCAGTCCATATACACACACATTGACGCACAAATGCACATCAGTATTGCACCCTGAAGGTCAAAATTCATGATAACTATAACTATAAGCTAGATATTAATAATATTTTTACTTCAAGCCCAAGTTTTTCATATATTTACATAGCAAAAATTACCTTAATAGGACTTTTTGAGTTATCACTTTTATGGGACGGTACTATGATGTTGTAACCACTTACTTTTTCTCACTATTCTTCATACCCACTGCCCTATTAAGATTGTATGTCTTTGCGTGTCTACTTCTACTTCCTGAAATGTCCACCCAAGGGTTGCTCTTCCACAAAGAGCTGTTCACTTTTGAAGGTCATTGCCTTCAGAAGCATCTGCTAGTCCCTCTGACAACCTACCTCTTAAGTTTATGCTGTGATATTGACTCATATTAATTACTTTCATAGCACTTAGCAAAATGTTTGAACGTTTAGTTTATGCATCTTTTTCCCTTAGATAGACTATGTTATTTACAATCTCATTTTTTATATTCTATAATGCTTATAATATAGTAGGTTCTTAGTATCATTTTATTATTTAGATTAATTGCCTTTCATTAAAAGGTCTTTTGTCTAAAAACACAGATTTTATTGCTTAAAACATAATATGATAAACAGAAGCTTCATTTTTTTAAAGTAGTTGACTAGGGCAGAGTGACATGAAAACAACTGACTTTCAGGTTGAAGAAGTAAACAATAAATGATAGCTAAGAGTTGCTGAGCACTTCCTCTGTGAAAGCACTGTGCCAAGTCATCCCTTATATTGTCTCATTTAAACTTTAGGACAACTCTATTAGAATCCATTTTCCCAGATGTCCGAGAAAGTGCGTCTCAGAAAGGCTATGCATGTAATACATGACAGTGGGTTCATTAGCACCACTGCCTAACAGAATTTTAAATTTTCCCATGTATTAATTTCAGTACACATAAGAACAAGCACATTTTTCTAAGAAAAACATGCAGGCTGATAGACTGATTTTTTTTTTCTTTTTTGTTCATTTGCTCTTCTGACTATTTTTCTTATTTTTAGTCTCTGACCAAAATCTAATTCACTTTATCTGAACTTCCACTCATGTTAATTTGTAAATTTAGATATCAGTTAATCTAGATGGCAAAGTATCTTCTCCTTGCTACATTGCCATTTTCATTTACATCTGTCTAGTATCAAATGCCACATTTATATTGAAGAACTTTTGAGACACTGACTTTCTGGACCCAGTCCTAAAAAGGGCTCATTGTGGAGTGAGAAAAAAAAGATGTGTTATATTTTGAAAAAAAGTATCATTGTATATTTCAAGTATTTTCCAAGTTGAAATCACTGGCCTATTATGCAATAATAACTTATCATTACTTATATTTTCAGTTTATTTTTTGGTCTCATTTTATTTCACTTTTTGCTTTTATAACAAACAAGTGATAAATAAGGAGTTTGGGATTAACATATACAATAAAATAGTTAAACAACAAGGGCTTACTGTATAGCAAAGGGAACTATTTTCAGCATCTTATAATAATCTATACTGGAAAATAATATGAAAAAGAATACACACACACACACATATCTGAATCACTTTGCTGTATACCTGAAACTAACTAACACAACTTTGTAGATCAACCATACTTCAATTTTTTAAAAAAGCAATGAAGACTCCAAAACTATCCATCATTTGGAACTATAAAGTTGATAAATAGCATTAAGAATGTTATTTTATCATTACCCACTAACATATGTTACTGAGTTTTTGATGAAGCTTTTGGAGATTCTTCTAGATCAAATAAGAAAATTTATTAAGCACTTCAAAAGAAAGATCAATGTGATATCTTCCTTTATTTCATTTGGTACTTAAATACAGCATCCCAGGTGGCTCAGTGGTAAAGAAATCTGCCTGCTAATGCAGGAGACACAGATGTGGGTTTGATCCATGGGTCAGGAAGTCCCCTGAAGGAGGACATGGAAACCCACTCTAGTATTCTAGCTTGGAAAACCCCATGTCAGAGGGGTCTGGCGGGCTACAATCCATAGAGTTACAAATAGTCGGACACAGCTGAGCAACTGAGCACACACATATGCATATCTTACAAACAGTATAGGATGTGTGTGTGTGTGTGTGTGTGTGTGTGTGTGTATGTGTAATTGTTAGGTTATTACATGCATTTGAGTGTCATTAAACAGTCACATAAGACACAATGCAATGACCGTATTCACCAGGACAGAACAAATGAAAAAATAAAAATAAAAATTTAAACTTTCAAATATTGATGAAGATACAGATCAATTGGATTTGTTGATGAAAATGTAAATTGGCATAGCCACTTTGTGAAACAATATTAAGGCTGAACTATATATATATATATATTAATTTCCCATGAGCCAGTAATTCTACTCCTAGGTATCGATCCAACAGAAATAAGCAATTATGTTCTTCAAAAGACATACTTGAATGCTCCTAGCAGCATTTTCTGCATTCAAGCTAAAATGTCAATTATCTAAATAACCATCAACTTTTGAACAGACGAATGTGTTGTGTTCACAAAATGAAATGGATCTCTAAAACAACTTAAAATCACACACAAAAGTAGAGAGAAATCTCACACACTTAGTGGTAAGAGAAAGAAACTCAGGGGCTTTCCAGGAGGCTCAGTGGTAAAAAATCCATCTGCAATGCAGGAGATGTGGGTTTGATCCCTGGGTCAGAAAGATCCCCTGGAGGAGGAAATGGCAGCCCACTCCAGTATTCTTATCTGAAATACTATGCACAGAGGAGCCTGGCGGGTTACAGTACCTGGGGTGGCAACGAATTGGACATGACTTCGAGACTGATCACGCATTCTAAAGAACTCATACCAAAAAGAGTATACCCTATATGAATCCATTATATAAACTACAAAGAGTTGCTAAGCACTTTAACATGAGTGGAAGTTCAGATAAAGTGAATTGGATTTTGGTCAGAGACTAAAAATAAGAAATAGAAGAGCAAATGAACAAAAAAAGAAAAAAAAATCAGTTTATCAGTCTGCATGTTTTTCTTAGAAAAATGTACTTGTTCTGATATGTACTGAAATTAATATATGGGAAAATTTAAAATTCTGTTAGGTATTAACAGAGTAGTCGATCCTATTAGAAGTTGAATGAGTGGTTACTTTTCCCAAAACACTTCTATTTAAATAAAGGGTATAAGTTTTCCTTGAAATTTTCAGAAAATGCATGTAATTTCTTTTTAGACAGTAATTTTAAAATTTTATTTCCAAGCAGTTTCCAAGACATGACTCATTATAAACCTTATAGAGAAGCGAAAGGAAACAAGCAAACAGAAAAACTCAAAAGAAAGATATAATAATTATACTATATATTCAGAATATTTTATACCAGTGCCTTTCATTTTCACAAAAATCTGTTATAAGAGTCCTGATTTTTGTTAGTTTGGTAACTCTGTGTGTTTTACTAATATACTTTATGAGTCTAATTTTCCTCTTTTCCTTATTAGGTGTACAGTTCAACTTCCACACCTTTCATTTGGAAGACCATCATGACTACTTACTGATCACAGAGAATGGCAGTTTTACCCAACCACTGGCACGCTTGACTGGTTCAGAACTTCCTTCAACAATCAATGCTGGTCTCTATGGAAATTTCAGGGCTCAGTTGCGCTTCATTTCTGATTTCTCAATATCATATGAAGGATTCAATATTACATTCTCTGGTAAGAAAATATGTTTTAAAACCAGAGTTTTAAAAGTGAAAATAGCTTATGCATGATCAAACAGAGAGAGAAAATGAGACAAAAAAGGGTGAAAGCAAAAAAGCTATCTGCCAACAAATTTTAAGGAAAGTTTGAAATGCCTTGAAGATTGACTATAGTAATATATTAAAGGGGACCTTAAAACAGTAGCAAAAAAGAAATTAATTCACAAAAATTTACTAGAAATACAATAAATACATTTCTTTAACTTATATTCCTGTAGAATTCTGAGAGGAAAACTTGCTAAAAATGTCAAGTGAACTTAAAATGGAAGCCCATACATATATGTAAAGGTTTACTTAGTCCATTAATGAAATGTGAATTAAACCAGTGATATTCTAGTTTTGTGTTTCTGGGAAAAGTCATTGTTTGCAGGCCAAGATTAATATATTCATTTGGAACTAGATGATCTAGAAGCAAGTTAATTCTATTATCCTTTTTATTCTAGAATAACCTCTATAGGCAATATTATATCTATAGACAATATTATAACTTGGATTATAAGGGAAGAAAATTGTAAGACAAAACTGAACAAAGAAATATTCTTGTTCTACTTTTTAGCTAAATGGAATAGTGAAAGAGAATACAGAAACAATAAGTAAATCTTATGCCAACTTGCTAATACTAAATTTACAATATTGCAATTATACATAATTATATTAATAATATATATTACAAATATATAAATAAAATAATAAATACTGACTTTGTTCTTCAATTGTTATTCCAGTATTTGCATGGAGATATTTGTCTACTAAAATAAGTTATTTCATAGAGAAGAACAAATGAGCATAATCAGTTTTAACCTAGAATGTTATTAAAATAATAGCTCATCAACATGAAGCAATCCCTTTGTTCTCCACTACAGTTAGGTACTAAGTGTGTGTTCTGGGAATGTTTTTAGATAAGCTACTTCTTCTTAAGACTCTATATAAATTATATTATGGTTAATTTAATTTAGTCTGTCATACCCTGAAGAGTGTTTAAAGGTTTATTTTCATGATGTTCATTCATTGCTTGAGGAAATTCTCTTGTATAAATCTGTAATATACAATTTTAAGTTTGTGGGCAGTCAGTCTTACATAAATTCTTGCTTCTGAAGTCACGTATTTTTCAGAATATGGATTAATAGAATTCCTCGTATACTATAGGCACAAGAGTCTTTGTCATTTAAACTAAAACCATTAAGTAAATGTCATTTCAAAATGTAAATGATTTCATTCCAAATGATATTTTTGCATTTGAAAATATTACTCTATCATGTCATTATTTTAAATCAAAAATCTAAATAAAACAAAACGTTTCTAATAGAGAATAAAAAATACAAGATAAATATCTACATTTCCAATGTATCATTCACAAGGTGACACTTTCTCATCTTTATTTAATTACACATAAGCGTATTTATTATATTATTAGGTCTTTCACAGTTCAGTTCAGTTCAGTCACTCAGTCATGTCTGACTCTTTGCAACCTCATAGACTGCAGCACGCCAGGCTTCCCTGTCCATCACCAGCTCCCGGAGCTTGCTCAAACTCATGTCCATTGAGTTGGTGATGCCATCCAACCATCTCATTCTCTGTCATCCCCTTCTCCTTCTACTTCAGTCTTTCTTTTCAATGCTCCTTCCACCTTTCTCAGCATCAGGGTCTTTTCCAATGAGTCTGTTCTTCTCATCAGGTGACCAAAGTATTAGAGTTTCAGCTTTAGCTTCAGTTTTTCCAATGAATATCAGGACTGGTTTCCTTTAGGACTGACTGGTTTGATCTTGCAGGTCTTTCACAAAAGAAGAAAATTATGTGTGCCATAGTATATACCCATAATTACATCTATGTGTGCTCAGTCGCCTCAGTCTTGTCTGACTCTGGGACCCTATGGACTGTAGCCCACCAGGCTCCTCAGTTCATGGGCTTTCCCAGGCAAGAATACTGGAGTGAGTTTCCATGCCTTCCTCCAGGGGATCTTCCCGACCCAGAGATATAACCCACTTCCCTGGTATATCCTGCATTGCAGGAGGATTATTCACCCTTGAGCCATGGGGGGAAGCCCGCAGTTATACTTATAAGCACTTTTAAAATGTATGGCTAGCCCTGAAAGCAACCAGTTTACAAAATATAGAAGTATACCCTCAAAATCACTACTGTTTTTTGTTTGTTTGTTTGTCCTCTTCATCCAATTACAGAGTATAATCTGGAACCTTGTGAAGATCCTGGAATTCCTCAATATGGTAACCGAATTGGGTTCACCTTTGGGGTTGGTGACACTCTGACCTTCTCATGCTCATCAGGTTATCGTCTGGAAGGGACATCAGAGGTCATCTGTCTTGGTGGTGGCCGACGAGTGTGGAGTGCACCTCTGCCAAGGTGTGTGGGTACGTGGTCAGCTGCTTTCATTTGCTTGTATGTGTAGTCACTGTCCATGGAGTTGCATGATTATACACCCTTTTTAAAAAATATGTAATCTGTTGAATTTCTTCATTTATTTCATATTAATTATTTCAAATTTTTTTTTTTTTTTTTTACTTGGCAATCTGGTAAAACACAATTATCTTCTCAACTGCTCCATTCAGCCTACCATGCTTCTAAATTTGTCTTCGGATCATGGGAATAAGGAACGAAGAGATGGTTAGAGAGACAGATAATAGATAGATAATAGAATCATATTTTGAAAGCTCACAGACAATTGCATTTCTGCATTCTATTAATAGATGTTTTTTCATGATTTCTGACAATATTTGATAACTTAGAATTAACACCTATGAAAGGATTACAAGGGAAAATAGTAGAGAATTTGAGTTATCAAGGCAAGTATTGCCTCAATATATGCAATCTACAGAATAATCTATTATGATAGATGAATTCCGATTGGAATTCATGTTGTGAAATAAAGAATAGCAATAATTAAAGTATTGAAAATTTGAAGCACCATCTCAACCTTTGGAAATGAATATTTTGACTGATAGAAAAAAAATATCTGTAGAGAAATGAAGGACTTTTCACTAGGACTTAAAATCATTTTCTATTTATACAGGAAATAAACAAGAATTTCTTTAGGTGATCACCCATTCAGTGGTTATCAGTACTCATTTTTATAATAGAACAAGATACAAGTGATTTTGCTATTTCAAAAAGCTCTTAAAACTCTCAAATGTATTTAACTTGAATTTAATTATAAATTTGTGGGTCACAGTTGTTTGTAAGTTATACTACAAAATCAGGTGAATTTGTAGAGCTTTGATCTGTGGTTTAAGACTTTATCCTTTTTTTACTTATTTTAATGGAGGCAAATTCCCTCTAGATTAAAAAATTAATGAAGAAGAGGATTCCTTCTGTGACTTATTCCATACATTGCTCACTGTATGGAATGTTGTGGGAATCCTGTGAATCCTTAAATCTAGTAAAACAAAATTGATATTTCAGGTTAATATGGGTCTGAAAGTTTTTATAGTGCTGAGATTGTTTTCATAGCCCCTAAGTGTTATATAACAGAGAAGCTGATATTTAACAGATGAAATGTCTTTACTCCCAAAATATCTTTTCCAGGGAGATATATAGAGTGTAGTCTTTCTGGTTTTGTTTCTATGTTTGTTTTTGTTGTTGCTGATTTTGTTTGTTTGTTTGTTTTACTGTTTCCGGATTTGGAATTCTTCTCTGTATCTGAATTGTCCCTGTTTCCATTTTCATTTGGTGTGAATATTTTCAAAGGTCAATTAATGAAAACCTTGGGAATAGGGTGTTTGGCTTTATATTCTGGTCATTTGATACTGGGTTAATTCACTTTTCTAAACTTTGTTTTTCTCATCAGCAAAATGGTTGCAACATTATGTTAATGTTAGTTATGAGGGTTAAAAAAGATCAGCCATGCTAGTAGACACCCAATACAATCACTGGAATATTGGAGGAGTTCAGAGTTTAGATGTTGAGAATGTTTAGATGTTGAGAACTTATTATATTGAGAATAATCTGCAATGTTAGTTTATTTGAACAAATTTTATTTCTTCTTAGATTCTTTGTAGTTTTCATGTAATATATCTCTAAAGTCAACAAGCCACCAGAAAAGCCCTTCTCTAGTGCATATTTGCTTAAAAACATCACTTAGTCCTCAGTATCGCCAGCCTCATAGAAAGCTTATGTTATAGACAGGGGCCTAGTTATGAGTAAGTTATATTCCAAAAATTTCCTTCTACTTTGGTTATTTGGAATCTAGGTAGTTTTGCCTTGGCACAGGGTTGCAAACAGGGACATTCCCAGAACAAACAAGAAGTGATTATAAATTTTGTATCAAGTGTAAAACTAATACTAACATTTACTAAAAAGACTTATGTATACCTAGGTTACATAAGACTGTCCCTGATTCTGAACAGTAAGGCAACTGATAAAGCAGTTTTTGGAAACTTGCTTTTCATTTATATTTTACTTTAATTTTGATTCTATATTTACACTATAAATTTGTTAGCATCTTTCTGTTTCTGTGGGTAGAATTTGATGAAAGGTATCTTAATTCTAGATGTTAGAAGAATAATAAATAGTATTTTCATTTAAGGAATTTCTGGAATAACCTCTTCATTTATGTTTCAAGGTAATATTTTTAAAAAATAACAAACAATAACACCATAATATTGTCTATACAGTCTGTAAAGCATTATTTCATGTAGTGTCCCATTCCTGAAATCAGCCTATACTTTGAAAGTAGCTTTGAGTTCAGTATCTCAGTCGTGTCTGATGAATCGCAGCACACCAGGCCTCCCTGTCCATCACCAACTCCCGGAATTCATCCAAACTCATGTCCATCGAGTCGGTGAAGCCATCCAGCCATCTCATCCTCTGTTGTCCCTTTCTCCTCCTGCCGCCAATCCCTCCCAGAATCAGAATCTTTTCCAATGAGTCAACTCTTCGCATGAGGTGGCCTAAGTATTGGAGTTTCAGCCTCAGCATCATTCCTTCCAATGAACACCCAGGACTGGTCTCCTTAAGGATGGACTGGTTGGATCTCCTTGCAGTCCAAGGGACTTGCAAGAGTCTTCTCCTGCACCACAGTTCAAAAGCATCAATTCTTCAGTGCTCAGCTTTCTTCACAGTCCAACTCTCACATCCATACATAAACACTGGAAAAAACATAGCCTTGACTAGATGGAACTTTGTTGGCAAAGTAATATCTCTGTTTTTTAAATATGCTATCTAGGTTGGTCATAACTTTTCTTCCAAGGAGTAAGCGTCTTTTAATTTCATGGCTACAATCACCATCTGCAGTGATTTTGGAGCCCCCCAAAATAAAGTCTGACACTATTTCCCCATCTATTTCCCATGAAGTGATGGGGCCACAGGCCATGATCTTCGTTTTCTGAATGTTGAGCTTTAAGCCAACTTTTTCACTCTCCTCTTTCACTTTCATCAAGTGGCTTTTTAATTCCTCTTCACTTTCTGCCTTAAGGGTGATGTCATCTGTATATCTGAGGTTACTGATATTTCTCCCGGCAATCTTGATTCCAGCTTGTGCTTCTTCCAGCCCAGCGTTTCTCATGATGTACACTACATATAAATTAAATAAGCAGAGTGACAGTATACAGCCTTGGCGTACTCCTTTTCCTATTTGGAACCAGTCTGTTGTTCCATGTCCGGTTCTAACTGTTGCTTCCTAACCTGCATATAGGTTTCTCAGGAGGCAGGTCAAGTGGTCTGGTATTCCCATATATTGAAGAATATTCCACAGTTTATTGTGATCCATACAGTCAAAGCCTTTGGCATAGTCAATAAAGCAGAAATAGATGTTTTTTTCTGGAATTCCCTTGCTTTTTCGATGATCCAGCGGATGTTGGCAATTTGATCTCTGGTTCCTCTGCCTTTTCTAAAACCAGCTTGAACATCAAGAAGTTCATGGTTCACATATTGCTAAAGCCTGGCTTGGAGAATTTTGAGCATTACTTTACTAGCGTATGAGATGAGTGCAATTGTGCGGTAGTTTAAGCATTCTTTGGCATTGCCTTTCTTTGGGATTGGAAAGAAAACTGACTTTTCCAGTCCTGTGGCCACTGCTGAGTTTTCCAAATTTGCTGGTATATTGAGTGCAGCACTTTCACAACATCATATTTCAGGATTTGAAAGAGCTCAACTGGAATTCCATCACCTCCTCTAACTTTGTTCATAGTGATGCTTTCTAAGGCCCACTTGACTTCACATTCCAGAAAAGTAGCTTTAGCATAATAATATTATCAGTGAAACTATTAAAAGCTCAAGATTGCACACAAACTCAAGGTCAGAATCATGTCTGTCACAAGTTCTTAGGTCCAGAGTTATGCTCCATTTACAACAGCCCACTGCTGTCTTTGACTGGAGGCTTCAGTAAAGTTGAGAGGAAATCTGGTCTTAACTATAATTGATATATGGCTTCAGAAAACTCCTTTGACTATCCTCTATTTTAATTGGAAGAAACCTCTTCTACTGTGAACCATTTATTGAGGTTACTTAAGTGCAGGGAAATATTAAATTTTACATTATTTTTTTTTGAAGTATAGTAGATATCAGTTTAGTTCAGTTGATCAGTCATGTCCGACTCTTTGCAACCCCATGAACTGCAACACTCCAGGCCTCCCTGTCCATCACCAACTCCCAGAGTTCACTTAGACTCACGTCCATCGAGTCGGTGATTCCATCCAGCCATCTCATCCTCTGTCGTCCCCTTCTCCTCCTGCCCCCAATCCCTCCCAGCATCAGAGTCTTTTCCAATAAGTCAACTCTTCGCATGAGGTGGCCAAAGTACTGGAGTTTCAGCTTTAGCATCATTCCTTCCAAAGAACACCCAGGGCTGATCTCCTTTAGAATGGACTGGTTGGATCTCCTTGCAGTCCAAGGGACTCTCAAGAGTCTTCTCCAACACCACAGTTCAAAAGCATCAATTCTTCAGCACTCAGCTTTCTTCACAGTCCAACTCTCACCTCCATACATGACTACTGAAGAAACCCTCCCTTGACTAGACTGACCTTTGTTGGCAAAGTAATGTCTCTGCTTTTGAATATGCTATCTTGGTCGGTCATAACTTTCCTTCCAAGGAGTAAGCGTCTTTTAATTTCATGGCTGCAATCACCATCTGCAGTTGATTTTGGAGCCCCCAAAAATAAAAAAGTCTGACACTGTTTTCCCATCTATTTCCCATGAAGTGATGGGACCAGATGCCATGACCTTCGTTTTCTGAATGTTGAACTTTAAGCCAACTTTTCACTCTCCTCTTTCACTTTCATCAAGAGGCTTTTTAGTTCCTCTTCACTTTCTGCCATAAGGGTGGTGTCAGCTGCATATCTGAGGTTATTGGTATTTCTCCCGGCAGTCTTGATTCCAGCTTGTGCTTCTTCCAGCCCAGCGTTTCTCATGATGTACTCTGCATATAAATTAAATAAGCAGAGTGACAGTATACAGC
>NW_011495050.1:9414553-9423928 GCF_000754665.1 Bison bison bison
TTGCATATAGGTTTCTCAAGAGGCAGGTCAGGTGGTCTGGTATTCCCATCTCTTTCAGAATTGTCCACAATTTATTGTGATCCACACAGTCAAAGGCTTTGGCATAGTCAATAAAGCAGAAATAGATGTTTTTCTGGAACTCTCTTGCTTTTTTGATGATCCAGCGGATGTTGGCAATTTGATCTCTGGTTCCTCTGCCTTTTCTAAAACCAGCTTGAGCATCTGGGAGTTCACGGTTCATTTATTGCTGAAGCCTGGTACGATCTTATATTTGTCTGAGGTGTACAACACAGTGATTCAGCATTTATATACATTATGGATTGATTACCACGGTAAGTCTAGTAACCATCTGCCACCATACAGAGTTACTGCAATATTCCTTATGCTGTTCACTACATCCCTGTGACTTATTTATTTTATAATTGGAAATTTGTACCTCTTAAACCCTTTCACTTATCTTGTTGAACCCCCACTCCCTCACCTCTGGCAGCCATCAATTTTTTCTTTGTATGTATGAGTCTGTTTCTATTTCAATTTGTTTGTTTTGTTGTTTAGATTCTACATATAAGGGACATCATATAGTCATTGTCCTTTTCTCTTTTGACTTATTTCATTTACCTTAATATCCATACTATCCCAAGCGCATGGAAATTTGTAGAGGCAGGAAAATAATCTTGATAGAACTTGAGATCATAACACTCACCATCGAGTGGGTGTTACAGGGATTCTTCTCCCTAAAGAGTAGTATCTGTTGCAGGCACATAGTTTATATTTATGTTTCATTCTTTCCTAAGTTATGTGATCTTTGAAAAGTTGTTCACATCTCTTTCCTGCCAAGTTTTCTCAAATATGATGTTTTCTAAAATATTATAATTACATCCATGCTGCAAGATAGTTTATAGCTCTAAGAAATAAAAGACGTGTAAATCACCTAATGTATCACTCAACAAGTGACACTTGCTCAACTAACCTCATCCCTTTTCCTTGTGCCTACAACTATCTCCACCACCTAATAGTCAGTTCTCCTAAGGGCCATGATAACTGATAGCAGTGAAGAGTAATTTTCACCACCAAGCAGGAGAGGAAAGAGAAGGAAAGCAGTAGATTAAAAAGTTTTACTATGCTATGATCAGCTGAGTACTTCGCACACATAATCCTATTTACTACTTGGTGATCAAGATGATTCTATTTACTACTTAGTAATCAAGATCAATTTTAACTTTTAAAGAAATATATATCTATACTTATGTTTTCCATTTTGAAAAAAGTAAAAATAAGTAACATGTAAAATGATATTTCAGTGGATATATTTTACATTAAGTGATTATCCTGGTGATCCACGTTTCTGTGAAAATGGTCACATATTTTAACCAAATATCTAAAAGCAAAAAAAGAAAGAAAAGTGTAAACAAATGTCATTACTTTGAAAATAAGAAACAGTGACTTGTTTTTGGTCAAAAAATATTTGATTTAAAAAAAAAAATTTGATTTCCCTTTCTTAAATACACATTACAAAAAAAGCAAGAAACAAACAAACAAAAAACCTGGTAGTTCCCTTGTCATCTTTCGAGATAAAAAAACAAAAAAAAACTTACGTGTCTTCATTTAGCTTCCCAACATTCCAGGAACCATGCCAGGTCATGTTGCAAATAAACAAGGACCTAATGGAAGTATTTTGTTTTGGAAAGTAAATTAGCAAGTTAAATATTAATAATGTTTCTTTAGGCAAGAATCCACATATTTTAAGAAGTCCATAAATTTGAAAGTTATTTTAAAGACATTAATTCATTCATTCTTATAGTTTATTTAACACAGCAACTTCTATTTCTAATTTTATGAATCATTAATTTTTTATCTGACCTTGGAGAAGTAGCATGTTGCCTAGATCATGAGTAAAATGAGAAAAATGATAACTCCACATTACACATCTACATAGGTTTCTCACTCTTCAGAACTTTTAGATGATATATACTGATGGTTACTTATTATTTAGTTTTAAAATGAATTTTAAAAATATGGGAAACAAAGTGAAGCATTTGTGGGGATTCTCTGTACTATCATTATAACTTCTTTTAAATCTAAAATTATTCTAAAATGAAAATTTTATTAAAAATTCAGAACAAGAAAGGATCAATTGCACTTGAAAAGACAGTTCATTTTTAATCAAATTCTTTTTATTTCATCTCAACTTCTGAACTCTCTTGTATCTCAGATACCCACTTCCTATGTCAGATATGACTGATTTATTGGTAGTTGGCATTGTAGAAATATAGTGTTGTAGAAAGCATATTAAGATTAAGATATTTCACCAGCTCTCAGACACTACCAGTAATTAGTTGGATGATTTTAAGCAAATATCTTAATTTTATGTGCTTCTCTTTTCTGGAAAGAATAATGCCAATATGAGTTATACTCAACACAAACATCTCTTATAAAGAGAACAAAAATAATTTGATAAATTATGTATACAAATGTATATATTTTTCTTATATAATTATGATTAGGTGTATTTTCTTGATTTGGCAATATAAAAAAATCTATGTTATTACCTTATAGTTTGGTGCTTTATATTTTTTTAAAGATTTTCTTGCTTGCAACCTTGTGAAGTAAGCAGAGGAGATATTATTCCCACTTGACAGCTGAGAAAATGTTGTTACAGAAACATTATAAGTAATTAGTGGAAGGTTATACCAAAAACACAGAAACCAAGTCTCAAACTTTTTAGATCAGTGTTGTAGTTGAAACCGTTTACTTAAGATTGGGACTTGAACCCATGTGCAGGGACTCAAATCCTGCCAAAACCTTGCTTTGAACTTGAACCCATGTGGCTGGGACTTGAACTTTGCCAAAACCCTGCCTGGGATTGAACCCACACTGTGGGTACTGGAACCCTGCCAAAAATCCCTCAATTTAGGATTCTAACCCACATGGCCAGGACTCAAACTCAGCCAAAACCCAGTTTGAGACTTGAACCGCAATCTTAAACATCCAATGTCTGGACTTACTGAGACTCAGGTTCTTTGATCTCAGCACAGAAGGAATTCAAACTGATAAACAGGAAGTAGATTTATTAATATAGGATGCCTGTAAGAGATGCAGGGAGCTCTGCCCTGAAGACTCAGTGGGCTATAATTTATAAAGGAAAGAAAAGGAGGCGAAAAGACTGCCTTCTTCAGGTAGATATAGATGCAGAAGTAAGGCATGCATCATTAGCTCCTCCTTGATATTAGTCAGGAAAGTGTCTGACCCTAGGAGGTCAAACTAGGATTATCATGTTTGTAAAAGGTGGGCCTTCCGTCTAGTAACCTGAGGCATATTTTGTGGTTTTGTTTATGGTTTTATAATTAAGGGGCTTCCCTGGTGGCTCAGATGGTAAAGCATCCACACACAATGCGGGAGACCAGGGTTCAATCCCTGGGTTGGGAAGATCCCCTGGAAATGGCAACCCACTCCAGTATTCTTGCCTGGAGAATCCCATGGACAGAGGAACCTGATGGGCTATAGTCCATGGGGTCGCAAAGAGTCAGACACAACTGAGTGACTTCACTTCACTTATAATTAAGTAAGCCTGCTTCATTGAATAATGTTCCAGTAGCTTTCTTGAGCTATTATTGACTTATAAAGGCCTCCCAAAGTTTCTTAGGTTTCCTTCTCTATGTGTAGTCCCCTACTGACACTTCTACAACTGCTTTTAACTATCCTATTCTATCCCATTCGTGGTGTTCCAGGTGGTATTTCTTTATTACCTTACTTATTATATATATGTATACAGAAGCTTTTCTACTATGCTTGATAAAGGCTTGAGAAAGAAAAAAAAAGAAGAGGTGGAGTAATTGGAAAACGTAAATTAAATGAAATGAGAGCACTGAATATGAAATATAAAAAGTGAAACAGAATAGATAAAAGATCATCATATAGTCCAGTTGTTTTTCAACATGGCTGCTTATTAGAATATTACCTTATTTATTTATCCACTATTTTGAAAGACTACCATTTGTTTTCCGTAATGGAATAGACCATGGGTGAGTAAACATTTTTTTCTATGAAGTGCTAGATAGTAGACATTTCAGTCTTTGTGGCCCACACAGTTTCAATCACAGCTATTTAATTCTGACATTGTATTGTGAAAGAAACAATAAATAATACATAAATGAATAAATGTGTTTGTATTCCTATAAAACTTCGTCTACAAAGATAACAGACTGGATGTAGCCCTCAGGTCATAGCTTGTGATTTCTGCAGCAGATTTACCAAGTTTAAAGTTACTAGTCATCCATCCCTAAGGGAAGAAGGAAAGATCCTTTTCCCATTCTCTATTTTTTTCATCACAGGTTCTGTTTATTAAAGGAGCATATCGTTTACTTAATTCTAGGAGATTTCTCTTGTTTTTACAGAAAGAGTATTAGGATTGTATATGTTTGTATGTATCTGTGTATGAACGTGAAAGTCACTCAGTTGAGTCTGACTCTTTGCGACCTCATGGACTATACAGTACATGGAATCCTCCAGGCCAGAATACTGGAGTGGGTAGCCTTTCCCTTCTCCAGGGGATCTTCCCAACCCAAGACTTGAACCCAGGTCTCCTGTACTGCAGGCAGATTCTTTACTAGCTGAGCCATAAGGGAAACCCAAGAATACTGGAGTGGGTAGCATCAGTGTGTATGAACACTGATGCAATTTATGGGTAATTTAATTCATAACCATCTCCAGATCCTTTCATATACCCAGATCTCTTCTGAGTACCAAGTCTGTATTCCCACTGGCACATCAGGCTGGTCCACATGGATGGCCTCCCATGGAAACACTGCTTCACGTTCCAAAACAACTCATTATCTCCTCCACCAAATCAACTCTCCCTTCTGCACTGCTTAGTTCAGATATGGTATCATTCTCATTCAACCATACAAGCTAGAAATTGTGTTATATTTTACTTTTTCCTCTCTCTTTCTACCCATACTAGAAGTCACTGAGACCTACTACCAAGAGCTATTGTTCAAATTTACCACCATTTCCATTCTCATTACCCTTATTTTCATCTAGCTCTCATTAATTCTCATAAAAATGAACATAATAGCACTATAATAATAATGTGTGGTAGGCACTGTGTTAATATATATATATATATATATATATAGTCAGAAGAGTGTGTACTTTGCTCAGTTCTGTCTTGATGCAACAAAGATTTGAAATGGCAGACCAGTGTTACAACTCGGTTACAGCTCAGAGTTTTACTTGGCAAACAAAGGATAGTACACTTTGAGGTGTGAGGGCAGATGGGCCCCAAAGGAGATGCCTCAACCCATCTCGGCTCCCTGTTTTTATATGTTTTGTCTCCTCCCCCTTCACCTGCCCTATGTAAATCAGGGATAACCAAGAAGGGGGTGTGTTTGTTTTACCTGAGGTTCTCACTCCCAGTCTGCAGATTTTCTTTTGTTCAGTTTTCATGGGATTTTCCCTTTGTATTTTAGCCATCACCATTTTGGACTCCTTTTTCCTATTCTAACTACCCAGTATGAGACAGTATTATTATCCCATTTTAAAAGCTAGCCAGATTAATTATTTAACTTGGTAAAAAGCTTGAAATCAACTCTTTCTGATTACAGCTTATGTTTTAGCAATTGCATGTATAATCCTACTATAACCTTTCTTCTTTTCTAGCTGGACTTCCTGTTTTCAAATTTCCCTTATCTAATTATCTTCAATTGCATTACTAGTGATATTCTCTTTTATTGATGAGTAAAAAGTAACCACTAATTTTGCGGTTTAAAACAGCATATTTACTTTCTCTTGGTTTCTGCAGGTAGGGAGTATGGACACGGTTTAACTGAATCTTCTCTTAGGGTCTCAAGGACCAGGGCAGAATTCTTAACTGAGGTTCAGTATCCTCTTTCATATTCACATCATTAACGGATGTCGTTACTTCCTTCTTGTTGTAGGACTTAGAGCGTCAGTCCTTTGCTCACTTCCTAGGGACCAAACACAGTTCCTTGCCATATGAACTTCCCAAGCTTGGATGCTTCCTTCATCAAAACAGCAAGTCTATCTAGTAAATCACTGCTGTGTGCTGCATGTGTGTTCAGTCATGTCCGACTCTTGGGGCCCTATGAAATGTAGTCCACAGGGCTCCTCTGCCCATGGGATTTTCCAGGTAAGAACACTGTAGTGGGTAGCCATTTCCTCCTCTGGGGGATCTAACCGACCCAGGGGTTGAACCTGTGTCTCCTGCATTGCAGGTGGATCCTTTACCACTTAGCCACCTGGGAAGCTCAGTATCACTAGCAAGATTCTGTTCTGAATGTTATAAAATCATAGGAGTAATGAAAAACAAATCATAAGTCCCACTTAACTCAATGGGCGGGGGCTGCATTAAAGCATGAATGCCATAAGGTGGGTATAATATGAGATTCACCTTAAAGTTGACACCAGGAAACCTTAGTAAGATCAGATCATCTTTATCCCCTGCATAAATCACTAGGTGCTTTCCCATGCCTATTCAGTTCATTCAGTCAGTCATGTCCGATTCTTGGCAACCCCATGGACTGCAGCATACCAGGCCTCCCTGTCCATCACCAACTCCCAGAGCTTGCTCAAACTCATCTCCATTGAGTCCGTGATGTCATCCAACCATCTCATCCTCTGTCATCCCCTTCTCCTCCTGCCTTCAATCTTTCCCAGTGTCAGGGTCTTTTCCAATGAGTAAGATCTTTGCATCAGGTGGACAAAGTATTGGAGTTTCAACTTCAGCATCAGTCTTTCTAATGAATATGCAGAACTGATTTCCTTTATGATTGACTGGTTTGATCTCCTTGCAGTCCAAGGGATTCTCAAGAGTCTTCCCCAACACCACAGTTCAAAGTCATCAATTTTTCAGCACTCAGCTTTCTTTATGGTCCAACTCTCACATCCATATATGACCACTGGAAAAACTGCATCTTTGACTAGATAGACCTTTGTTGGCAAAGTAATGTCTCTGCTTTTTAATATGCTGTCTAGGCTGGTCATAGCTTTTATTCCAAGGAAGAAGTGTCTTTTAATTTCATGGCTGCAGTCACCATATGCAGTGATTTTGGAGCCCTCCAAAGTAAAATCTTCACTGTTTCCATTGTTTCCCCATCTATTTGCCATGAAGTGATAGGACCAGATGACATGATCTTAGTTTTCTGGATGTTGAATTTTAAGCCACCTTTTTCACTGTCCTCTTTCACTTTCATCAAGAATGAAATGCCTATTAGATTATTAGATCTATACCTATTAGATTTGGTTGAAATTCCAGAAGTCTTTTCTTAGGTTGGCCTTCCTGCCCTCTATACAGTCATTTCCCTTTATGCGTCCTAGATTATATCCACAAGATGCTACGTATCATTCCCAAACACACCAAGCATGTTCTTCTTTTTAAGATGCACAGGATGTGTTGAGATCTACTCTATATGCAAATGATCAAACTTTTACTTGTACTGACAAAAGCAAACAAATAATATCTTTAGCTCTAAGAAGGTACCTGTGAAGTTAGAGTGAGAGAAAGCCCTGAAAGCATTGTTAAATGGCTGGAAGACACTTTGCATTTTAATCAGTTGAGTTTTCATTTCTACCACCATACCATGGATAAAGCCACCATTATCTCTCATTATCTACTTTATTATTGTGACAGCCCAAACAGACTCTAGTCTTGTCCATTTTCCCTAAAGTAAATAGTAGAGTCAGATTGAATTTCTTATGATACAAATTTGATGAGTCACTCTCTTGCTTTAAATTCTTCCATTGTTCTCCATTGCTCTCAGAATAAGTTCTGATTGTTACCCTCTTACTCCTATCCTCACCCCATAAGTTCATCTAACTAATTTATTCTTCAGATTCATCTTATTTACCTACCCTGATATGAAGCCTTTCTTGACCTTCAAAACGTGTTTTGGATGTCCTTCCTACAGGCTGCATGTGCTTTTCTGTATTTATTCTTTCTAGGATTCATAATGCTGTATTGAATTGCCTTTTTATCTACATCAGTGTTTAGCATATAGAAAGCTTTCAGTAAATTTGTTGAGTTGATAAAGAATGAATATATAATAGGGGCAAAGCTCCTTTGTTTTTGCATTTTCAATTTGCTAACTTTAACATATATGAACAAAGCTGTACTTCAGAAGTACTCTATTCAGCCTAACACCAATAAAGGAATGTAATTGCCTTTTCAGCCTGGACCATCACTCTAGTATCTATAATGCATTTGCTATGTGGATATTAACACTCAACCCCTCAAGTCTAATAAGTCAACCAAACAATAAACAATGAAAGTGCCTGTAAAGACTACTAACATAAAGTCTATAATAGGAACCAAAAAGATTAATTTATAAAAATTGAACAGGGTGAGAAAATACTGAATCTCATATCTGTATATGGAATAAATCTTTCCCCAATATGTAGTGAAAGTGAGAGCTCAATAAGGAGACTGACTGACATTTTCCCCCTAGTGGAATGAAAAGGAAACTGATAAAAACATTTTCCACAATTTTCATTAGATAAATATATTTACACTATTTTTATTTGAAGCAGGATTAGATTAGGAGCAAATTTTTCCATATGGAAATATGAGCCATAAAGAATGGAAGCATTAAATAAGCCAGTGTAAATGGGAAAGAAACAATGTACATTTCCTATTTAATATAACTGCATTGATCAATGTAAGCTGAAATTCTTCTCATTCTTTTAGAACTTATAAACAAGCCGATTTATGGAGAACCTTTTATCATCTAAGTAAGTAATATAATCTTAGTAATCTCCTGAACTTATTTTATTATATTTTAGTTGGCAAGTGAATCAGTTCAGTTCAGTTCAGTAGCTGAGTCGTGTCTGACTCTTTGCGACCACATGGACTGTAGCACGCCAGGCCTCCTTGTCCATCACCAATTCCCAGAGTTTACTCAAACTCATGTCCATTGAGTAAGTGTTGCCATCCAATCGTCTCATCTGCTGTCGTCCCTTTCTCCTCCTGCCTTCAATCTTTTCCAGCATCAGGGGCTTTTTGAAGAAGTCAGTTCTTCGCATCACGTGGGCAGATTATTGGAGTTTCAGCTTCAGCATCAGTCTTTCCAATTAATATTCAGGATTGATTTCCTTTAGGATGGACTGCTTGGATCTCTTTGCAGTCCAAGGGACTCTCAAGAGTCTTCTCCAATACCACAGTTCAAAAGCGTCAATTCTTCAGCACTCAGCTTTCTTTGTAGTCCAACTCTCACATCCGTACATGACTACTGAAAAAACTATAGCTTTGACTAGACAGACCTTTGTTGGTAAAGTAATGTCTCAGCTTTTTAATATGCTGTCTAGGTTGATCATAACTTTTCTTCCAAGGAACAAGTGTCTTTTAATTTCATGGCTGCAATC
>NW_011495050.1:9424028-9428840 GCF_000754665.1 Bison bison bison
AAGACAACTTTTTCACTCTCCTCTTTCACTTTCATCAAGAGGCTCTTTAGTTCTTCTTCAATTTCTGCCATAAGGGTGTTGTCGTCTGCATATCTGAGGTTTTTGATATTTCTCCCAAAAATCTTGATTCCAGCTTCTGCTTCATCCAGCTTGGCATTTCTCATGATGTACTCTGCAAGTGAATACATGCTGTTTCATCTGATGGCTGGAGGCCCTCGAAGGTGAAGGCTGTATGTTAGTTATCTTTCTACCTCCTATGTGTTTGCCATACTCTGGCATGTCACAGATGCCCGTTCTGAGCTTAGGACACAGTATAAAGTTAATTCACCATGTGATTATCATGAAAAAAAGTTAGAGTAGATAGAGAATGGTGATTCACTTATAAGGATACTTTCATTGAAATGATCCTTTGCATTATTAGAGTTTCAGATTTATTTGGACAAATTAAAAAAAATTTTTTTTGAGGACCTGAAATAGCAGACTCCTAAGAAGCGGTCCATTTCCATTATAGGTCCTCATGCTCTGTGAATCTTGTTGCAAGCCAAAATCTGCCTGCCAATTGGAAAATTATTTCTGGGATGACATAGAGGATACAGACTCTTTAGAGAGAACTGACTTGCAGAGAGGAGCAAAAAGTAGGGTATTTACTGGAATCTGTGCTTCAGAGTCTTGCCTTAAAGCAATAGTAAGGGTCTCACATTAGGAAGAATCACAAAGGTACCAGAGGCACTTGCTATCTCTGCAACCTCTAAGTTACCTCTTCATGCTATTGCGGAGAATATGCCCAAGTTCAGAAATACCTGTTATTCCTCTGTGTCTTCCTCTGTTCTTCCTCTGTATCCTGGGCATACTGGAAAACATAATGAGAAAAGGGGACATGATTAGACCTATAAGTAATGTTTTAAAGGAAAATAAATGTTGTAATATTAACCTGAAAAGTGTGAAATTCATTAGCTTTGTCATTAGACAAACTAACTCTGGTATTTAGTTTAATATGTCTTTACTTCATTAGAAAGTGATTGGTCTCTAGTACATATTAGTGCCAGATAAGAAATATTTGCCTGAGGTAATTATAAAAGCTAATATTTGTTGTGTGTTTACTACATGCCTGCCATGGTCTTATAAGGTTTGAATAAGAATACTGAGAGACAGGGAGGTTAAGTGATTTTTCCTAGGAGAATATATTAGAAATTTTTATTTGAAGCAGATTAGATTGGGTGCAAATTTTTGCTCTATGTAAATATGAGGCATAAAAAATGAAAGCATTAAATAAGCCAGTGTGATGATAGTCTATGCATATCCCCAAACTGATTCTTGCTTACTACTGTGACATCTGTGGCTCTCAGGAAATGCCATCATTTGGCAATGCAGATAAATGGAGGAGATAATTAAATGTTATTGTTACTTGTAACTGAATTATATTTTGATTCCCTGTCTCAAGAGAGGGTAGGATTTAATTGAAGTTGCAATAGATCGACAGTATCTAAAAGCCTTTGAAACTGGGAGAAAAGGTCATCACCACATAAGGCAAATACATTTTAAAATTATTTCTAATTCTCTGTTTTTGTAAAACTAATGTGTCTGTTTTCTGCATACAGTTTTCTTTTTTTAATTTCAGCCTCATAATATTAAAATAATAGCAAAAATATGCATGTCATTAGTACAGAGGTTGATTCCTAATAAACGGTTTTATTGTTTGTCATCTGGTAATGCACTTAGCTATGTTCAAATGTATCTAGGGCTTTGAAAAACAAACAGAAGTTCACTGAAACAGAATAGAGCTATCAATTAGTAACAGTACATTGTACTAAGGAACCAATCAGCTGTAAGTTCAGTGGCACTAATGGGGGTAGGTTTAGGGTGAGTCCAGTACAGTAAGCCATGATTATTCTACCTAGTAAATGCATTCAGGCCACAATAGAGGGTATGTAATAAAATGAATTTCATATTTTTCAACATTATTTATGTTTTTAACTGTTTTCTCTTAATTTACCAATCTTAAATCCAATTCCTTCACTGCAAAACAAACTATCTGAAATAATCTTCCTTTGTTTATTATAATAAGACAGTTGTTGCAGTAGAAATACTATAATGTTACAAAATAAGTATCATGAGTTAAAACCAAAATCAAGAAGGGTCAGGTATGATAGAGTATGCTTATATAAATAAACCTTGGTAATCATAAGAAATGTCAAAGTAAATTACGGAGAAAGCAAGAGAAAAATGAATTTAGAGCTTTGGGAAATAATTTTCAGAATTTAAATATTCCCCTTCAAGAAGGTGTTTTAAAGGAAAGGATTACAGACCCTTCCACAAACTAAATTTCTGGCTACAAGCCATTTTTTACATCTTTGCCTTGTACCTTAGTACTCTCTTTGTAGCTCTCTTTGAATCGCAGTTCAATTATTGTTGTGCTTAATATGTAGGTAACACTTTTCTTTTCACATGTTTTAATCAGTCTACAAAGACTGTGTTTCAAAAACTGATGGATAGTTTTTATGTCATTCATTTAACTACCCCTTTCTGAATTTGTAGTAGGTGATGTTTTTTGTTATGCTTAGCTACAGATCCTGCAGACATAAAAAAGACATAACCTTTTCTTATCCTGTAAAATTAGAATCTCAACTGAGTCTAATCACAATTTTCCCCCAAAAAAGAAAAGAAAATCCTGGGTTTTGTTTGTTCTGAAAGCTTTGGATTTAATTTTGGATTTAAAGAGTATCAGTTCAGTTCAATTGCTCAGTTGTGTCTGACTCTTTGTGACCCCATGGACTGCAGCACGCCAGGCTTCACTGTCCATCACCAACTCCAAGAGCTTACTCAAACTCATGTCCATTGAGTAGGTGATGCCATCCAAACAACAAATCCTCTGTCTCCTTCTCCTCCTGCTTTCAGTCTTTTCCAGTACGGTCTTTTCCAATGAGTCAGTTCTTCGCATCAGGTGGACAAACTATTGGAGTTTCAGCTTCAGCGTCAGTCCATCCAATGAATATTCCGGACTAATTTCCTTTAGGATTAACTGGTTGAATTTCTTTGCAGTCCTAGGGACTCTCAAGAGTCTCCTCCAAACAGCAGTTCAAAACCATCAATTCTTCAGCGCTCAGCTTTCTTTACAGTCCAACTCTCATATCCATACATGACTACTGGAAAAGCCATAGCTTTGACTAGACGAACCTTTGTTGGCAACATAGTGTCTCTGCTTTTTAATATGCTGTCTAGGTGATCATAGCTTTTCTTCCAAGGAACAAGTGTCTTTTAATTTCACAGCTGGAGTCACCATAGGCAGTGATTTTCAGTTCAGTTCAATTCAGTCAGTCAGTCGTGTCTGATTCTTTGCGACACCACGAACCGCAGCATGCCAGGCCTCCCTGTCCATCACCAACTTCCAGAGTTCACCCAAACCCATGTCCATCAAGTCGGTGACGCCATCCAACCATCTTATCCTCTGTTGTCCCCTTCTCCTCCTGCCCTGAATCTTTCCCAGCATCAGGGTCTTTTCCAATGAGTCAGCTGTTCGCATCATGTGGCCAAAGTATTTGAGTTTCAGCTTCAACATCAGTCTTTCTAATGAACACCCAGGATTGATCTACTTTAGGATGGACTGGTTGGGTCTTCAAGGGACTCTCAAGAGTCTTCTCCAACACCACAGTGCAAAAGCATCAATTCTTCAGTGCTCAGCCTTCTTTATAGTCCAACTCTCACATCCATACATGACCACTGGAAAAACCATAGCCTTGACTATACAGACCTGTGTTGGTAAATTATGTCTGCTTTTTAATATGCTGTCTAGGTTTGTCATAACTTTCCTTCCGAAGAACAAGTGTCTTTTAATTTCATGGCTGAAATCCCCATCTGCAGTGATTCTGGAGCCCAAAACAATAAAGTCTGACACTGTGTCCACTGTTTCCCCATCTATTTGCCATGAAGTGATGGGACCAGATGCCATGATCTTAATTTTCTCAGTGTTGAGCTTTAAGCCAACTTTTTCACTCTCCTCTTTTACTTTCATCAAGTGGCTCTTTAGCTCTTCTTCACTTTCTGCCATAAGGATGGTGTCATCTGCATATCTGAAGTTATTGATATTTCTCCTGGCAATCTTGATTTCAGCTTGTGCTTCTTCCAGCCCAGTGTTTCTCATGATGTACTGTGCATATAAGTTAAATAAGCAGGGTGACAATACACAGCATTGACATACTCCTTTTCTTATTTGGAACCAGTCTATTGTTCCATGTCCAGTTCTAACTGTTGCTTCCTGACCTGCATATAGTTTTCTCAAGAGGCAGGTCAGGTGGTCTGGTATTCCCATCTCTTTCAGAATTGTCCACAGTTTGTGATGATCCACACAGTCAAAGGCTTTGGCATAGTCAATAAAGTCAATAGAAATAGATGTTTTTTGGAACTCTCTTGCTTTTTCCATGATCCAGCAGATGTTAGCAATTTGATCTCTGCTTCCTCTGCCTTTTCTAAATGGAGCCCCCTAAAATGAAAATCTGTCACTGTTTCCATTGCTTCCCCATCTATTTGTCATGAAGTGATGGGACCAGATGTCATGATCTTAGTTTTCTGAATGTTGAGTTTTAAACCAACATTTTCACTCTCATCTTTCACTTTCATTAAGAGGCTCTTTAAATATTTTAAAAATATTAAAAAGTATATTAATAAAAATATATATTTTTTCTGATAATGTCAGATTATTTTCTACTTGTTCAATTTTGGTGTTTGAAACCATTTGATGTAATTTTAACCCGTGTAAAACAGTTTGAGTATGAGTGCTTTGAAGTATGAGTGCTTCACCACCTTACAGTCACCCTC
>NW_011495050.1:9428940-9458329 GCF_000754665.1 Bison bison bison
ATTTGCAAAAGAAAGCCAGATTATACATTTTTCTACTTGGGAAATTTGTAGGAAAACTCCTCTGATCACAGTCTAGGCTTTATGTGCCACCTTATCCCCAGTTTTTAAATTTATCTAATAAATATTCAGTGCTTGCTCCAAGGTAGTTTAAAAGACTTTCTTGCCTTCTTCTTGCTAAACAAGAGCAAATAAAAACCATTTAATGAATTTTATAAATTCTTCCCTCCTCTGCTAAGAGTTCTTCTCTCCTACCCAACTCAAACTCAACCACTCTTCCCCAGGAAACAAGATTATAGCACTAGTCAGCCATAATCACTAATGATGCTGTCTTCTTACCATCTGATGTGTGGAAGGGATGAGATTTTTTGATGAAGAGAATAATGCAGCCTTCATTTTCTTGTGAGCTTGAAAATCATTGACATGCTATTATAGGCTTTTTCCCCAGGTACAGTTTCAACTATTTCTTCTTTAATTATATGTTTGTTTTCCCTTCCTCCCCTCTTCCTTCCTTCTTTTTCTTTTTTTGCTTTCTTTCTTCCTCTCTGTTTCTCCTCTTTCTTTCATTCAGTCCCCTCACATGAAACTTCCTCATTTGATGATGTTTCACAATTCCTTTCTTATAAAAGCAAAAACAAATAAATGTACAAAGAAATATCTAAGGAGTATCAAACAGGAATACAGATGACATGCAAATTTCTGACACTTAATGAGCATCAAAGAATGTGTCAGTTGTTGGTTAGTCAAAACCAAATACCCTAAATATGAAACTCATATATTTGAAGAATTCTCAGTTTTTTAGTAGTTTCCCAAAGCTATAATGAAGACAGAAGAGAAATCATATTTTAGGGTGCTGATATGTACATTGTAGCATGTCTGGTACTATTAGGTTGGTGCAAACATAATGTGATTTCAAACCGTGATTTTTAAATCATTATAACTAGGCTCAAACACATCTTTATTTACCAAAATAGGAAAAATTACAATCAACACGTTTTGCCAACAAGAAATAACTTTGTTTATTCCTGTGGTATAAAAATCTGTGCCTCAGTTTTCAATGAACTCTTGGAAAGTATTTCCTTCCTCCTGATGGTAGTGGAAGCATTTTCCCTGCAAAAAGTTGTTGAGATGCTTAAAGAAGTGGTAATCAGTTGGCAAGAGATCAGGTGAATATGGTGGATTAGCAAAATTTTGTAGCCCAATTGTTCAACTTTTGAAGTGTTTGTTTGACATGTGGTCAAACATGGTGGAGAAGAATTGGGCCCATTCTTTTGACCAATGGTGGCTTCAGGCCAGCTATAAATCACAGAGGCAGCAGACCACCAAACAATGACCGTGACCTTTTTTTGGTGTAAGTTTGACTTTCGAAAATGCTGTAAAGTTTCTTCCTGGTCTATCTGCTGAGGTGGTCATTTGCTGGTTGTCATAAAAAATCTGCTTTGTCCCACATCACAGTCCTATCAAGACATGGTTCATTGTTGTTGTGTAGAATAAGAAAAGATGACACTTCAAAATAATGATTTTTTGATTCTCAGTCAGCTCACAAAGCACCCACTTATCGAGCTCTTTCACTTTCCAGTTTACTTCAAATAGCAAATGACCATAGAATGGTCAAGGTTGAGTTCTTCAAAATTCTCATGTAGTTGTAAGAGCATCAGCTTTGATGATGGCTCTCAGTTGGTTGTCAGCTTCTGATGGCCGGCCACTACACTCTTCATCACCAAGTTTCTTGTCTCCTTTGCAAAACTTCTTGAACCACCTCTGCACTGTACATTTGTTAGCAGTCCCTGGGTCAAATGCATTGTTGATATTGTGAGCTGTCTGTGCTTGCTTTAAGAACCATTTTGAAGTTGAATAAAAAAAATTACTTGAATTTGCTTTTCGGCTAACATCATTTCCATAGTCTAAAATAAATATAAAATGCATCATTTTAGTTCAGTTCACTCAGTTGTGTCAGACTCTTTGCAAACCCATGGACTGTAACACACCAGGCTTCCCTATCCATCACAAACTCCTGGAGCTTGCTCAAACTCATGCCCATCAACTCAGTGATGCCATCCAACCATCTCATCCTCTGTCATCCCCTTCTCCTCCTGCCTTCCATCTTTTCCAGCATCATGGTCTTTTCTAATGAGTCAGCTCTTCACACCAGGTGGCCAAAGTATTGGAGTTTCAGCTTCAGCATCAGTACTCCCAATGAATTTTCAGGACTGATTTCCTTCAGGATGGACTAGTTGGATCTCCTTGCAGTCCAAGGGACTCTGAAGAGTCTTCTCCAACACCACAGTTCAAAAGCATCAATTCTTTGGCACTTAGCTTTCTTTATGGTCCAGCTCTCACATTCATACATGGCTACTGGAAAAACCATAGCTTTGACTAGATAGACCTTTATTGGCAAAGCAATATCTCTGCTTTTTAATATGCTGTCTAGGTTGGTCATAGCTTTTCTTCCAAGGCACTATAAAATGCATAGCAAACTTTATATATGCTATTTATATGTTATATACATAAGTTTTACGTATGCTGTAAAATGCATAGCAAGTAATGTCATTAGTAAAAAACATAAAGTGAGAAATGCATATTGAAACAGTGTATAACTTAACCACATTTATTTGAGAATATATTCCAATATCAAAGGGTAAATTTCAACAGTGCAAAATCGCAATTATTTGCACCAACCCAAGTTTTGTTGCCTTTTTTAAAAAAATCTCATTTGTGTGTGTGTGTATGTGTGTTAATTGCTCAGTCGTGTCCAACTCTTTGCGATTCCATGGATGGTAGCCCATTAGGCTCCTCTGTCCATGGAATTTTCCAGGCAAGAATACTGGAATGGGTTTCCATTCCCTTCTTCAAGGGATTTTCCTAACCCAGGAATTGAACCTAGGTCACCTGCATTGCAAGCAGATTCCTTACATCTTAGCTCCATGGGAAGCCCCAATCTCATTTACTCCTTATAATACGTTATTGCTGCTGCTGCTGCTGCTAAGTCACGTCAGTCGTGTCCGACTCTGTGCAACCCCATAGACGGCAGCCCAACAGGCTCCTCTGTCCCTGGGATTCTCCAGGCAAGAATACTGGGGTTGCCATTTCCTTCTCCAATGCATGACAGTGAAAAGTGAAAGTGAAGTCACTCAGTCGTGTCCGACTCAGCGACCCCAAGGACTGCAGCCTACCAGGCTCCTCCGTCCATGGGATTCTCCAGGCAAGAGTACTGGAGTGGGATGCCATTGTCTTCTCCATAATACCTATTATATAGACATTAATATTTTCATTACCCATATTTTTCTTTTACCCTTTCAGAAGACAATGCCAAAAGAGGTGAAAAGATCCACGCTGTGTCTCAGTTAGCAAGTATAGTATAGATTTGTCTATGTTCCAAATTCTGTAGTCCATATACTTTACTTCATAGTTTATCAAAATTTTTCTAGGATTGTAATAATAATACAGATTCAAGTAGAATTTTGAAAAAGTATGTTTCCATTATGTGAACATTATTTGTTTTCATTTTCTTCAGGGAAAAGAAGAGAATGGTTTGGGGATTAAAAATAAAATTATAGAATTTTCTAAAGAATTTTTATTTTAACGTGTTTACCTAATTTTCAGGATAAGCATTTCTATGATATTTAATTCATTCCAAGATTTGAAGTCCTGTGAGAAACTTTTTATTGATTAAATGCACTGTCCATGGAAATGTTAACAAAAATAATAAGAATCAAATTACAGTGAATGCTGTGATATGATCTACCTTGAGTAAGAATTAATGTTTTGGACATATATAGTGATCTAACATCGAATACTTGCAAATATTTTTAAGATTCATTGTTTACAATAATTTTATTCCTTAGAAATATGTCCCTTCCACCCCCCAATAAAATGCTATTCATATTAATAGATTGAGTTCTCTCATTAAGTTCCCTGACATTTTACCTTTGGGAAGTTCTAAACTCCCTTGGAAGTCCTTGGAAAGTTAATCTTCATTTAGTCAATCATTTATTCATTTATCTTTTCATTAATTCACCGAACTTAGACACACAGCAGTGTTTTGTATGCTATGAGGTGATGGTGATATAACCAAGGTAATTAGATATTAGTGATTATTTTATTTAAAAACATATGTTCTACTACTCAACAAAAAATTAATTATTCCAACTTAACAAATATTTAGTGAGCACCAAGTTGGGTGACAAAGGTAAAAACATATATAAGTACTTTCTCTCCTCTGTGATTTCCTATTCTATTTTAAAGGGAAATAAGACTAATTTTGACTTAATGAGATGAGAATTAGAAATAAGACCCCAAATATAGCAGAGAGGAGTAGCATTTTTTTTTCCTGGAAGAATAGGGAGCCAGTGTCTCAAAAATGGCATATTTGTGAAAATGGGATGAATTTTTGCTAAATAAAATACGCTGGAGAAGATCCTGTAGGCAAAGGATATAACATAAGCCAAACAAGTAAAATCAATGCATCTACAAATCTGTTTTGGCTCTGAGTGGCTTTTTTGAATTCTTTTTGAGTCACAGTTCAATTATAGGTATTGTTGTTCTTCAGTCGTTAAGTCATGTCCAACTCTTTGTGACCCCATGGACTGTGGCAAGCTAGGCTCCTCTGTCCTCCACTGTCTCCTGGAGTTCATTCAAATTCATGCCCATTCAATCGGTAATGCTATGTAACCATTTCTCTCATCGCCTTCAATCTTTCCTAGCATCAGGTTCTTTTCCAATGAGTTGGCTCTTCACATCAGGTGGCCAATGTATTGGAGCCTCAGCTTCAGCATCAGTCCTTCCAATGAATATTCAGGGCTGATTTCCTTTAGAATTGACTGCTTTGATCTCCTTGATGTCCAAGAAACTCTTAAGAGTTTTCCCCAGTACCACAGTTCAAAAGCATCAGTTCCTTAGTGCTCATCCTTCTTTATAGGTGTAGTCAATGTGCAACTAACACTTTCTTCTTCCTGCTTTTTGACCAATTCAGGAAGGTCATATTTCCTTCAATGATAGATAGTTCTTATTTCACACATTTTTCTGCCTTTTTCAGAAGTCTGAATAAATATTTTATTAGAATTGAATATATATCAGTCCTGAACTGAATATTTATTGAAAGGACTGATGCTGAAACTCCAATACTGTGTCCACCTGATGTGAAGAACTGACTCATTTAAAAAGACCCTGATGCTGGGAAAGATTGAAGGCAGGAGGAGAAGGGGACAACAGATAATGAGTTGATTGAATGGCATCTCTGACTCAATGGACATGAGTTTGAGTAAACTCTAGGAGTTGGTGATGAACAGGGAGGCCTGGCATGCTGCAATCCATGGGATCACAAAAAGTAGGACACGACTGAGCAACTGAACTGAACTAAACTGAAGTAGAATCTCTGTAATATTCCATGAGGTATTATAGAATCTGGACTTGGAAAAATAATACCATAGGTTTAAACATGGCTTCACAACTTAGTGATTTTGACAAGTTGGACATGAAACTTATTTAACCCCTGGCCCCCATCTCTAAAATGGAGATACAATAAGAACATATTTAATTTTATTAAGTTCTTACTATGCCCAGGCATTGTTCTAAGTGATTTGCATGTATTAATCCAATCTTTTCCAAGAGTAAGATATAGAAAGGTATTGTTGCTGTCTCCATTTTACAGTTGAGATCAATGAAATACAGTGAAGTTACTTCACCAAAGTAGCTGTGTGTCGAGATAAAACAGTGCCCATTACCTGATGTTACACCGTTGAAGGAGTTGCTACTAATTCAGCATAAATTATTTTAAAATCCATTCCTTTTGAAAGAGACCAAAGTCAAAGGTCTATTGTGTCTTGAAATTGAAATTTCAAGTTTTCAATTTCAAACTTGAAATTGAAAACACAACATTTTCATTGCTTGATGGAACAGAACAAGAGTTGGATAAACTGAAATTTGAGTTTAAATGACAGAAAATTGTGTATGCTACATTAAGGAGTAATTGAGATCTATGAAGATTAAGCAAGGGAATGCTATGGTCAATTGTACATCTTACAAGGTTTTTCAGATATTTACATGTATGAATGGATTTGTGTTTCCGTAGATTTGGTTTGAAATTAGGGATATCCTTTAGCAAAGGGTTCTAGTATCCCATACATAAAAGTTCATGGGCCAAACCAGTAAAATTGGAGAGAAGCAGGCAGTTTTAAGAACTGAGCATGTTTGTGCTAGAAATCTTCAAAATGTTTGATCATAAATTCCTCCTTAATTTGCTCGTTACATGCAGCAGCAATTATTGCCAATTCCTGGAATCAACTTAGTGTAGCGTCTCTAATTTAGAGGAAGAATCTTGGCTTCCCAATCAGAATTCACAGAGCTCCTCTTTCATATGCTGTTCCACTTCTTTTATATCATAGCCAGACCTCAGACCAGTCCAACAGCCAATGTCATCTTGAGTATACCACAAAGAGAGAAGAAGTAGAAATAGATACTACTTATGTGGCATGGTCACCATGCTCCAGACAGAAGAATTTCAACTGAGTGTACAATCTGGAAATCAAAGGAGAGCTCCAAGCTGTGAAATAAATTACAGGTTTTCAGTATATAGATGCTATTGAAAGTCATGGCATGGGATGAAATAAACAAAGGGTAAGTGTAGATTGAGAAGAAGTCAAGCCCTGACCTCACCAATGTTTAGGAATCTGGAAAATGAAAAAGAACCAACAAAGGATATTGAGAAGGAAGAGTCTGTAACATAGGAGAAAAATAAGTAAAGACTGATGTCTTAAAGGTGAAAAAAGTGTTCCAAAAAGAAAAGAGTAATTTTTTGCTTCAAAGGCCACTGAAAGGTTAAGCTAGATGAAGGGCACAAATATGTAAAATATGTCAAAATGGGAAAGTCACTGGTGAACTTGATAAATGCAATATCAATGAACGGACAGAGTGAAAGTTTGAGAAAATGGGAGGAGAATCACACAGTTGATTCTAGAATCTAGAAAACAGTCTTTGAAGAGTTTTACTGAAAAGAAGGCCTATGCAATGAAGTGGCAATTCAAGGGGAATGTTGGATCAAGAGAGTTTTTCCCCGAAACTGTTTATGATAATACTTTTCAGATATGCTCCAATGATGGAAAAACTAGTATGTCCATATAGGTGTCATTGAAATATTTCCATATTTGCTTTTCTATTATATTTCTGTATTCTGTAGCATATGAAAATAATTTACAGACATCATATATTTCATCCCTGAATGTTTTAATATGCATTTCTAAAAATAAGACTGCTCTGCATAATTTTGACACCAGTACCACACCTGGAATCATTTGACATCTAGTCCATATTCAAATTTCCCTCAATTTTTACACAAACACACACATACATACACATATATATGTGTATATATATATACACACACACACACACACACACACACATACTTTTTTTTTTCTCAAATTAGGATCCAAATCAAGGTTCATGCTGATAGTTAGTGATGTGATTCTTTAGTTTCTTGTTTTTTCCTGTAACATGATGTTTTGAAGAGACTGGGCCACTTGTCATGCAAAATACTCCATATTATGGATTTTTCTGATTGTTTCTTAATTGTGTCATTTAACGTTTTCTACTAAACCCTTTCCCACTCCTACTCTGCACCCACCACCTAGCTGCTTGCCCTTTAAACAGAAGGTTAGGTCTAAAGACTTGACTGGTTTCTGGTTAATTTTTTTTTTTTTAACCATAGTCTTTTGTGGGTGATGTTTATATATCATTGGAAGTGATCCAATGAGAAGGAGACACTGATGATGAGGAGAAATTGATTGGAAATTGATAGAGTTATATGCTTGCATAAATAAGGATAATGTACAAGCAGAGGGTCTGTACAATGTACCAATCTCAGAAACACAGATGATTACCCCAAGTGATGGGTCACAGGAGAAAAGCAGAAAATGTGGGTATAGACACAAGTAGGTGGGATAATGTAGTGCTGTGCTAATAGAAACTTGTAAGAAGTTCTCTTTTGCTTAGCTTTTTCTGAGAAGTAGGAGGCAAGATCATTAGCCAGGAGGAGGGTGGAGAAGGAGGCACTGCATCTTTAGGAAGAGAAATGAAGGTGTGCAACAGTTATAAAGGAGTGGAGGGTGAATGCATTTGGAAATATCGAAAGCACCAAGAAATAAAAGAGAGTCACATTTTGAGTGTGACAGTGAGTCAGTGGAGCTTAAATCATGTCAAGGAATTAAAGGGATAGTGGATGACTGCAAGAGGAGAAGGAAAGTCTGATAATTTGTGATTGGAAGCCTAGAATGAGGGAAGGAATGAACAGTGGTAAGCAATGAACAATTCTACTTCACCTTCAGGCCCACTCGAGTATGGGTGGGAAAACAACCACTACTTTTAACAGCAGAGAAGGCAATGGAATGAGTAATACCAGCTGTTGAGCTCAACAAGATTTAATCTAAGATTTCACATGTATGTCATCCTAACAGACATCTTATGTAGGCACTGTTTGTAGATTCAGAGGCTGAGGCACAGAAAGGTTAAATAAAATGTCATGCAGTTAATAAACAAAGGAATCAGAAATCATAGCTCTTAGTTTGATTCCATGATTTCTGTAAATCATGTTGATTCAGCTGCCTATTTATACAAAGATTCTCCAAACCAAAGAGATACAAATGATATAATTATTTGAAATGAACTGAGTCCAGCCAAATTGGTTGTGTTAACCATAAGTATAGTTTATAATATATGAAGGCATAATTACAGAGTGACTCAGTATTAACACTCCTTTTCAGAATATTGGTAAAACTTTTAAGCATGGGTAACTTATGCCTTCATTATGGCTTGGGACTCCATCTTTCTTTATGATCTTTGCTCTTAGTTGCCAAATCATCTGTGCTGTAGTTTATGATGGTCCAGACTGGACTACTGGCTTTTAGTTTTTTGTGGCACTTAAAGCTCAAAGAATTTGGGAACCAGTTTTAAGAAGAATAATGCAAAGTTATGAATGTAAAATCAGGCACACAGCTTTGGAAGGATCCTGTGCACATGAGGTACCCTGAAACTTAAGCTCTATGAGTTTATCTGGTTTGAGATGATTTCTGCTGGTATTCTGATTGTGGAGAAGTTGAAGTTTCTCCTTTTTTCAAAGACACAGTAACCATCCTAAAATATCAGCCTTCTATCTTGACTAGGGCTTAATAACCATATTTCTATTCCTTGTTCTATTTCTATTTCTGTTCCTAATTGCTATTCTCAATTTGAGTTAACTTGAGAGCTGTAAGAAATATAAGTCTCCTGGGTAATTCTTTTACAATATGAAAGTCTTCTGCCCTCAATAGTCACTCTTTTATAGTTTGAATTGTATATACCATGATTTCATGCAGGAAAAATATCTTTATGCTGATTTTTTTCTTTTACCCTTTTTCATCTCCATCCAGAGCACTTTCTTCAGTGGTCTTAGCTCTCTGGTCAGGAGGTCTTTCTTCCTTTTCCTTTTACCCCTAGGCTATGTATTGGCTACTTTCCTGAGTTATTGCTATTTAATCACTTCATGTTCTTGCTTTAAATAACTGGTATGGTAGAAAAAATGTGGAATTTCAAGTTATAAGATAAGGAGTGAAGTAATGCTTACTACTTGCTAGCTATGTTGTCTTGAACAAACCACTTAGTGCTCTGACCTCAATAGTGTGTAATCAAAATGGGGATGAAGTTACCGTGAGAGAAAATAGTATGAGAAAGCGTATTGTAAAATACAAAGATAGATTTTATTCTGTTTTCTATTTATTTCTGTAGATCTCACTATGAAAATTTTGTTGTAAATAAAGTTCCTGAAGAACTACAGCTTCATCAGAAACAAAGCTGAACCACACTTTCTTCTAAACAATTATATAACAGAACCGGTGTTTATGTTAAACCTCTGCCTTGATAGGGAAGACAATGCTTGCCCTTGTGTAAGACTCAATCAGAAGTATCTTATAGTTCAACCATAAGTGTTATTGCTCTTTGATCATAGGCATTCTAGATTCACAAGTAACTACTTTATCCAACATGAACCCATTTCTCTGAGGTGGCTGAGGCTGGGTGGGTTTCAGCAGCTTTAGCAGCAGATATAGTCCCATGCCAGTGATCCCTTTAGTCTTCTAGGTTGCTGGTCCCTCTTCTCCTAACCTCATGTTGAACTCTTGTTCCTATTTCCCTATTGAATTTTTATTTCAACTAGGATCTCACTCCAGTTTATCAGGCACATTTTTATATATGTCAACCTCTAAGGCAGAGTTGGAATAGAGGGCTGATGGATAGTAGATTTTATTACCTTTTCTCCCAGGAATGTCTCCTGTTTCTATATGGATGTAAGTAAGTCCATTAAAATATAGACACAAAGGACTGGTTTTTCTCAGTCCTACCAGCAACTGCAAACATGTCTGTTAAAGGGAAGAAGGGAAACGGGAAAGGAAAGGAAAGGTGAAAGTTCTTTCGTCTACATTGTCTGAGTTGAAGGCTCCAAAATGGTCTGTTTAGCACATATATGTACTTAAATTTTGTAGTGAATTCCTGTTTCCATGAATCATTTTTCATTCTGAAGATTTGGGTTAGAAAGGAATTCCTACTGTACATTGGGATAGATAATAAAAATCATAATCAGGGAAATCAACTGGTAAATGTGATAGTCCTAGGATTTGGCTCATAAAAAGCTAGAGAAAGGGCAAGTACATGTTCCCTGGCTATAGAATTTGTTTTTTTTTTACATAATCTGGAATTTTTAGTTTTTGACCTTCAAGCATTAATGTGGAATGTGTCCTTTTGAACAATAGAAAAGAGACTCTTTATTCAGTGAGATAATTACAGATTTGAAACTGCTGTGTGCTTTACTAGTGAACCCAGAATATTTTTAGCTATTTCAGGTTGTTTTCTTCTAGGCATATTTACACATAATCTACCTCAAACTGCAAAAAATATCACTTGTACTTTAAGCATCAATTCATGCTCACTCTATTTTAACAATGGCCAGGGCCAGAAGTAAAGAAGTGGTATTTTTTAATGTGCAAAAGTAAAATAAAATCAGTTAGCTTCTAGTATAGCATAGATGTTAAAAATGACTTGCCTAAAGAAGAAAAAATATAAATCAATATTATTTTTCCTTGTGCTGAAACATGTAAGATCAAGTTTGTATATATTAATGTTCGTTTACTCCTCATCCAGCCACACATAATCTGTATTATTTTGTTGTGAAAATTTTACATGTATATTACTCTCAAATTTTTCAAGGAAAACAAGCCTGTAAGGAAATAGCTCAACTGTGTAGTGAGTGTCCTCATAACCTTACACATTTCCACATAGGTCATGTGGGTGGAGCTTATCTTCAGTCTGAACTTTCTCTTGGCACAATGTTCTGGGATTCCTTCTGGAAACAGGGGAGAGAAGCAGTCTGGTAAGGAGTGGCTATCAGACTGTGTCTCATTCATCTCTCTAGTTTCAGCTGACACAAGACATTTTGCTGTTCCCTTTTCAGGGTACATTTTCAAAATTCTGAATAATCCTTGGCTGGCTGTAATTTAGAGTTAGCTCCTCAATGGCAGAGTGACCTAAACCCACGCCATCTATCATCTAGCCACTTTGGTTTAATGTCATCCTGTGGGACAGGAGATGTCATTATGCTGATCTTGTGTTTCCTGTCTGTGTTCAAGTAATAGGCTGAGTCCATTTGGGCTTGCTGACGTCTTACCAGCCAAATCTGTGGAACAGTGGTCAACCCATTAGCTGCAGTAGTGACCAGGTGGCTTTATTAACCTTCGCACTGTGGCTGAGCTACTGCTTGGCCACTTTACAATTCCATAACCCATTAAAGCAATGTTCTGAAATCAAATATTCAATAAATGTCTATAGTTTATCATATAAGGTAGGAACGCTGTATAGTGGGGATATATGTAACACAGGCATTTAAAGTTGTGTATGCTGATGTCATGTAGTTCCATATTTTTAAAATACCATTATCACATATGAGGATAAAATGACATAATAATAGATATTTTTTGTTGCACGGATACCAGTACATGACTCTGTTCCGAATCCATTACATGTGCTAACTTCTTTAATCCCCAAACAACACTGAATTTGGTACTATAATTATCTTCACTTTAAAGATGAAGATACATGAGATTAATTAACTTGCTTGAGGTCATGTAGGTAGAACCCAGATTAGAACCCAGGCACTGGGACTCAATTTTAATTACTGTAGAATGCTGTGCTTCTAGTTAATGAATATGAATTTTGCCAAATATTACCATTTCAGTGATAGCTCCAAAAACTGCATGGCCATTCTTCATGGAAAGAATTAACTTCTAACATTAAGCATAGAATGGAATTTTCTTCCTTAATTCCAGAGAAATAAAATATGCCTTCTAGTGAAAGCAACACTGAAACTTAATTCACATAAATATTATTTTCTTCTACAGATGCAGTTTATAGAATGCGATGCATTAATTTCACTGTCCCTTTATTATCTTTTCTATGGTAGCTCCAGTATCCCTAGGGGCAACATACACACACACACACACACACACACACACACACACAAAACACTGTCTTAGAATACCAGCATTGTTTCTCATATAGCTTATAATATGTCAGTTATAGTTATGTCTTTCTTTAACAGTCATATTTGGTGACAGCCTATTATAGATTTTTCAGTTAGTAGTTACATTATTGGTTAAATTTAATAATGTGCAGACGTTCTATACCTTGTTCTAATTGACTGTAAAAATATTTTATTTGAACTTTTTTGCTTCAGGATAAAGTAGTTTTCATCGTGCTTCTATGTACCATTTACAGTGTTATCTTAACTATCCAGAAGATCAACAAACTCTCAATTAAAATTTGCAGGTTTAATAATTTCATGACTATTGCTATTGACATTTAAAAAGGCATTTCAGGAAATGTATTTAGGTTTTATTGATAGGTTGTGTATGTTAGTCGCTCAGTCGTATCTGACCCTTTGCTGCCCCATGAAACCCACCATTAAGCTCCTCTGTTCATGGAATTCTCCAGGCAAGAGTACTGGAGGGGGTTGCCATTCCCCACACACAAAGGTTTTACCACCATTAGATTTTAGCTCAAAATTTGTTCAGGTGATAAAATATTTTTTAAAAAATTGAAATTTTGTAGGTAATTGCGAAATGCTGAATTATTTTTTATGACTAGTCAAAATATGTATTTCAAGAGAACATTAAAGTGATAAAATTATGATATCCAAAATACCAGTAAATAATATATTTGTTGTATATTTTTTTGAATAGCAGGCTTTAGGTTTTACCTGGTTATGCTCTGCTGCTGCTACTGCTGCTAAGTCACTTCGGTCATGTCCGACTCTGTTTAACCCCATAGATGGCAGCCCACCAGGCTCCTCCTTCCCTGGGATTCTCCAAGCAAGAACACTGGAGTGGGTTGCCATTTCCTTCTCCAATGCATGAAAGCGGAAAGTGAAAGTGAAGTCGCTCAGTCGTGTCCGACTCTTAGCGACCCCATGGACTGAAGCCTACAAGGCTCCTCTGTCCATGGGATTTTCCAGGCAAGAGTACTGGAGTGGGGTGCCATTGCCTTCTCTGGGTTATGCTCTAAAAAGCCTTAAACAGACCTCTTCAAAACATAATCTTTCAATTCTTTAATGACAATGTAAAATTTTCACAAATATTTTTGTAACATTTTAATTTAAAATCACTTTTTTAAATTTATGTTCTTTCAAAGAAATTTAAGATATTAAGTAATCTTCCACTTAAGTTAGAAAGTCTTTAATTGTAAAAAAAAAAAAGTATATCTAAATTTAACCTTTTGTTCTATGCTTATCAATTTAATTGAGTTTATATATACTATGTAAATGACTGATAGCAGATAAATATACTACTAGGCTCTAAAGGGTTATTTTCAATTTTTATTTAATTTCTAAATTCCAATTGAAAGTGAGAATAAAAGTGAAAGTGAAGTCGCTCAGTCATGTCCAACTGTTTGCGACTCTGTAGGTTCCTTCTCCATGGGACCTTCCTGACCCAGGGATTGAACCTGGGTCTCCTGCATTGTAGGCAGATCCTTTACCATCTGAGCCATCAGGGAAGTCTAAATTCCAATTAGTCATTTTAATATAGTCTAATTTTCACTGCATTCTGGGCTTGTCAATATGTGTTATGTGATTGTCTTTGATAATTCTGATTACGAAATGCACTATGACCAATAATTAGACAAAGTCAATGTTGTAATTAGAGAAAGGCAATGTTACTAGTAAACTACCACAATGATGACTACTATTAATACTACTGCTTCTACTACTACCTGTCATTATTCAGTAAATACTATGTGTCCCACCTCAGTTCAGTTCAGTTCAGTTACTCAGTTGTGTCCAACTCTTTGCAACCCCATGGACTGCTGCACACCAGGCTTCCCTGTCCATCACCAGCTCCTGGAGCTTGCTCAAACTCATGTCCATTGAGTCAGTGATCCCATCCAACCACCTCATCCTATCGTCCCCTTCTCCTCCTGCCTTCAATCTTTCCCAGCATCAGTTTCTAATGAGTCAGCGCTTTGCATCAGGTAGCCAAAGTATTGGAGTTTTAGCTTTATCATCAGTCCTTCCAATGAATATTCAGGACTGAGATTTCCTTTATGATTGACTGGTTTGATATCCTTGCAGTCCAAGGGACTCTCAAGAGTCTTCTCCAATGCCACAGTTCAAAAGCATTAGTTCTTTATGCCCCACCTTGTTCTAGACAATTTAAATGTCTGCTTTCTATTTCTCACTAGTATAGGAGAAATTTTACTTAATTCAGGGCTTCCCTGGTGGCTCAAACAGTAAAGAATCTGCCTGCAATGCAGGAGACCTGGGTTCGATCCCAGAGTTAGGAAGTTCTCCTGAAGAAGGAAATAGCAGCAAGGAAATGGCAACCCACTCCAGTGTTTTTTCCTGGAGAATCCCAGGGACGGGGGAGCCTGGTGGGCTGCCATCTATGGGGTCGCACAGAGCCGGACATGAAGGAAGTGACTTAGCAGCAGCAGCAGCAGCAGCCAGTATTCTTGCCTGGGAAATCCCATGGACAGAGGAGCCCGGCAGACTAGAGTCCATGGGGTTGCAAAGATTCAGACATGGCTGAACAGCTAACAGTTTCAGTTACTTAATTCACTGATAAGAAAACTGAGGAATAAAGTTAAGTACTTGACAAAAATCAGTTGGCCTGAAAGTGACAAAGCTGGATTTGAAGTCAGATGCATCTGATTTCAAAACCCATTCCCTCTATGTGCAGATTTGTCATCTGAGGGAGCAACATGATTGATAATTGTGTTGAAGCCACAAAGAGTGGCATTACCCTGGGCATTAGTCCCCTAACTCAGGACCTGGTTGCATGGTGTGAACTCAACTTTGTGAAGTCTTCTCAGTGTTTTTATGCAGATAAGATTGGTTATATGATAGATAAGATTGACAAGATATGATAAGATTGATAAGATTGAATAGATATGATAGAGAGATAGATAAGATTGGTTAATGCAGATAAGATTGGTTATATAAATGTATTAATTTATTGGAAGAGGGATATATTTTATTCCACAGTCACACTATTCATTGTCATCATCATGTTCTTTATTACATCAGATTGCCAGGGACATCAAATCAGTAATCAGAATGTGGTGTGGTGATCCAAGAATCGGAGCAAAGTGAAACAATCAATCTGGTCTATTTCTCCTAGGCCAAACTGAAGGTTTCAATGATCCCCTCTTCCAACTTCTTCCTCCCAACACACATACATACTCACAAAATTAAACAGCTTCAGGGTGAACTGGAGACCTCTTTTGCAAAGGTCTTGTGTATCTGTTCACCATTACAGCTAAATTCTTTTTCTTAGTGTCGGGGGAGTTGGTAATTTCTTCCGTTTTGTCTCATCACGACAAAAATTTGAAGCAATGGACAGACCAGTGTTACAACCCTGTGTAATTTCCCCTGAAGGACCAGTGTTACAGCTCAGTTTTATTTAGAAAGCAAAGGAAAATAAATCCTCGAGGCGTGAGGGCGAGCAGACCCAAAAGACACGAAGAGAAGAGAAGTCCCCAGCCCAATTTTGGCTCCTCTTTTTATATGTTTTTTCTCCTCACCCTGAACCTGCCCTATGTAAACTGGGCTATTCAGGGGAGCTGCTTGTTTTACCTCAGGTTCTCACTCAAGTCCTCAGACCTTCCTTTGTTCTGTTTTCATGGGCTCTTCCCTTCTTTGTCTTTTAGCCACCGCTGCCGCCGCCTTTGACCTCAGATGTGGGGTGGCTCCTCTCGGCTGCCACCCCTGACCTTGGGCGAGGGGTAGCTCCTCTCAGCAACACTTCTGCGCAGTCCGTCACACCTCATGTGAAGAGTTGATTCATTGGAAAAGACTCTGATGCTGGGAGGGATTGGGGGCAGGAGGAGAAGGGGACGACAGACGATGAGATGGCTGGATGGCATCACCGACTCGATAGACATAAGTTTGGGTGAACTCCGGGAGTTGGTGATGGACAGGGAGGCCTGGATTTCATGGGGTCGCAAAGAGTCGGACACGACTGAGCTACTGAACTGATCCTGGACTCCTTTTTTCTATTCTATCTACCTAACATTACAATTTATTTTTCAGACTTCAAGTTAGCTATGTTCTTCTAAAATGAAGTATTCTATTTCAAACCAAGATCTGTACAGAATTAGAAATTAAATTATTTTTAGTTTAAATCCCATTTCCTGCATGCCTCTCAGATGCCTGTCACCAGGATTGGAAGTTGAGTGTTTCAGAAGCCTCTTAAGAACCAGTTTAGTATGCCAATGTTACCTTTTACACATGGGTTTTAATTCATTTCCAGATTCTTTAAAACTTTTTTTTTTTTTAATACACTACTGTTACAGTCATGGTTAAGCATAAAAATTAAAGTTGAATTAAATTCATCTCACAGACTTACCCATTAGAGATTAGGATAATCATAAAGAAGGAACTATCTTTATTCACATTTCCTGGGGTAAAAAATAGCAATAGTCTTATTAAATCTATTTTTACAAATTTATACCTAGTTTGAGAGGAATTTAGAAACAAATTTTAGGTTAATGCTCTTAATACTATTTTAACTAATGCAAATTTATTGAGTATCCATTCAGTTATATCTACTCTAGGCTGACCACTCTGCTAGGTAATTGGGATATAGTGTCTAACAGCAATGATAAGTTCCTTAACTTCAAAGAGCAAACAGTCTGGGGAAGATATAAGCAGGTAAATAGGCAATTTTAATAGAATGTAATAATTGCCCAAATAGAGGAGTAACTTCCCAAAGGAAGTGATCTCTAATGGAGAGTAAGGGATGAGAAGGCATAAGTTACATGTGGCTGGGGAGGATGAGTGTGAATGAGAGAGAAAAGGCCAGTATCAAAAAAAAAAAAAAAAAAAAAAACAGAATACATTTGTGGTACCATTGACAAGCCATTTGGCCACTGTTCACAAAGATGGTGCACAAAGAGGGCAGATAAGTCTGTGGATTGAGAAGATGGAACAGATACCTTCTGTTTGGGAATTTGAGCTGCCATGGTGTGTAAAATTGGTGATTTGTGGTAGATGGGTTAAACAAAGCTGGAGCTGGATAAAGAGAAATATATTAGAAATAGATTTGAGAGTCATAAATTGATCAATGAAATTATCAGATTGGTTTATTTCTCTCCCTGTGTTCTTGTCTCATTGCAAAAAATTTTGAAACAATGCTCTAAAGGGTTTAAAACAACAAACAAGTTACAGCTCAGTTCAGCTCAAGTAGACAGATTGTTTACTAGACAGACACTCCCAAGACATGGGAGCAAGCCAACCCCAAAGGAGTGGTCCTCCCCTCCATCCCTCTTGGCTCCCCCTCTTTTTATACTTCCCATTTTCCTCTTTTTGGTTGTACCCTGTGCAAAATAGGACTTGTATCCACCACCAGTCAATTAAAGGGAATGCAAACGGGCGTACGTTCAAAGTAAGTCATATAACAGAAGGCTTTGTTGTGTATGTCTTCCCATAATTCAGTCTGTTATAATCAAGATGTATATATGTGTAGAATATTTATGAACCCTTAATGGGCTCCTAGCTCCTAAGGTTAATTGGAGAAGTCCCTGTGGTTAGTTTATATCTAGTGTGTGCCTAGGATTCATGTGTTGGAGTTGGAGAAGTCTCTGGTTATTTTTTGTAGCTTATCTGTGAGCTCTCCTGGGTGTGTCTGGCATGGGACTTAGAGATCAGCTTCCATCCTTTTCAGCTAAGCCACCACACCTTGTTCATGCCTAACTTCCTACCTAACAAAATTAAATTCAAAGGGCACATATAGAAATTTAAGGACTTGTTATATTTTCAACATATGAAGCATTCTAGAGGAAAAGAAAAACTGCCACAGGTCTTACTTTTGACAAATATATATTAGGAATGTTAAATGAGAGGTCAACCAAAAATTTAGTGCCAAAGTGGGTATTCTGAGAGAAGTTTTAAGAAGATAGAAATTTGTATGGATTGAAACTATCATGGAAGAATTTTTGAGGAATATATATGTGTGTGTGTTTGGGGGTGTGTGTGTGTGTGTGTGTGTAATGTCCAAAGTGGAGCATATTAAAATATCATTTTGACCAAGAACATGTCAAAATAAGTTAAGTATGAACATAATATTATTAATTTTGTCTCCAGGAAGGTATTGGCTGCATTTAACAAATAATACTCAGCAAAAGCTCCTAGTATTTACTTTCAAACAGCAACTAGCTTAACATTCATAAACTGTTCTCAAATTTTAACACTTAAAAGTTGTACATACTTTTTGTCACATTTTGTGCAAGTGTGTTGTATATTCCTTATCACAATTCAAACTCTTAAATCATGTGCACATTTTCTACAGCAATCAATGAAGAGCTAAAAGCATAAATTGATAAATCTAAAGTAGTATCATTCTCTTTTTTTTACTTTAATATTACTTTAAACATGTTTTTCAGCATTTTATAGTATGTTGTAGACTGCTATCTTCTAAATTAATAAAGCATATCATGGCAGTTAGCCATATTTGTTGTATTTTGTCACATTAACTTCCATTCTAAAGTTTCTTTCTCTTAAAAGAAATTCTGGACTTTGTATAAAATTTGTATAATTCAAACGTATATAATGAAATTCTACACATGTGATCTGCTGTAAGATTTTCTCCTTTTAATTTTTGCTTTAAAGAATACTTTTTCCATAAAGAAATTTAAGCAAAAAAGCACACTATTTTGTGTATTTTGTATTTTGTCACATTAACTTCCATTCTAAAGTTTCTTTCTCTTAAAAGAAATGAGTGCTTGGATGCTTGAAAGAAAATTTTATAAAATAATAAAATATGTAAATTATAATTATAGTGACTGTTAAAATAATAGCAAAGTAATGATGAGTTTTAGCTTGCTCATCATCTGCTTCACCAGAGTTTGTTCCCAATTCAGAGCCTGAATGATTCTTTAAAAACATGCATCTTAGAATCCCTCTATGTTTGGCCCTCTGATAAGTCTTTTTTATCAGAACCTGAATAGAGTAGGGGAGGGGAGAACAGAGCATGGTAGAAGAGGGAAAATAGGATGCAGTAAGGGCAGAGAGATAAGAGGGTAGATTGTATCATGTAGGGCTTTGTTGACCATTACAAGGACTGGTTTTACTCAGAATGAGATGGAAAACCATTTAAGTATTCTGATTGTCAAAGGAGCGAACATAGAGGGATCCTAGAATATTTAACTCTTAAGGCTTATTCATGCTCTGAGCTGAGAACAGACTCCAGGGGAGAATGAGTGGAAGCAGAAAAACTGGTGAGTTTGCTACAAAAGTAATTAAGGCATTCCAGCCATGGTTATTTCTTTGATATTTCCCCAAATGCCAAACACATTTCCAAGTTACCTGTTCCCTTTGCCTATGACGCTTTTCACTATATAACTGCATAGTTTCTCCATTACCTCCTTTAGTCCTCGGCTCAAATGCAATTTCTCACTGAATACACTCAATGAATATCTTTCCTATGCCTTTTCTCTAATTGGTTTTTTCTTCTTAGCACTTACTACCATCTGACCCGTTGTTTGATTTCCTTATTTCTCTATCTTTATTTATTGCTTGTTTGTCCTCACAGGAATAGATGCTTCATGAATATAAGGATTTCCATCTCTCTTTTTTTTTCATGGCTGAATCTCTGTACAAACAGTAGTGTTTAGTACATACTAGACATTCAGTAAATATTTGTGAAATGAATTAACAAATTTCACTGCAATCACTCTGAAGTATTTCTTCCTCAGAGCATAGTGCACCAAAGGGTGGCAGCCATTTCCAGTTAAAATAAAAAGGGACAGTCATGTGGCATCAAAGTAGGCATGGTTTGCAACCAGTTTGGTCCACTGTTTTGAAACTGTGAGATTCTTTATTATTTTTTAATTGAAATATTTATCTTTCTCTTGGAATGTGTTTAGCCACAGTTCCAAGTTCATAAGAGTTATGAAAGCTGCCGTTACTGCTGGTTCTTTTGTAGCAGCTTGTTATTTAGTTGCTCAATCCTGTTGGACTCTTTGTAGCCCCATGGACTGTAGTTTACCAGGCTCCTCTTTCCATGGGATTTTCCAGGCAAGAGTATTGGAGTGGGTTGCCTATTCCTTCTCCAGGGGTCTTTCCAACCCGGATATTGAACCTCTGTCTCCTGCATTGGCAAGCAGATTCTTTATGACTGAGTCACCAGGGAAACCCTTAGCTGAAATATTTATGTAAATGAAAATTATTTATATAAAATGAGAATTTATTAATATTTTCATTATTAAGATATTTAAAATTTGTATAATTCAAATGTATATAATGAAATTCTACACATGTGATCTGCTGTAAGATTTTCTCCTTTTAATTTTTGCTTTAAAGAATACTTTTTCCATAAAGAAATTTAAGCAAAAAAGCACACTAACACAATGAAAACAAAAACTTCTATCTTAATAGGAACATAGTGGAGAAAATAGGAGCAAGGAAAGAAAAACAGAACATAACACACACTGGTAAAGGAAAAAGAAAAATGCAAGCACTTTTATGTGGTAATATGCTAGCAGAATACTCAAAGCATGTGTATAGATACCATTTTCTTTCAATTAATTTTAGAACACATGGACTTTGCTTTATAGATTAATTTTAAGTTTGTAATTGGCACAACCTAAAAATATACACTGCAGAATCACAATGCTTGTCCCTTTTTATTTTATTTTATTTTTTCAAAAAAACACTGATCTCAAACTCTGCTTGTAATTTATCTACTGTGGAACCAGTAGTGTTGCTTGGAGAAGTCAGGGAGAGGCTGGTCATCACTCTCCACCTGGTCCTGTAATTTATAAGCTTCTGGCATGTTGCCCTATACTTCAGTCTATTTCCTAAATACTTATGATTTATTAGTTGCATCCCATTCTGATACTTTCTCTGTGGGCTTTCCTCAACTTCTCAGGCAAAATTGTGTATTCCATTCACAGTGCTCCCATTGAAGTTGTTCATATGTGTTCTTATAGCACATAACAATTTATTTAATTTGTTTATTTCAATCTTCTCTATTCCCAGCAAATAGCACAGTCTCTGCTATGCATTAGGATTTCTATTCATCTATCCTGTGTTTAAAATATAAGTTTTAAATTCAGAGTGCTATATTTTAGATGCTTACATTTCTCATCACTGAAGGGAAATTGGAATTCTTACATTTTATTTTGACAAACTATTCTGTGTACAGTTTGGTTGTTCAATAGACCCAAGAAGTCACATTTGAATTTAATTTCATTAGCTAGAATCCATAATGGGAGTATAAAAATTACTCAACATGTGTTGTTGTCTGCAACAAATGCCACACTAATACCAATGAGTCATACCTAGTGGAATGGAAAAGACTTCTTCCAAAGCCAATAGTCTGTTAAGGATCATGCTTTGGAGCAAAATATACAGCTGGCACTATCAAACCTTCACTATCTTGCTTCTGACTGTTTGAATTGTTTTTAGGTTTCTGGATTGCATGTGTGTGTGTGTGGAATCCCAAGTGCTTGTTCAAATTTGGACTGCTCTTTGCTGAAGATATTTTTTATAACTCTTTTAGCTATTAATATGAAGAAAATAACAACTAGTTAGTTACAGTGTCAAGACCCAAGATAGTCATTTCCTTGGGTTAATTTATAACATATCATAGAATGTAGATTCTCCCTATGCTTCCTGTAAGGAATGTTTGGAAAGGTATTTAGCAGCCTGAGGGTATCCCTGCTGGCATATATGTAGAGCTGGGACTCTATCTCCTGTTTGTTGTTTTCACTGATATAAAATCCAGTCTTGTCCACATTATGAATATAACTCCTTGGTCTTTATATCCCCATGAAGCCTTAGAAGTTGAGCTAAAACTTTACATTGTGAAGTTGTTTAGACATTACTAAGTTGTTAATATATTGTTTCTCTTGATGTATTTAATTTGCAAAAAAATGTTTCAGTCCATAGTAATTCCTCTCACATTTTAACAACTCACCTAAAATGCCACAATTTTCCAAAAATCAGTTCTAGTGTGCTTTATAGCATATGTAACTATTAAGTACCTAGCATGTACATTTTTATACAGTTTGATTAGGAAAGCATGAGGATTTTCCCTGAATTGAAATTGTGACATTATATACATTGACCAAAGAGAAGGCCACCATTGCAGCCTCAATGGACTCTCAGGGCCTGAAGTCTACTCCCTTTTTCTTCCAGAGTATAGCTGAGAGATGAGAATAAGAAGATGATGCTTAGCTGATGAAGGGACTAGGGACTTTCCTTATTAGATTTTGTTTTTGTTTATTTGTTCTTTAGAAACTTGGGAGGGATTTTTTTATGATTTCTGCAGAACTAGAAAGGTACTAGACAAAATGGCCCTTCACCAGTTATTTATTGGTTAATTAGATCACGTATAATCGTTCTTTATCACCAGTAAGAAGGAAAGAAGTAAGGAAATTAAAAGTAACTTGGATTTGAAATAGCTGGGAAAATCTCATATTTACCACTGCCATTTCAAACTTACTTTCCTGGTGGCTCAGATGGTAAAGAATCTGCCTTCAATGCAGGAAACCCGGGTTCAATCCCCAGGTTGGGAACATCCCCTGGAGAAGGAAATGGCAACCCACTCCAGTATTCTTGCCTGGAGAATTCCATGGACAGAATAGCCTGGCAGGCTACTCCATGGGGTCTGAAAGAGTCGGATACAACTGAGTGGCTAACACACACACTTTTCAAACTCAGTCATAGGAACTAAGAAAATATCAGAGAATTGGGACTATGTATGTTACCCAAAGGACAGATTCTGAGAGACCAAAACATTCCCTTATTTTTACTAAGCCTCCTTTATAGTGCTTCACTAAGTGTGAGAAACAGGGTTTTTAATTCAAGCTTAGAGCAGGATCAGTACATCATACCAGAAATGTTTTATAATAAATGCCAAACAATTATTATTGAGTGTATTTGTGGAGATGAGCCTTGGAAACAGTTCTTAAAGTTTTTAGGACTTTTTGAATTAAAAGAGAAATATGGTAACCACCCTCCTAACCCCACCTGAAAAAAATCATTTAAATGAAAAGTTGTATGTTACATTTTGAAAAACGAATATTATTGGTTACAGAGAATTTAAATGGGAATAAATAGCTATCATCTATCTTCAGAACAATTTTTATTTCGTATATACAATGAAATGCAAATCAGTAATACTGCATAAATGACAAAATTTGCTTAATGCAGATTTTATTTTTCCTAATGTAATTGCATGTTTTATTTCAATACCTTAGCTTAGCTAACATAATCTTTACACATTCATTATATTATATACTTACCTCTAGAAATGTATTTTTATATGCTTTAAAAATTTTTGCTTACTGTAACATTTGAATCATTTCATTTAGTAGTAGAGAACATTCAATAGCATGGAAATAACCCTAATATTTAAGAAATTATGTGTTTCTTATTTGCTTTATTATCCTTCCATTTAAAAATGTTAGCGAGATGGTACTCACGCTAAAGTAATACAGGAAAACACATGAAGAAGTTGTCTGCTCCCATCTTCTGCTTTCATTCTTCCCCAGTCCCAGGAGAGAACTTTATTAATTGCATGCTTAATCTAAAACTATTTTAGATGAAAGATATTGTACTTCAATCTTTGGATAGGAAACATGTTTTGAACATCCCTAATATCATTTTATTCACTGAATTTTAAAATAATGAATCACATATAAAAATAACATAATGTATTTTTACATTCTTATGGCACTTTCTTTATATGTTTGTTTTATAGTAGTCATTATAGTATATGTGGAATTTAAACCTGACTTCACTTATCACATTTAAAATCACACAGATTTTTCCAAGTAAATTTATTACTCTGGTTTTAGGATACTAAAAGGGCTTCCCTTGTGGCTCAGCTGGTAAAGAATCCACCTGCAATGAGGGAGACCTGGGTTCGATCCCTGGGTTGGGAAGGTCCCTTGGAGAAGGGAAAGGCCACCCACTCCAGTATTCTGGCCTGGAGAATTCCATGGACTGTATAGTCCATAGGGTCGCAAAGAGTCAGACAGGACTGAGCGACTTTAACTTTCACTTAGGATGCTAGACTATTAAGTCCTCAGAATCAGAGATGACTTTTGAAAATCCGTTTAGCCTATATGTCTGTACTGTTGTAACATAAACATCTTCAAATTTTTTAAGTTTAAAATAACCTCAAAACCAAAATAACAAAACAAACAAACAACCAACACAAACATCAACAGCAACAACAAAATATTTCTTTAAACCTGAGTCACTGCTGGCTATCCTTGTATTTTTCTACCTCCCTTTATAGCCATATCATTAAAGTCTTGTCTTACCTCCTTTCTCAAGCTCTTACTTACCCAAAGAAGTAAATTTTTGGTATTCATCTTAACTCTCTCTGACACAATACTACTGAGATTTTTTTCTTGGAATTATCCGCTCCCTATTCTTCCATGTTACCACCTTTTGTGAATGTCCCATTTGCCTTTTCTGGTGCTCCATGAATTCTGGACTTAGTTTGCTTTTCTTATCAATTTATATCTCTTACCTGGATAAATTCTTTTGTCTGTGGTTTAAAATATCAATACCATAACTACAAATGTATCTAGCTCCTTAGTGGACTTCTCTCCTAATATCCCATAGATATACTAAATTCATCATGTACAAAAGTAAGTTCACCAACATACACAAAGCGACTCCTCTTTCTATAATTTTTATTTTTGATCTCCTCTTCCTCCATCATTTTAGTCCAAGTTCTCACCACCTTCTAATTGAAATGCTACAATAATCTTTTCTAGGTCTTTCTCCCTTTAGGAAGCCAGGGCTATAATCCATTCCCCATAGAACTGCCTTAATGGCTTTTTCAAATCTGACTGTATTTTTCACCTTAAAACACTACAATGGATCTCTAGTGCCTGTGTGATAAAATCTGAATTTCTTAAAACAGTATATAGAGCCACTGGTTATTTTAACTGTGTCAGTCCATATGTGTTTGCATTTTAGCAGTTTCCTTGGCCTAGAATGTCTTTCTCATATATTTTGATTAGCATTGAAATCACTTCTTTGAGTCAGACTAAGGGTGACCTACTGCATGAAGTTGTCCCTGACATTATTTTCTTATTGATACTTTAAAATGTATGGACTGCTCATTTTGGTCATCCCAGGCAATTGCACAAACTTGTATCACACTACAGATTTCATATTCATACATGTACCAGTTTCCCTGTCTGTCTCTCCTCTAGACTGCATATTACTTTAGGACAAGGGGCTTATCCTAAAAACCTAAGTAACATAGTACCTTGTGTGTCTTTAAGTATTATTGTTGATAATATTATTTGTAATGAATAAATAAACTTACTGACCCTCAATAGCTGTTTATGGAAGGAAGAAACCATGAAAGGACGATGTTGGATTATAGGAATTCCTTCACACTTTTTCACTGGAAATTTTTTATTTGATTAAAAAAAATGCTTTGAACTTACAGAATGAGTCTGCATGGCGATAATGATTACTGTGATTTTTCATAGTAAAAAAATGAATATAGAAAGTGCATTTAAATGAATTTTTAAGGCAAAAAATATCAAATCACAAATTAAATTCTTCCACTGGAAATATTTTAATACGGTTGATTTATAAATATTTTTAACAAGCACTAATTTGTTCTTGGTTATATACAATTATATATATATATATACAATTATATATATATAATTATATTTAGAGAGTCTAGAAAGAGAAAGACAGTTAAGTATCACTATTGCCTAAGAACAGCTGCTGCTGCTGCTAAGTCACTTCAGTCGTGTCCGACTCTGTGCGACCCCATAGACGGCAGCCCACCAGGCTCCCCCGTCCCTGGGATTCTCCAGGCAAGAACACTGGAGTGGGCTACCATTTCCTTCTCCAATGCATGAAAGTGAAAAGTGAAAGTCAAGTCGCTCAGTGGTATCCGACCCTCAGCGACCCCATGGACTGCAGCACACCAGGCCCCTCCGTCCATGGGATTTTCCAGGCAAGAGTACTGGAGTGGGGTGCCATTGCCTTCTCCACTAAGAACAGCAAAGGGAAGGAAAAAAAAACTGACTTTATACAAGTAATACTAATGGTTCTCATATTTTCAGTGGTGTCATAAGGAAATTAATAACTTTTTACACATTAATTTTCACTTCTTTCTAAAATCCAAACATTAATACCAATTTCAGAAAAAAAATCTGATAGTAAATTTCTAAAAAAACAAATGTGTTATTAATACTGCCAAGTCATGAAGGAATATTAGAAGTATTCCTAAATATATCAAATCTCATTAACACATTTTATTATATTTTACATTTTAGATGCTCTTTTCAAAAAATTTTAATATGTCTGAAATTTTTATATATCTCACATTCAATGACTGCCATAGTTTATTGGTAACATGTAATCTTTTCTTAGAATCATGTAAAATAATGATGCCTCTTACAATCAATGGTGTTTTAATTTGATGAAATACAGTAGAAATTAGATTTGAAACAAAATGAGCTCAATTAGATAATAAAAAGTAAAAAAATAAAAATAGATAAATCCATATATTTGATACAAAATATTGATTGATTTGAATATAGCAGTTTGAATCTTTCCACACTGTCTTCTATGAACATAATCACATATTACCATTATTTTTCCTCTAGTAATGATTAAATATATGGAAATATATTAATGCTACACCTTTCTTAACACTCCATATGTTTAGGGTTAAAAACTTTCTAAGTTTTTTTTCTTTTGAATAATATGAATTTATTTTAAACGCTTTCACTAAGCATTTTTAAAATAACTCATGAGGCTTTCAAAATAGCATGAGATTCAATTGCATTGCAAATTCCATTTTTTTTATGAGAATGAGTCTTAATGTAATGAAAATTTATTTTTGTTTGTTTTTTATTTATTTTAATTGGAGGCTAATTACAATATTGTGGTGTTTTTGCCATTCTTAAAAATAATTGTGAACTTCTCTATTCATCGGCATTTTCAAATTTCCCAGCCAAATTACTGAAAAATATTTTACCAGTTTATCTGAAAATATATAACTGTATGCACACAGTAGACACCACCAGATTTTGTTGTTTTGTTTATTTTTAATATGTCAGTTATGGAGATAAATGATGCATAGGCTGGCCTGTTTTTTTGTAAAAAAAAAAAAAATGTGAAATTCAATGGGCATCCTAGTTCTACTGAATTCCACACTGTAGCTGTAACTCTTATCACCTGAATTCAGTACACATATCTCTCCTACCCCAATCCAAACAAAGCCACATTAATTGGCATATTATTTTTAACTCAGCTAAGAGTTTAATATTGATAATGCAAATAGATTTATTAATTTGTAGGTTTAAATTTTTAAAATGTATTTTATATGAGTGGGACTTGTTTTTCATAAAATAAAGGAATCATAATAAGCAGAATTTAAACTGGAGATTGCATAGAACATATTTATATTCTATAAAGAGCATGAGAGACTATTCTCTAAAATATTGTTTTCCCAATATACTGCTAAATTGTGTAATGTTTTCATATTATTAATTCGTATGGTTTAAAGATGATCATTCAGTTAAAATCTGACAGAAGAGATATTATCACCTAATTAATAGTGATTGTTTGACATTGATTATTTTGTAGAAAACTCATAATAACAAGATGGCACTAATGGTGAAGAATCTGCCTGCCGATGCAGGAGACACAAGAGATACGGTTTCAGTCCTTGAAATGGGAAGATCCCCTGGAGTAGAGGAGTTGTCAACCCGCTCCAGTATTCTTGCCTGAAAAACTCCATGGACAGGAGCCTGGAAGGCCATAGTCCTTGGGATCACAGAGTCAGACATGACCGAGCAACTGAGCATGCACACGTGTATTAACAGATTTAGGCTTTGTAAGTTAGTGACATTAGTTATCAAGAACATGTATTCATTCTAGACCAAATAATGAAAAAAGAAAAAAAGGTGCTGAGCTTACATTAAAGTAGGGAAAAGTGTGCTTTCTTCACTTCCACAAAACATTGCAGACCCTGAACTCCAATGCAATAGTTTTCTAACTCAAAATCTCAAAACAAAAATTTTATGAATGTAGTGTAGCTCATCAGTCTTCTCCTCTGTTCTTCATCTTCTGCCACCCACTTAGTGACACTCTCCTTTCATTCATACCTCAGAAAAAACATTTTCCCCCTACCATACTAGGTAAACAACGGAGACCCTACCTCTAAATTAACATTGCATGCGTGCTCAGTTGCTTCAGTTGTGTCTGACTCTTTGTGACCATACGGACTGTAGCCCACCAGGCTCTCCTCTGTCCATGGGAATTCTCCAGGCCAGAATACTGGAGTGGATTGCCATGCCCTCCCCCAAGGGAACCTTCCGACCCAAGGATAGAACACGCTTATCTTATGTGTCCTGCATTGACAGGTGTGTTCTTTACCACAGTCTTTCTCATACTGTATCTTTCAGTTCTCAGAACCTGTCATGGGCCCCTCATAATGTTTTCAGACCCATTCCTTCTGTGTAGGCTATTATTTCTCCCAACCCACCTTCTGCCATCACCCTTAATATACTAATTTCAATCCTTCAGGGAAGTCTTGACTTTACTCAAAAAAAAGTCAGGGCTTCCAACTACCTGTTTTCACATACTGTATGTTTATTTGGATAACTACAAAGTAAACATGTTTCTTTCTGCCAGAAAGTAAATTATATGAGGAGCTTCAACATGCTACCTCCTATGCCCAGTATATAATAAAGATTTCATAAATTTTATCAAATGAATCAATCAGTTTTTCCAAATCGGAACATATTATTGTCTGCTTCTAGCCATTTCAAATATTTTAGTGTATATACTCTGTTAAGCTTGCATTTATTATAGCAAATG
>NW_011495050.1:9458429-9518514 GCF_000754665.1 Bison bison bison
TATATATATATATATATATATATATATATGGGCTTCCCTGATAGCTCAGCAAGTAAGAAAATGAGGCACAGGAGAATCAAGTTTGACCCCTGGGTCTGCAAGATCCCTGGAGAAGGAAATGGCTACCACTCCAGTATTACCGCTCATGGGGTTCTCAAGGCAAGAATACTGAAGTGGTTTGCTATTCCCTTCTCCAGCAGACCACATTTTGTCAGAACTCTCCAACATGACCCGTCTGTCTTGAATGGCCTTACATGGCATGGCTCATAGTTTCATTAAGTTAGACTGGGCTGTGACCCATGTAATCAGATTGGTTAGTTTTCTGTGATTGTGGTTTTCATTCTCTCTGGCCTCTGATGGATAAGGATAAAAGGCTTGTGAAAGCTTACTGATGGGAGGTACTGGCAGTTGGGCAAATTGGATCTTGGTCTGTCCATGGTGGTACCATGCTCCATAAATCTTTAATTTAGTCTTCTGCTGATGGTTGGGGCTGTGTTTCCTCCCTGAGGTCAAACTACCGTGGGAGTAATGGCTGTAATGGTTCAGTTCAGTTCAGTTCATTCACCCAGTCTTGTCCAACTCTGCAACCCCATGGACTGCAGCACGCCAGGCTTCCCTGTTCATCTCCAACTCCCAGAGCTTCCTCAAACTCATGTCCATCGAGTCAGTGATGCCATCCAACCATCTCATCTTCTGTCAACCCCTTCTCCTCCTGCCTTCAATCTTTCCCAGCATCAGGGTCTTTTCCAATGAGTCAGTTCTTCACATCAGGTGGACAAAATACTGGAGCTTCAGCATCAGTCCTTCCAATGAACACTCAGGACTGATATCCTTTAGGATGGACTGGTTAGATCTCCTTGCAGTCCAAGGGATGCTTAAGAGTTGTCTCCAACACTGCAGTTCAAAATCAATTCTTCGGCACTCAGCTTTCTTTAAGGTTCAACTCTCACATCCATACATGACTACTGGAAAAACCATAGTCTTGATTAGACAGACCTTTGTTGGCAAAGGAATGTCTCTGCTTTTTAATACACTGTCTAGGTTGGCCACTACTTTTCTTCCAAGGAGCAAGCATCTTTTAATTTCATGGTTGCAGTCACCATCTGCAGTGATTTTGGAGCCCCCTAAAAATAAAGTCTCTCCTGGTTTCCATTGTTGGTAATGGTGACTTCCTGTTTCCATTGGCTATAATGGTGACTTCCTTCAAAAGAACTTATGCCAGCATGTTGTGGCTCCCAGGACTCCTGTATTCGGGGCCTCTACCCTGTAGCAGGCCACTGCTGGCCCATGCCCCCACTGGAGACTCTTGGACACACACAGGGAAGTCTGGCTCAATCCCTTGTGGGGTCACTGCTGCTTTCTCCTGGCTCTTGGTGAGCACAAGGGTTTTTTTGTGCCTCCAAGAGTCTGTTTCCCCAGTCTAATGGAAGTTCTGTAATCAAATCCCACTGGCCTTCAAAGTCAAATTCCCTGGGGGTTCTCAGTCCCTTTACCAGATCCCCAGGTTGGGAAATCTGTTGTGGGCCCTAGAACTTTTGCAACAGTGTGAGAACTTCTTTTCTATAATTGTTCTTCAATTTGTGGGTTGTCTGCTCAACAGCTCTATGGTGGGGCTAATGGTGACCTCCTCCAAGAGGACTTAAGCCACATGCCACACATCGAAGGTCTGCTGCCAGAGTCCCTGTTCCTGTGGCAGGCCACTGCTGACCCATGCCTCCATAGGAGACACTCAAACACTCAAAGGCAGGTCTTGCTCAGTCTCTTGTGTGGTCCCTGGGTCCTGGTGCACACAAGGTTTTGTTTGTACCCTCCAAGCGTCTCTGGCAGGTATGAGGTTTGATTCTAAACATGATTTCACCCTTCCTCCCATTTTGTTGGGGCTTTTCCTTTGCCCTTGGATGCAAGGTATCATTTTTTGGTGGGATCCAACATTCTCCTGAAGATGATTGTTCAGCAGCTAGTTGCAACTGTGGAGTTCTTGTAGGAGAAGATGAGCACACATCCTTCTACTCCGCCATCTTGTCCATGGAAGAAAGTAGGAAAAACCACTAGGCCATTCAGGTATGACCTAAATCAAATCCCTTACAATTATACAGTAGAAGTGACAAATAGATTCAAGGGATTAGATCTGATAGAGTGTCTGAAGAACTATGGGCTAAACAACAGCAACAACCAATATTCTTGCCTGAATAGAGGAGCCTAGCAGACTACAATCCAATGGATTCCAAAGAGCTGGACATGATTTAGTAGCTATTACCTTATATATGTAATTCATCATATAGCACCTGACTGAAGCCCTAGCACTGCACTGATGCAATAAAGTCACAGATTTGTTTGTTCAGTGACCGCTGCGCATCCATAAATATCATTATGATGGGAGATGATGACTATTTTTCAGCTCATCTTTTTTCAACTCAACTTGGATTTTATAGTTTCCCTTACTCAAACTCTTCTTTACTGTGTAGTTGACTTTTTTTGTCTTTTTTAAAAATAAACTTACCTTCCTAGAATCAAATAGTCATTCTTCTCCTCTCTTAACTTTAGCTGTTTTGCTGCTAGATTCTCTTCTCAGTTAATAGTAATGTTTCTTGAGAATATTCAATAACAGTTTGACAATAATATGCCTTGTAAAAACATGCTGTGATAGTTACATCATATATAATGAAAAGTGTCATAGTTTAAGTATTTTTCCTGGACATTTATGAACATTGCAGCCAGGACTATTTATGGGAATTATCCTTGATAATTCAATGTAACGTTGTTTGATTTATTCCTTACACCATCACAGCCACCTGATGCTGGAAAGAACTATAACACAATTATTTCTTGTTAAGTCATTTTCTTCTTTATTTGGACCCTAAAACTGCATCCCTTGGGACTAGAGGTTGTGCTTACAAGAGGAGAAAGCAAAATGTACAAAGGCCTGGAATGTGAGACTGTAGCAAAGGGCCAGTAGCTGAAGATAGGCAAATTACAAGGTCCAGGGGAAGTAATGGTGGCTAATAGCTAGAAAGGCAAGGGTAACATTATAAATGGCCTTATGTGACATTCTGTGGATTTGATTTGCTGATGGTGAGTATTTGTTAGGCAGAAAGTACAGGATTAGATTTACATTTGGAAATTATGCAACAGACATAGAAATATGTTCATTGCTAGACTTGAAGTGAAAGTGAAAGTCGCTCAGTTGTGTCTGATTTTTGAGACCCCATGGATTGTCCATGGAATTCTGTAGGCCAGAATATTGGAGTGGGTAGCCTTTCCCTCCTCCAGGGGATCTTCCCAACCCAGGGATTGAACCCAGGTCTCCTGCATTGCAGGTGGATTCTTTACCAGCTGAGCTAGACTTGGGAGATAGTCAAACTGTGCAAAGATAATTGTTAATTTCAACATTTAATCCTGTGCAATTCCAGTTGGCAAACAAAACTTCTGTAGCCAAAGTGTGGAAAGAGCTTATACAGGGCAGATGTTATTACTGCATCTAGTGCTAAGAAGCCAATGTTTTGTATATTTTAAATTAAAAGATAAAATCAAAGATGAGATTCCATGTGAAAAGTTTATTAATCTCATAACTTCTGGGTTTTAGCACTGTGGCTAAATAAGTTCCTCCTTTACTTGTTGTTAGTAAAACATTTTATTTTATTAAAACTCATAAAAATTAAATTTGTTTGCTTTTCTGTATACATAGGTAGCACATCCTGAACAGATTTTCATCTTTTTATGTTTAAGATGTTTCCATGATATAAGATCATCATTCCAAGCATTAATAATTATGAATAATGGAATGCAGATTTATAAATTATATGTATTCTGACCACCAGGATATACCCCAGCCTGCACAAAATAATGCTTTTAATTTTTAATATAATGCCCTTAAATAGTGTGTGCATCAAAGTATAAATTAAAAAGCAATCCAACTCAGTTTATCTGGAATAGACTTAATTTACAACTGCTCTGTGGAATAGTTATTAATAATCCCTCATTTCACACTAAAAAAATGATTTTGATCTGAAAGAGAAACTATGTGTTCACACCTTTAATACCATGGACAATGACAGATAAATAAATCTCATCTCTGATATACACCATTTGTCCAATTTTAGCAAGGAAGCTCAGTTTAATGTCTTCATCTATAAAACTGGAGAAAATAAGTTTTACTTTGTAGATTTGTTACAAAAAATAAATGCAGAATTGGCTTTATGGATGTGAAATCCATGCAGTCCCACAGTAGGGGCTTCATGCTGAGAAGGGCCATGCTTAGTTTAATGTTCTATTGATCTCTTGAAATTCTTAACATGTTTTCAACAAGTACAGTGTATTTCAAGTTTGTTCTGGGCCCACAATTTATAATGAGTCCTGACTAAATGAGAAATGTGCTAATTTAATTCAGATTTTCTTCCTTATATTCTTCTATTCTGGTTTCAGTCCTGATTGTTATTTCACCAAATTTGTAGCTATTTTACAACGGAAATGTCAATGGACATATTAAGCAACTAGGAATAGAAAAAAGTTCTGAGCAAAACTGAGGATTATGGCCTGGAGACAAGCCTCTCAGATAACTTAAAGAATTGCTCCAAAGAAGCATGGTTTTAGCACAGTTTTATATCCTTTCAGAACAAAGAGAAAAAAAAAAAATCAAACAAGTCAAGAATACATCATTTCAAGGCTTAAAAAAAAAAAACAAAAAACATATCACCATGTGTATAGTGAGTCAGAATGTCATCAGCACCTGTGAAGGGAGTTTTATAAATCAAAGGAGTACCAACATTGGCATCTTAGGAAAGGAGGCATTTAATATTTGTTTTTAACATGGGTATTCTTTCCTTCTGGTCATTGTAACTTATTTTTTAATTATTGAAGCAGATGTGCAATATATCTTTCAGTTCAGTTCAGTTCAGTTCAGTCACTCAGTCGTGTCTGACTCTTTGCGGCCCCATGAATTGCAGCACGCCAGGCCTCCCTGTCCATCACCATCTCCCGGAGTTCACTCAAACTCATGTCCATCGAGTCAGTTATGCCATCCAGCTATCTCATCCTCTGTCGTCCCTTTCTCCTCCTGCCCCCACTCCCTCCCAGCATCAGAGTCTTTTCCAATGAATCAACTCTTCTCATGAGGTGGCCAAAGTACTGGAGTTTCAGCTTGAACATCATTCCTTCCAAAGAACACCCAGGGCTGATCTCCTTTAGAATGGACTGGTTGGATCTCCTTGCAGTCCAAGGGACTCTCAAGAGTCTTCTCCAACACCACAGTTCAAAAGCATCAATTCTTCGGCACTCAGCTTTCTTCACAGTCCAACTCTCACATCCATACATGACCACTAGAAAAACCATAGCCTCAATATATCTTTGGTAAACTACAAACAGGCTGTTTTAATTGGCATAAAATTCAAGTTAAATCATTAATTAGCTGGAATGATTTCCCTATACTTCAATATGTAAAAATGTCTTCCATTAGAACCAACTGAAATATTAAAATATGACCAAAGCAGGTTATTTTTTATATAAAAGGAAACTCTCCTTTAAATTATGTACTAAAAACCAATGTTTAAATTAGAAGTCACTTAATACCTATTCAAATGTTGAGAATATTACAATAAATTATTAGTGTATTTTGAAGGGTAGCTGAAGTAACCTATCATTTGGCCTTTATTGTGGGGCTTGTAATATGTTCAGTTAACATAATTTTAATATCATAAATAATTCTCCAAAATTAGGAAGAGTCTGTTGGCTTTCAGACCTAAATGCCTTTCTATCACACTGGGGCAATATATATATACATCCTAAACTATTTTTCTTTGTATACAGCATGATGCTACCATTATACTTATACATAAAATATTCATATTGATAGCTTTAATTTATTGAGTTCTTGTGCCCGACTCTTTGTGACCCCATGGACTGTAGCCACCCCAGATTCTTCCATCCCTTGAATTCTCCAGATAAGAACACTAGAGTGGATACCCATCCCCTACTCCAGCATGTCTTCCCAACCCAGGGGTCAAATATGGGTCTTCTTCATTGCAGGCAGATTCCAGTCTGAGCCACCAGGGAAGCCTTTCTTGTATGCCAGTTCTCTGCTAAATGCTCTACATGTATTATTTACCTGTAATAACACACACAAACATACCTTGAAGAGGGTATTATTATTTCCACTGTAATAATAACAGTACTGAGGCTTAGAGAGGAAAATAACTTGACAAAACCATATAGGTAAAAGAGCTTAATTTTAAAACTAACCTCTGAATAGTAAAGCTTTGGCTATAAATGAGTGTTTTCAGTATTTTGCAAGCTGTTATATTTTCAGAACTCCATGATTCTATAACATAATTTAAAAGTGCTTGCACTCCCTAATAAATAATCTAACCAATAAACACATATGTATATTCTGGATCTTCTGTATTATCTGAGAATATTTGTCGTACCCCATAAGCATGCCTAGATTCCAGTAAGCTAGTGAGGAGGAAAGCAGGAAAATTTAAAATAGAAATGATCAGGAGCAAGACAAGGATGTCCACTCTTGCCACTTTTATTAAACATAGTTTTGGAAGTCTTAACCGTAATAATCAGAGAGAAAAAAGAAATAAAAGGAATCCAAGTTGGAAAAGAAGAAGTAAAACCATTGTTATTTGCAGATGGCATGATACTGTATATAAAAAATCCTTAAGATGTTACCAGAGCATTATTAGAGCTTATCAATGAATCTGGTAAAGTTGCAGCATGCAAAATTAATACATAGGAATTTCTTGCATTTCTATACACTAACAATCAGCATCAAAAATAATAAAATACCTAGAAATAAACCTATGTAAGGAAGCAAAAGACTTGTTCTCAGGAAACTATAAGATACTGATGAAAGAAATCAGAGATGACAGAAACAGATGGAAGGATATACCATGTTCTTAAACTGGAATAATTAGTACTGTCAAAATGACCATACTATCCTAGGCAATCCATAGATTCAGTGCAATCCCTATCAAGATACCAATGGCATTTTTTGCAGAATTAGAACAGAAAATGTTTACAATTTGTTTGGAAGCACAAGAAACCCAAGTAGCCAAAGCAATCTTGAGAAAGAAAAACAGAGGTGGGGGAATCGGGCTCCCTGATTTCAGAATGTACTACAAGGTGGCAATAATTAAACAGCATGGTACTGGCACAAAAACAGAAATATAGACAATGGAACAGAGCATAAAGTCCATAGACAAACGCAAGCTCCTCTGATCACTTAAATTTAACAAAGAATGAGAGAATATATAATGAAGAAAAGTCACTTCAATAAGTGATGCTGGGAAGGTTGACCGCTACATGTATAAAATAAAGCAAAAATGAAATTAGAACACTCCCTAACACGATACACAAAAGTAAACTCAAAATGGATTAAAGCCTTAAATGTAAGACTGGATACTATAAAACTCTTAGAGGAAAGCACAGACAGAACACTCTCTGGCATAAATCACAGGAAGATCTTTTTCAATCCTCCTCCTAGAGTAGTGAAAATAAAAATATATAAATAAACAAATGTGACCTAATTAAGCTTAAAAGCTTTTGTACAGCAAAGGAAACCTTAAATAAGACAACCCAAAAATGATACAAAATATTTGCGAAGGAGGTGACCAAGAAGGGATTAATCTTCAGAATACACAAACAGCTCATTCAGCTCAATATCAAAACAAACAACCCAATCAGAAAATGGGTGGGAGATCTAAATATGCATTTCTCCAAAGAAGAAATACAAAAGACCAAAAAGCACATGAAAAGATGCCCAACATCACTAATCATCAATGAAATGCAATACAAAACTGTAATGAGATATTGCCTCACACTAGTCAGAATGACCATCATCAAAAAATCTACAAACAATAAATGCTGGAGAAGTGTGGAGAAAAGAGAACCCTCTTACAATGTTGGTGGGACATTGGTACAACTATTATTGATAAAACTATTATGAAGAACACTATGGAGGTTCCTTAACAAACTAAAAATAGAGCTACCATACGATCCTGTAATCCCACTCCTAGGCAAATATCTCAAGAAATCCATAATTTGAAAAGAAACATGCACCCCACTGTTCATTGCAGCACTGTTTGCAATAGTCAGGACTTGGAAACAACCTAAGTGTCTATCAGTGGATGAATGGATAGAGAAAATATGATACATATATACAACGGAATATCACTCAGCCATAAAAAGTAATGGAATTATGCCATTTGCAGCAACATGGGTAGACATAGAGATTATCATACTGAGTAAAGTAATCAGACAGAGAAATGATACTGCTTATATGTGGAATCTAAAAAAAATGATATGGATGAACTTATTTGCAAAATAGAAATAGAGTCACAGATATAAAAAATAAATTTATGATTACTGAGGGGAAAGTGAAAGTGAAGTGTAGTGAATGTCTCTCAGTTATGTCCGACTCTGCAACCCCATGGACTATACAGTCCATGGAATTCTCCAGGCCAGAATACTTGAGTGGGTAGCCATTCCCTTCTCTAAGGGATCTTCCCGACCCAGGGTTCGAACCCAGGTCTCCTGCATTGCAGGCAGATTCTTTACCAGCTGAGACACAAGGGAAACACACTGGGGGGGAAGAGGGTATAAATTAGGAGACTGAGATTAACATATACATACTTCTAACCATTTGCAAAGAATGGTTAGAAGATGCAGGAGTTGCAGGTTCAATCCCTGGGTCAGGAAGATCCCCTGGGGAAGGAAATGGAAACTCACTCCAGTATTCTTTCTGAGAAAATCCCATGGAGAGAGGAGCCTGGCAGGCTATAGTCCATAGGATCGCAAAGAGTCAGACATGCCTGAGTGACAGTACAGCACAGCAGCATAGGAAAATAATCTAAAACAGAGTGTGTGTGTATATATATATATATATATATATATATATATATATGTATGTATATGATTCACTTTGCTGTACAGCAGAAACTAACACAACATTTTAAGTCAAGTACACTCTAGTAAAAATTTTTTTAAAATAAAATAGAAATGATTTTTTCCCACTAAGTGAAAGATGTATTATGTTATGGTGTCCTATATGGATGAATTTCTCAGTAATTCAGATGATATGAGGTGAGGGCAAATTGAATTATTACACAGCATGATCCTTTGGTTGGTAAGATCCCCTAGAGAAGGGAATGGCAACCCACTCTTGTATTCTTGCCTGGAGATTCTGTGGACAGAGGAGTGTGACAGGCTACAGTCCATGGGGTTGCAGAATTGGACATGATTGAGCAACTAACACTTCACTTTTCATAGTGTAATTAAAAGCATAGGAATCTCTACAAGTTTGTGCTCTATCAGCTGGTTTCATATTCATGTTGTGAAGGACAATTTAGTTTCAAGGAAACAAAATCTTCTGCTACATAATATATATAGTTTAAATCAATATTGAAAGTCTGTAAAGTTTTTCGTTTTTCTTTTACCTTAAAAGTCGCTTGAAGGAGCTTTACTAGGTGATATGTCATGTGACTAGTTGATTGTTAGCATCACATCACTAGTTTTATTATTTTTTTCTATGTTGATATTATACTGACTACTCCCTCTTGATCATTTTCAGTTCCTCATTAGCCTTTTCTTTTTTTTTTTTGGTTATCCATTTTATTTTATTTTTTTTAAATTTTATTTTATTTTTAAACTTTACATAATTGTATTAGTTTTGCCAAATATCAAAATGAATCCATCACAGGTATACATGTGCTTTTTCTTCTGCCAGATTATTGTTAATGTTTTAGCATTTAAAAAGTAAAGCAATTCATCATCTTCTACCTTGTTGTGTATTTGTTGTATACTTCCTATGACTCTTCCCATGAAGCATTAATTTAAAAATCTTATTTCTAAAAAGTAATAACCTTGAATAATGTGACTCTCCCTGGCCTATGGAATGATAATATGAAGCAAGTTATTACATAAGATAGAAAGCTGATAAGTTCACTGAATTTCTGATACCTAAAGAGCATGTTTGGGAATTATAAAAACTCATTTGGTTTTGCAGTATTACTACAATCTTTTTAAAGTAATACATTGAAATTAAATTTTTAAAAATGAGAAATTCATAGTTCTCTTTAAGTGGTTAGACACTAAAATTTTGCAAAGTTAGTCCTGGAGAGTTAGCAGTATCATATGCTGATTAGAGAGTGCCTTAATCCATTCTCTCTTTGAAACTAGGAAAATTAATAGAATTTCCAAAGATGCCCAAACCTCTGCCATTATTGACTGGTTTGTGGGTTTTATCTATTATATTCATTTTCAAAGACACTGTAGTGTTTATTCTACTTTTTGTTACTGAAGTTCTTTGGTCATAAAAAAAACTGACTAGTGGGAGGAAGAAGGGACAAGTTCAAAAAAAGGTAAAAATGAAAAGATTAAGAATCATTCTAAAAAATTGATCTCTTTACTTTTTTTTATAATTTAAAGTAAATAGATTTTAAAATAGTAAATTAGTTAGAGATCTACAAACTTAAAATGCATCCCGAAAATATTTTGTTCTTTTTCTTTTTCCATGCTGTCCCTTCATCCAAGGCCAGAAAATACTGAAACTATTGTTTATTTCTATTTATGTACAAGTGTTCTGTACAGGGCAGTAGTGTAGTAGTTCCTTCTTCCCATCTGTTGTTTGAGAGGGAATGAGTCATCTTCAACACAGAACCATTCTGTACATTTTGTTCATGTTAGACTCTAGTTAAAGTAAAATACATCTACACTTACATACTTTACATTACTTTAAATGATAATGCTTTCTATTAAACTGTGTTTTTTCAATATTCTTTTTTACCTGCAGCTGAATGTGGTGCATCTGCAACAAATAATGAAGGCATTTTGCTCTCTCCAAATTATCCACTGAACTATGAAAACAACCATGAATGCATTTATAGTATTCAGGTTCAAGCAGGAAAGGGAATCAATATTTCAGCCAGAACATTTCATTTAGCACAAGGAGATGTTCTTAAGGTAAGTGAACTCAGAATATTTATATTGTGATCATTTTAATCATTAAGTATTCATTAATGTGTGTATATAATCTACCATAAGTTTATTCTGCCATTCATAGGTTTAAATTATACATTATTTATCTACGAAACATAATCAACACATAAATGGTCATTTATTTATTTATATTTTGATGTTTTTTTAAGTAACTTATTTAACTCTGTTGATACAAGGAAAACTCTATGCATTTATGACTATGAACATTTTATAATTTATGAACAAATCAAACTAACAATATCTATACATTATTTAAGAAAAGTATACTCTGTCAGTAATAAACATGTAAGTAATTTTTTAAATTTATTTTAAAAATTTGAAATGATCACATTTAAAGATATAATTAAGGGGAATTCCCTGGTGGTCCAGTGGTTAGGACTTGGTGCATTAATTGCTGTGGCCCCAGGTTCTGTCCCTGACCAGGTAACTAAGATCTTACAGACTGCATGGTGTGGCCAAAAATTTGTTTGAAAATGGTACAGTAAATATATATTTTCATATTTATTGATCCATGTTTTGCAAATTAAATATTTTGATAAATATCGTTGATATAGATTATTAGAATAACGGTAAATACTTCTATAAAATCACACATAAATATTTAAAAAATGATCACATATATTTTTCTCATTATCAAAATGTCCTTAATCCAGCTAAGAAATTTATGATATTCTATTTTCACAAATCTTGAAAAAAAAAATTGTGATATCCCAGATTGGGGTGGGGGATTTTTATTGAAATGGTGATTTTAACATTATAAGTTATGTCCTTTTAAAAATAATATTAATTTGGTGATAATTGTTGATTGTCTAACACAAACAGTTCTGTATGCTTGCAGTATTTATGTAGATATGGGAAAGATTTCCTTCAGTACACCTGGATGTATACAATTTTATTATTAATTTAAAGCCATTCTTGTTTTTTGTGCTTTTGCCCTATAGGCAACAAAACTTCACTTTGTATATAATATCTTCAATTTCTAGCTCATTGTTTGGGTTTTCCTGTTAAAAATAAATTTATTTGCTAAATTGGAGTCAAATTGAGATTAATGGAAACCTTGTACTTAGAAGTAAGCCAGTGCTTTTTCTTTTCTTTTCTTTTCTTTTTTCCTGGCTAAATATGGGAAAGAAAAAATGTATCAAGACATAGATCAGAAGTATGAGTGTAGCTGCTAATCTGTATCACATAAGTAACAATAATAAACATGCATTTATAAGTTAAAAGTCAGGAAATGCTTCCCCCTGTCTACCACGATGCTTCCTAAAATATTTTTCTCCTCTCAATGTTGCTTGAAACTTATATATTAATTTTCCATACTAAATAATGTTTATTACTTGGAAAATCCATTTGGAATAATTGGTGATACCTATTAAAAAATAGTCCTATGTTTCTCAGAGTGCTTTCTGTTTAATGTCGTATTGTTTGGAATAAGGTCACATGCATTTGTTATGTGTATTACCTTGAGGAAGAATGGAATTCCGTAATGAGTGACAGTGTGAGGGGATTTGATGGTGAGAGACAAAGGAAGGCAGGAAAACTCAATGTCAAGCTCCATAGTGGATTTAATTAAATAGTGGTTTTTCTTTCATGAGTGAAAGAATAAAAATATATATTCCCAGAATTTTTTTTTAAATGTTTATCTTTCTTAAAATAAATATGTTTTCCAAAGTTGAAAAGATTATTTACTAGATATTAACCTGGAAGCATACCAATTCAATCATCCTCCTACTAATAGTCTAACCTGGGATTTATTCTAAATTATTATTTTAAAATAACTTTGGTAAGTCACTCTATAGAGACAGTTGGGGGTGGGCTTTTAAACACTGTCTGTCTTCATGGTCTCTCCACCAGTATAAAATATAAAATGTCTATATGTTATTTTTCTCAATAATCCCAAGAACAACTATCAGTTCAAAGATACCTACTGACACAGGCACAGTTAGGCATGCACAAGTAGACCATGTACTTTGCAGTGGACAAATGATTAATTCTCAGAAACTGGTAAACCCAGAGTCCTCTCAGGATGGAAGGTAATTTGCCTAACTGCAAACTAACTCAACATTCAAAAAACTAGGATCATGGCATCCAGTCCCATCCCTTTCGAGTGTGTAATTTCCTCAGTTCTGTATCGTCACAACAAAAATTTGAAGCAATGGACCAGCATTACAGCCCTCAGACAGACCTTGGACAGACAGACTGTGTCACAGCTCTTGGACAGATCAGTGTTACAGATCCGTGTTACAGTTCAGTTTTATTTAGAAAATAAAGGAAAATATATCCTTGAGGCATGAGGGCATGCCGACCCAAAAGACGGGAAGAGTAGAGAGAGATCTAAGAGACAGAGAGAGAGCAAGAGAAAGACAGAGAGACAGAGAGAGAGTGAGAGAGACAGAGAGTGAGAGACAGAGAGCAAGAGAGAGACAGAGAGAGCGAGAGAAAGAGAGGAAGAGAGATCTGCCCCTTTGGCTCCTCTTTTTATATATTTTTTCTCCCCCACCCACTAGGCTTGCCCTATGTAAACTGGGCTAGCCAGGAGTGCTGTTTGTTCTACCTGAGGTCCTCACTCTGGTCCTCGGACTTTCCTTTGTTCTATTTTTGCAGGCTTTTCCCTTCCTTGTCTTTTAGCCACCACCATTCTGGACTCCTTTTTCCTATTCTAACTACCTAACAACTTCATGGCAAATAGATGGGGAAACACTGGAAACAGTGACAGACTTTATTTTCTTGGGCTCCAAAATCACTGCAGATGATGACTGCAGCCATGAAATGAAAAGACGTTTGCTCCTTGGGAGAAAAACTATGACCAACCTAGACAGCACATTAAATAGCAGAGATATTACCTTGCCGACAAAGGCCCTTCTAGTCAAAGCTATGGTTTTTTTCAGTAGTCATGTATTAATGTGAAACCTGGACCATATACTGAAGAATTGATGCCTTTGAACTGCGGTTTTTGAGAAGACTGTTGAGAGTCCCTTAGACTGCAAGAAGATCCAACAAGTCCATACTAAAGGAGATCAGTCCTGGGTGTTCATTGGAAAGACTGATGTTGAAGCTGAAACTCTGATACTTTGGACACCTGATGCAAAGAACTGATGCCTTGGAAAAGACCTCGATGCTGGGAAAGATTGAGGGCAGGAGGAGAAGGGGACAACAGAGGATGAGATGGTTGGATGGCATCACCGACTTGATGGACATGAGTTTTAGGAAGATCTGGGAATTGTTGAAGGACAGGGAAGCCTGGCGTGCCACAGTCCATGGGGTCACAAAGAATCAGACATGACTGAGTGACTGAACTGAACTGAACTGAATCCATCAGAGGCCATCCTCATCCACAGGACTTTCCAGTATTAAACTTAGTAATCACTTCTTTTGCTCCATTCCAACTAGGACATAGGAAGAAATAAGAAAAACAATTAGCCTATTATAGAACCTTTTATCCTTTGAGAGCAAAGAACAAAACAAATAATAAAAAAAGTATGTATTTTAATCTATATCTCTGTACACACACACACAACTTTCCTTTCTGAGAACCCATCATTTAGGTTGATTCTCATTTACTCACTCACCCACTTTCTCTCTCCCTCCTCCTCCTTATAAACACCTTAGTTATCTGAATATTCATTGGAAGAACTGATGCTGAAGCTGAAACTCCAATACTTTGTCCACCTGATGCAAAGAGCTGACTCATTTGAAAAGACCCTGATGCTCGGAAAGATTGAGGGCAGGAGGAGAAGGGGACGACAGAGGATGAGATGGTTGGATGGCATCATCGACTCAATGGACATGGGTTTGGGTGAACTCCGGGAGTTGGTGATGGACAGGGAGGCCTGGCATGTTGAGGTTCATGGAGTCGCAGAGTCAGACACGACTGAGTGACTGAACTGAACTGATCTATAACCAAACTAAGTTGAGTTTCAGTAGATCTAGGGAAAATTGATTCAGTTCATCTCCACCTGGGATTAAGGATTTTTATAAAGCTCTCCAGATTTTGTGATGACCAGCAGGTTTGGGAATTATGAGTATATCTTTGTTTGGTTATATTACTTTCAGTAGGCAAGAATATTGAACTTCTCTATCCATCACTCAAACTATATAACTTAATTAATTATTTTTAATTAACATTTATAGATGGTGTTTATCATATGTAGGCTTTAAACAGTCAATAGTAAGTTGCTCTGCTTGTCAGCTGAATTGGACAAAATTTGAATACTAATCAGAACTACTATTTATGTTTTTGTTATCGCTGTATTTGTTTTTATTTTCAGAAAAAAGCTAAGCATTATGTTTAGATAAAGGAATGTAGCGGGGGGACAAAAGACAATCTCTTTACTATAGTTGGCATTCTGAAGTTTAAAGACTTATTTCTTATGCAGAAATAGAAAGTGAAATTGAAAGTCATCTCTGACTCTTTGCGACCCCATGGACTAAACAGCCCATGGAATTCTCTAGGCCAGAATACTGGAGTGGGTAGCCTATCCCTTCTCCAGAAGATCTTCCCAACCCAATAATCAAACCAGGGTCTACTGCATTGCAGGCATATTCTTTATGAGCTGAGCTACCAGGGAAAATATCTGTATTTGACAACCAAATCACAGAGTGTTATTACTAGGCCTCATAAAACCCTTCCTATTTTCTTATACTGAGGATCACAGAAGTAAAATGATGTGTGACATGCCAGTCAGCTTTGAAGGTAGAGTTGGGACTTCAACAGAACCACAAAGCTAAGGCTCCTGAAAACCTGACCCTTCATTCCACTCCCAACTCCCTCACTGAAGCACACTAGCTCTTATAATTGATTACACATTATATAACTGTTGTAAAGACATATAAAGATCTGAGTACAAACAAATGTTCTCTTTTGTTACATATTATCTTTGGAGAGAACATTGTAGATTTGAAATATTTTGAAAAAATATTTTTTTTTCAAAATTTGAGATCTAACTCAACTCATTACAAAAATTATATAAATTCTTAATCAACCTATAAAACAAATGGCCAAATTGAAAATTCTAGTATCCATGAGCAGGAATAATTTGAAGGTTTGAATAATTATGCTCATGTACACGTGTAATTTCTCTCTTTTGATGTTACTTTTTTTGCTCTTGGGTTCAGATAATACCTTATTTGCTAATTCATTAGAGTAATGAGTGGGAATATACTTTCTAATACATATCTTATATCATTAGCAACAACAACAGCTTTGAGTATCCATAAGCAGATAATCACGATGGTGTGATCACTCACCTAGAGCCACATGTCCTGGAATGTGAAGTCAAGTGGACCTTAGGAAGCATCACTATGAACAAAGCCAGTGGAGGTGATGCTATTCCAGTTGAGCTATTTCAAATTCTGAAAGATGATTGTGTCAAAGTGCTGCACTCAATATGCCAGCAAACTTAGAAAACTCAGCACTGGCCACTGGACTGGAAAAAGTCAGTTTTCATTCCAATCCCAAAGAAAGGCAATGCCAAAGAATGTGCAAACTACCACACAGTTGCACTCATCTCACATGCTAGCAAAGTAATGCTCAAAATTCTCCAAGCCAGGCTTCAGCAATATGTGAACTGTGAATTTCCAGATGTGCAAGCTGGATTTAGAAAAGGCAGAGGAACCAGAAGTCAAATTGCCAACATCTGTTCAGTCATTGCAAAAGCAAGAGAGTTCCAGAAAAATATATATTTCTGCTTTATTGACTTTTCCAAAGCCTTTGACTGTGGATCACCACCAACTGTGGAAAATTCTGAAAGAGATGGGAATACCAGACTACCTGACCTGCCTCTTGAGAAACCTGTATGCAGGTCAGGAAGCAACAGTTATAACTGGACATAGAACAGCAGACTGGTTCCAAATAGGAAAAGGAGTACGTCAAGGCTGTATATTGTCACCCTGCTTATTTAACTTATATGCAGAGTACATCTTGAGAAACACTGGGCTGGAGGAAGCACAAGCTGGAATCAAGATTGCCAGGAGAAATATCAATAACCTCAGATATGCAGATGACACCACCCTTATGGCAGAAAGTGAAGAACTAAAGAGCCTCTTGAAAGTGAAAGAGGAGAGTGCAAAAGTCAGTGTAAAGCTCAACATTCAGAAAACTAAGATCATGGCATCCAGTCCCATCACTTCATGGCAAATAGATGGAGAAACAGTGGAAACAGTGACAGACTTTATATTTTGGGCTCCAAAATCACTACAGATGGTGAATGTAGCCATTTAATTAAAAGACACTTGTTCTTTGGGAGGAAAGTTATGACCAACCTAGACAGCATATTAAAAAGCTTTACGTTACTTTACCAAGAAACATCCATTCTAGTCAAGGTTATGGTTTTTCCAGTGGTCATGTATGAATGTGAGAGTTGGACTATAAAGAAGGCTGAGCACCAAAGAATTGATGCTTTTGAACTGTGGTGTTGGAGAAGACTCTTGAGAGTCCCTTGGACTGCAATGAGATCCAACCAATCCATCCTAAAGGAGATCAGTCCTGGGTGTTCACTTGACGGACTGATGCTGAAGCTGAAACTCCAGTACTTTGGCCACCTGATGCGAAGAACCAACTCCTTGGAAAAGACCCTGATGCTGGGAAAGATTGAAAGTGGGATGAGAAGGGGACAACTGAGGATGAGATGGCTGGATGGCATCACCGACTCAATGGACATGAGTTTGAGTAAACTCTGGTTAGTTGGTGATAAACAGGGAGGCCTGGCGTGCTGCAGTCCTTGGCGTCTCAAAGAGTTGGACAGGACTAAGCAACTGAACTGAACTGAACTGACTGAAGCAGTTCATCATAATAGGGTTTGACCTTTTAGAAATAGGATGATCTGTACACCATAACAAATGTCAAACCCTGATTCATTACAAAAGGTTTGATAATTGAAACATGGCAATGTTAAGTTCTCATCTGTTGTTGTATAAGACTACCAAATTAATTGCAATTTTATAACAAATTAGTCTTTTCAAAGAGCTTCGTTAATGTTATTAAAGCTTGCAATACCTTTCACAATATTAATTCTGGAGAAGACTTGAATTCTACATTTGACATAAAAGTAATTCATTATCTGCATTAAGCACTAAATAGGTGAGACTATTCCTGTGCGGGCGTGGGAGCGCTCAAGTCCTCTCTGAGTTTCTGTATGCTATTACAGTTTCCTTATTCTTTTTAGCTTTCTAAATTTCTGAAAACTAAAAACAGATATTAAGACATATCTCAAAAATAATAACGTCATTTAGAAAAAGAAAAAAATAAGCTCAAATAAATAAAAATATACTTAAATATCCTGATTTTAAATAGAAAAGAAATGAGAAATAATAACCTCAACGTTTCTATGAGATTCTGATCAAACCTGACATAATCACTCTGTACCATAAATTTATTATAAAATGTAAGACATATTTTGTTTGTTTTATTTTCTTATTTGTATGTTTGCATTCATATACATTTCAAACATAATTAGTCTTTGACTGTATACCCTGATTTTTCCTTCCTTGTTGCTTTTATGTGTTCATATATATTTGAATACACTGAAGTATTTTATTTACAGGTTAAACAGCATTGACTTGATCATAACTATAAAACTCTTCTCTTTTTTTGAAGCCTTCTAATTAACAATTGCTTTTCATTTTGACCTAAGAATTTATATACACTTCCAAAATTTCATAGCTGAATGATCACACTTCATTTAATTTTGATAATTATAGTGGTGCTTCTACATTATTTGTTTTCTGCCTTTTGACTTTACATTGTTAAATAAATGGTAGTTAGCTTTGGTGCTAAATTAGATTCTCCCAGCTGAGTTTAAGATAATTATTTTCGTTTGAAAATTTAGCTCCTTTTTCATAAATTCTTCTTCAAAGATTATTTAGAAATCATTTCTTAAATAAAGTTTCTTTTGAAAAAGCAAAAATGCTTCTATCTTGAAAAAAGTAATATAAATAAATATCTCTTATGGCAGACAATTGGGTTATTTTTAAAATTTGTCTTAGGGTTGTATACGTGGAGTGAAATAAGGGTATCTGCTATTGTTAAACTCTTATTATTATTATTACCACTGAAAATTTGAGGAAAAAAATTAGGAGAGACCTTTTTTTAAAGTTAAAAGTAAATTTCAATTTCCATTTACTCAATTGCAACTATTATTTATTTATATTTCCCCTTTATTTGGTTGTTTTTGACAAACTGAAAGTTCTTAAAATGTATCCACACTTGAAAGCAGAACTAGTTGAATCCAAGAAAACTTATTTATATTTAACATATGAATGAAATTATATGTTTGTTAGCAGTAAGAGAAATAAAAGGAAAAAATTCTATGTGGTTGTGTTAGTCACTCAAGTCGTGTCCAACTTTTATGACCCCATGTCCATGGCATTCTCCAGGCAAGAATACTGGAGTGAGTTGCCATTCCCTTCTCCAGGGGGTCTTACCGACCCAGGAAATGAACCCAGGTCTTCTGCATTGTAGAAGGATTCTTTCCCATCTGAGCTATTAGGGAAGCCTATCCTATGTGGTTACTTTGACAGTATTAACTACAAATTAGGTCCACTGGGTCAGTTGGTTACATGATTTGATTGTGATTGTGTACCTCCAACCACAGGACTTATAAGCTACAGCATATATAGAGTCATAATATAACTGTATTCAGAAGTCGATTTATGAGCACATTGGACATTTGAAACTCAAACACAAAGGTTGTTTTTCCTGACAAGCAATGTTTCTTTGTCTCTGAATTATTCCTCATGAGTGCTATTCTTAAGAAATGAAAAGTTGACTCTTATGTACTCAGACAAACAAACAAAAATATTCCTGACCTAACAACCTCAGCATTTGCTTTGGCTTTGTTGAAGACAAATTCTTGCTGATAACTAACAGAACTATATTTGTATGATTAATTAGATTCCAAGAGGGGTTCCTGGTACTGCCATATAATTTTAAGGAATTATCCATACAGCCCTTTATCGAGAAGTCAAATATTCCTTAAATAGTCAATACATTAAAAAAAAATGACAGAAAGACCTTTTGAAAAGAAAAGGGAGACCAGTAAGATGTTTGCTGTTAGAAATTTAGTGAGCATGTTGAATTGATTTTATGACTCACTTCCTCTATTTCTCACTCATAAGAAATATGATTCCACTTCCTTTTCATTGGTAATAAAACAAATAAATAAATTTGTGGAGGCTGGATGGTTGTAATATGAAGCTTTAGATTAACACAGGCACAAAGGGAGAGAGCAGGAAATGCCTAGGTACTGGAGACTTCACAACATCTGGGCAGAAAAGTTATAAAATGTTGTTAGAAAAGAATACTAGGGGCTCTGAACAAAGCTACATTTATAAAGCGTGTTAAATAAAAGCATTGTTGTCTTTGGGATATTTAAAACCTATATCTTTAATAAGAAAATATAAAACTATAAGTTTAGTTCAGTTGCTTAGTCATGTCCGAATCTGTGACCCCATGGACTGCAGCATGCCAGACTTCCCTGTCCATCACCAACTCCCAGAGCTTCCTCAAACTCATGTCCATCAACTTGGTGATGCCATCCAAACATCTCATCTTCTGTCATCCCCTTGTCCTCTTGCCTTCAGTCTTTCCCAGCATCAGGGTCTTTTCCAATGAGTCAGCTTGTTGCATCAGGTGGCCAAAGTATCAGAGCTTCATCTTCAGCATCGGTACTTCCAATGAATATTTAGGACTGATTTCCTTTGGGATGGACTGGTTTGATCTTCTTGTAGTCCAAGGGACTCTCAAGAGTCTTCTCTAACACTGCAGTTCAAAAGCATCCATTCTAGGGCACTCAGCTTTCTTTATAGTCTAACTCTCACATCCTTACATAACCACTGGAAAAACCATAGCTTTTACTAGGTGGACCTTTGTCAGCAATGTAATGTCTCAGCTTTTTAATATGCTGCCTAGGTTGGCCATAGCGTTTCTTCCAAGGACCGAGCGTCTTTTAATTTCATGGCTACAGTCACCATTTGCAGTGATTTTGGAGCACAAGAAAATAAAGTCTGTCACTGTTTCCATTGTTTCCCCATCTATTTGCCATGAAGTGATGGGACCGGATGCCATGATCTTAGTTTTTGAATGTTGAGTTTTAAGCCAGCTTTTTCACTCTCCTCTTTTGCTTTCATAAAGAGTCTCTTTAGTTCCTCTTCACTTTCTACCATAACTGTGATGTCATCTGCGTATCTGAGGTTATTGATATTTCTCCCAACAATCTTGATATGATAATGCAATTTGAGTACCAAAAACAGAGACTGAGGAAAGAAAGGGAAGAAGGCAAAGACAGACAGACAGACTGACTTTCTAGAACTTGACTGGCCTATTAGTAGAACTTAAAATTTAAGATTTTAATAGAAGGTATAAAAAGAGATTAGTTACTGTTGAAAATTCAATTGTTAATGTGAAAGTTCCAGTGGAAGATAAGCTATAATATAGAGGGAATATAGATAAATTTCAGAAGAAAAACATGTAAAAGAATTGCAATGCAATTTGGAGACTGAATATGTAAATAATAGGCATTCAAAATGGAAATAAAATAATAAAATATACAGGGAATAATTAAATAAACAAAAACTCAAGAACATTTCCTTGGATTGAAGAATACCTTGAATCCACTGATCAAAAATCTCACTATTTTATTTGAATAAATTAGATTTTGAAATATAGTAATTTTTTATAATTTAATTTTCTAATATAAACATAATCTAAAACCTTATAGGGATAATTTGATAAAAAGAAAAAAAGTTATACATTAGCTTTTAGTTACAAATTTTAGAAAACATTATAAATAGGTAATCAAGTTAAATCCAACCATTTAGCACAAGAAACATATATCATACAAATTAATGTAGTGATAATAAAACTTCCATCATGTACCATCTAAGTATTATCTCTTAGGTGACATGAACATAATGGGGGAACATTGGTGCTTTGGCAAGATCACCAGATCAGAAGTTTAGTGACATAATTTTTACTCTTATGATAGGTCAGAAGTAAGAAAGTTTTGGCAAAATACAAGTAACTTTCAGAAGTATTTTCAAATTTTTCTATTTGTTATCATTTGCAGAAGGAGCCCCCAGATTCAACTTCATAAAACTAAGTACTGTGGAATGAGATTTGTCAGTTAGAGTTGGTCTTTGTAGGTCAACAAATCATCGTCATATCCGAGGTTTTATCAACTCTAAGGACTAATTTTCACACCGTTGGGAATAATAGCTACCACACTAAAAATGCATGCCTTAAAAAAGAATGGCAATATGCAGTGTTGGCAAATCCTCAATTTAATTACTGTACACTTTTTGGAAAATATCTGACAACACACCTACATTTGAGCACCCAAATTCAATGTATTAAATGTATGAAACCTTTCTTACTGAAATACAAGTACCAAAGAGAAATGTGAGATAATATGTAAAAGGTGTTTTTTTCAGGATCACTTTTAGTGGCAAAAATGTTTGTTAATATAGGAATGTTAATTGTTAATATAGGAATGGTAAAGCAAGTTGTGATAGTGTAGTGGATGAAATATTACCCAGTTCTCAAAAGCAAGAATTTATATCTACTGACGTGAAGAAATGTCTATAAGGCTTTGAAAAGATAAAGCAAATTAAAGGACAATGAGAAGCTACACCTTCAGAAGAATGGGAATGAGGTAGGGATCTTAGGGAAAGTATCAGTTTTGTTTTGTATTTTTTGCCTTGTTAAATCAGTTTCTAAAAGCATTTAGCACCGTTTTAGCATTTTTAAAGTGTCAAAAATTAAATAAGTTAAAAGGTGTGGATAAATAGAATGTACAAAGAAGCAAGTATATTTTATATTAATCATGTTATTAGAAAACCAGGTGTTTGGTGCCCTTGAGAAAGTTCAGAACAACAACCAACCAATCAATGCTCAATTTTAAATTGTCTGCCATAAAAAAACATTGTTTTTAAAATAAAAGCAAAAACTTTATAACATGAGTTTGAGTGTTACTTAGCGTCTGCTGCTGCTAAGTCGCTTCAGTCATGTCCGACTCTGTGCGACCCCAGAGATGACAGCCCACCAGGCTCCCCCGTCCCTGGGATTCTCCAGGCAAAAACACTGGAGTGGGTTGTCATTTCCTTCTTCAATGCATGAAAGTGAAAAGAGAAAGTGAAGTCGTTCAGTCGTGTTGGACTCTTAGCGACCCCATGGACTGCAGCCTACCAGGTTCCTCCGTCCATAGGATTTTCCAGGCAAGAGTACTGGAGTGGGGTGCCATTGCCTTCTCCAGTTACTTTTAGTGTCTACTGAGCTTGAAATAGTAAAATTATCCATGTGGAGTCTTAACTCTCTTACTTGTAACAACTCTTAATTGTAAAATCAATTAATGATATATGAGGTTTTTCTTGGGAAACATGTAATGAATTGGGGAGTGTAATCGCTCATTTTCTTCATAAATATAAATACATGCTCAGAATTGTTTATTATTTACACATTTTCATTTTAATTTTAAATATATTTTGCAGATTTATGATGGAAAAGATAAAACAACTCATCTCCTAGGTGCTTTTACTGGTGCGTCTATGCGAGGACTGACACTTAGTAGTACTTCAAACCAGCTCTGGCTAGAATTTAATTCTGATTCTGAAGGGACGGATGAAGGCTTTCAACTTGTCTATACCAGTAAGTATTTTGGGAGGAAAAAAATGGCCAAACACTGATGCTAAATATTTATTAGTAATTGCAATACACCACATGAAGTAATATTCAACATTTGATTATCAATTTGAAGTTTACAACTCCCTTCCATGTATATTTGACCCTAACAACTTCAAAAATTACAGGTAATCTAGCTATTACTATTTTATTGTTGAAACAATAGGTTCAGAAAGTTTAAGTAATATGTGACTTTGAACTTATTTATTTATGTACTTTAAAATAACAGTATTCTCCCCATGAAATATTTAAGAAGTACAATTAAACTTTTTAATAAATGGAAACCCAGTGCTTGAGCTCCTACCTGTCACTGCAAAACATACACAGTACATGTGTATTAGTTATAGTTAGTCAGCCCTTAATGAAAACTGGATGGTTTCAGATGATTTTACACTGAAGAATAGCTAAGATTTTAGTTTGTTTTGCTTTTTTGTTAAATTGTCTTATTAAAAATAAATTTATATAGAACTATTGTGCTATACTCAAATCAACTTTCTGACACTTAAACAGGCAGAAGCTCATAGACTGAGAATCATTGAAAACCATAAGTGGGTTACATCAATTGTTATATGAACAAAATGAATTTATTTACCAGTATCATAATAAGAAGTAGACTAATTATATAAATGAGAATTAAATTGTAGTCTTTACTGTTAGAATATTTGAAAAAATCAAACTAGTTCTATAAAGTTTCTCAAGAAGTCAGGTGAATGAAAATTCTTACAGAAATTGGAAAGTTGAAAAGGTTACAGCATCAAAGATATTCACATGGGATTCAAAAGGTAATTGGAATCAAATTATTGTTTGTGAAAATACAGTCAAGAGACATAGTACTGAGATATGATTCTTTCTCCTTGTTTATTTCAAGTTTTTTTTCCCTTACCTGTGCTAGAATTATTACATCATTAACACAAGTTAAATTAACAAAATGATGTTTAATACATATTTTTAAACCCTGAGAACTGTTGTATATACTGTGATTTCCTGTGAATTGCTCCCAAAGACAAATGAAAATCCAAGCAAATTGTGTTTACAGATAGTTCTTTGTGATGGACTAGACTAAAAGTAACAGAGTTGTGGCTTATTGCTCAAATATAATCGCTGCCATGTGCTCAGAAGGGCAAATGTTTCTTAATCTGCTTTCCTCTTTCCTTTTTTTTTTCTCTGACAGGGCTAGTGACATTTTTCAAGTCATGGCTCTGTGTTTACATAATGGTCTTTCTTTGTTCTGCATCATTTGATATTTCTCTTTGTCTAAAATTTCAATGAGGTTAAAAAAGGAAACCTAAATTTCCTTTTCTAGTATTTAAATTCTATGTAACGTGAGATTATTGATGCAAAGATACTGGACTTTGTAGCCATACCTGAATTTGAAACTGTATAGGATGCTCAGGAGACTGGAATGAGTAAAATCATTGACTTCTTTGTCATTGCTGTGAACTACTGCTTGTGCTTATCAAAGAAAAAGAAAGAAAGAAACGCTTAAAAAGAAAATACTTGAAGTTATTTTTTTTTCTTAATGATTCTGGCTGTTCATTAAAGGATGTGCATCATTATGAAGATAGAAGGCTGTAGAATTGGGAAAAGAGTATAAAAGCAATTATTTTTTTAAAAAAGGGCAGACATACATCTATAAATATTTTTCAGTCTCAGAACTGAAACTAAAATGTTTCAATCTCAAATCTGGAATTAAATGTTTATAATCTACTTCAAAGGTGTCTCTGAATATTCACCAGGTCAGTAAATGCTTCTAAGATTTTCTGATTCAATGGCTATGTGCTAAGCTCCTTTGTTGAGGAAGGCCCTGGAAGTAGTGGCACATCAGCTATTAACTGTATTTGTTCCTAAGTGTCACTTCTGAGTTTTACAATGGCAGCCTTTCTATGAGCATATACCTGCAATGATCTTAATAGTTAACCATGCATTTCCTATCTTTGAAGGAAGTTACTTCTCATTCTCCAAGTATACTTTGGTTTCCAGCCTTAGAATCCTGTACCCAGGCTTCTTTTTTCTTTCAGTATGCCCCATCCACCTGTGGCATCAATTGAACTGTTCAGCTTCAAGACCATTTCAAACATTTCCCTATTAGGCTTACCCTGACTCCTTCAACCGCAGTTAGTCTACTTTTTAACACTTCTTTTGCAGTAGTCTATATCCACAGCTATATAGCTCTTATCACATGGTATTGTGATTATGTTTTTTGTTTGTTTTGGTTTTCTTGCAAGCATATTATGCATAATTCTTCATGAGGCCATTTCACTTCATAATGCCTTTAGTCAGTTTTAGATCAATTGCAGCTTTCCACATATATTGGTAAATTAACATGTACTCTGAATACTGATTTTATAAAGTGGTTTTTTTGTGTGATATAGAAGATTCTACTAGGCCACATATTGTATATTCCATAAATTCTTAGATGGAGTAATTAACTTCTGAACACAAGAGAATTTGCTAAGGTGTGCAGACATGGGGGAAAATGGAAAAGAATATGTTTTGTGTTTGGATCCCTGTGTCCAGTTATTTCTAATCCCACCTCTGCCATTCTGTGGTATGTTCCCCTTAAAATTATTCCACCTTTGTTTCTGGAATATCTGAGAGAACACTATGAGATGCAGAGGAGTTCTAGTATTCATATTCAGAGGATTTAGAGGCAGTAGAGAGGAAATTTGGCTAGGGAAGATCAGGTTAGGATTCATGAATGAGGTAGTATTAAAGATTGTGTTGGTGGATCACAGAAAGAAATGGTGACTGTATTCCAGGCAAAGAGAACAGGATAAAGAAAAGCACCGAGATTAGAAAGAGCATGCTAAATAAGCACATTCAAGGCAAATAGAGTAAATAACTTAATTCAGATTAATCCCATTTGCCTAGCTTCTCACAATTCTAGGTTTAGCATAAGCAGGCTTTTTATGATTATCCTTATCTAATTACACCTGGTCTATGTAATGATAGTCATAGAATTGCATTTGGCTGAGATTAAAATGAAGAGATATTTTAGAACAAGCTTTTAGGTTGTATTTTACTTCAACTGTCTTATTGGTCCATTCATTATGTAATCACTAGGAATAGCAAATGGACTAGTAGAAACAGTTGAGATGCTGCTTTTGGCTTCAAGGTAAACCTAGGGCCTTCCCAGAGAGCTCAGTAGTAAAGAGTGTGCCTGCCAAGCAGGAGATGGAGGTTTGATCCCTGCATTGGGAAAATCCCCTAGAAAAGAAAATGGCAACCCACTGAAGTGTTCTTGCCTGGGAAATACCACGGAGGAATCTGGTGGGCTAAAGTCCATGGAGCAGCAAAGAGTCGGACACAACTTAGCAAATAAACAGCAGCAGCAGTAGTAAACTTAACCATGGCTTAAACAGCCAGGATTTATGTTAATTATATAAGACCTGTGAAGAGAAAAAAGGTAAGCAGGTCCTGATTCAGTTGCTAAACCTAGGTTACAAGGAGCCATGCTCCATTTTTGTTATGGCATTCCTAGTTTGTTCACTTCTTGTTCTCATGATTGTTGTGACATGGTCACAAGATGGCTGCTTTAACACTGGGCATATTCAAGGCAAAAAGAAGGAGGTACTGTTTATCGTATATGTCCCTTTCATCAGGAGTACAAAATTTGTGTCAGACATTCTGTTATCCTTCTTTGTCCAAAATAGGGCTATATGGATAAATTTCCCAGCAAGGGAAGCTGGAAAAATGAAGTATTTGTCAGACTAAATTATTGGATTATTATTTGACTATCATGATATACTACTGCCTGATATGCTTCAGTTATTGCTGGAAGCAAAATCAAGATTTTGTTTATGAGGGAGAAGAAAAGATATACTGAGAAGACAGTGTACAGTGTCTCCTATGATGCACAGCTGTAACAGATATTCCAAAAAAAAAAATAAGTTAAAAGATATCGTATTAATAGATGCCTCTATGATTAGTGGTGTCAGGAAAGTACAGAGACCCTTGAGTGCCTAGAAAAGAAAAGCATTTGGTTCAGCCATTATTAACAGTTTTAGTTATACTCTACTAAGAAGACCATGAGCTTCTCTGTCTTTCCTTCACCAATAAATAAATTATAACACACCTGGTATGAAAATGCTACACCACATTTGAAGGAAGAAAATGTCCCATTCCTTTACATTTCTGAAGCAAATTAAATCCCTTCAGTCTTCATCCTTTAGAGTTGTCAAGAATAATCTTACTTAGTTTTTTGTACAGATAACCTTCTTCTCCAAAATTAGAGTCTTAGTCAACTCTAGTTTGATTTAGAGAAATGAAGCGTGGATGGCCACATGGGTTGGATATAAAACATCTGTGACAAACTTGGTCGGACCTTGACTAACATTAGGGAATCCAATTGCTCTTCCATCCCTCCAGCCTCTCAGAATTAACTCCCTCCTTAAGTTAGACCACTCTTTCGTTCTTTTCAAAAATAGCTAATAATTACGCTTGCCCTTGAGAAATCTGAAACTTATTCCAACCAGTGCTAGATGAGACATATTTTCAGGTGCTTTATACAACACAAATTAATTAAATCTGTAGTTGTGTTTTCCTAGACAGTGTAGGGGAGTACAGTAAGAGAAAATTACCATTGCCTTCTTCTAAAGTTAGAAGAACAGATCAGAAATTAGCATCTCAGTACAATATCCTCCATAATACATCACTCTGCTCTGGATAATTCAATAATAGAAGTTAGCAGAACTTAATAGGTTACTCTAGCCAGATCCCCTCAGCCCCTCAATACACATTCAAGAATGCATTCCTTAATCTGATGTCTTTCACTGTATTTCTCTCTGAAGGCTGAGTTGTAGAAATGTCACTCCTTTTTTGGTCCATAAATCTTGTCTTCTCTTTTATTCCTCTATTGGAATTAACTTATCAACATAGAAGTTATTCATTGAATCATAGGTTTAAATTTTGTCTGTCTCCATTGGAACTGTTTCTGCTCTGGGGATGAAGAGAACACTAAAGACAAAGTTCATGCTCACATGGAACCAATGTTTTAGTGAGACAAGACAGAAAAGGAAAAATGTTAACAAAAGATAAAAGAACTGCATGTAGAAATAATTTGTAATAGGGTGATAGGATACACAGTATGGAAGATGAGTCTACTATATCCAGTTCATTCAAGGACTGTGTCTCAGGAGGTATCACCTGATTTGGTATCTGAATTATAATAAGAGATCTGAGAGTAGCAGACTGTAGGCAGATAGATCAACAAATACAAAGGCCTAAGAGAAGACTTCAGCTGAGTTATTTGGCTGGAGGTGGATAAGAAAGGAGAATTGTACAAAATGAGAGGTAAAGTTTGAAGCTAGACAGGGATGAGGTGGACTATAGTAAGGGACTTAGATTTTATTAAAAGGCACACAGAGATATTTAACATTATTTAAACATTAAATATCAGTGAAAAATAATAGCTAACATTTATTTACTATTGACTAGACAGGGGAGCCTGGTGGGCTGCCATCTATGGGGTTGCACAGAGTCAGACACAACTGAAGCGACTTAGCAGCAGCAGCAGCAGCAGATACAGCTATAACTATGAGGGAAGTACAATTATCCCCGGTGAGAAGAGGAGGAAAAACAAAGCACAGAAAAGTTGTTACTTGACCAAGGTGACATACCTCATAAATGCAGATATGGAAATTTAGTTGAGGAGCTCTGCCTATAGAATTCCCAAACTTAATCACTATACTATATTATCTCCATGTAACTTCTGGATATTTTATATTTAATATTCCATGAATTTACATTTTTTGTTGTTGAACTACATGTAAAAATATAATAATTTTTAAATGTTAATGTGATTCCTCCCAAATAAATTTCTTTCATTTTATACTTAAGAATCTGAATACTTGTTTTTTGCCAAATTCACTATCAAAGAATGATTTAGGCCTGTTGTTCATGACATCTTTAAACTTTATTTCTTCAAAATATTCTTCATTGAAGATTCTACTAGCTGTATTCATTTCTAGTTATCCCACTTTCATTCAGTAGAAAGGAATTGAGTATTTTAAACAACCACCCATTGAAAACCTAAAGTACATCTTTTTGATTGATTATAGCATTGTCTTCTCAAAAGCTGATCTGGCAAATGTTTATGATACCCATCTGTTAGACATTACCTCTGGGCTCAGATGTTTTCTTGTTATCACCTCTGCACATTTAATTTTCTAAAAATCCCATTTGAGAAATGTCCATTATCCCAAGGATATTGTTCAGATATATTTGTATGTTTTTAGCTCTTGAGTTTTGTTGCTTGAAATAATTTGGTAATCCACATGGAACATGTCCATTTCAAATTCTGTATTCAAATTAAAGATGAGCAATAGCCAACTTGTGATGGCATGTCTTGTATACTAGCTTTATAAATATAAAATAAATTACCCTATTTAAACTCTTTAGTTACCAATAAAGTTTTGGCAATATTAACAATGAAAAATAATCAGATATACTATTAGTGCTAACTCTATTCTTATAATTTATTTAATGCAAATCAAGTAGAAAATCAATGAATTATAAGGAAGCAACAAAGTTTGTCTATGCAAATCTATATCCTATAAACTTAACAGGTATATTTGGCATTTCTGTTACTCTTTAAATACTGAAAATCAACGAGGTGATAAATGAAGTATTGACTAAGGCTGCATTATATAGTACAAGGTATTCTAACTAAAATGCTAAAGAAATATTTCTTGATTATCTGTCATTTATATATACAATATTGGATATAATTTCTTCAGATTAGAATAACAAACAAGGCATTTTTATAACCTTCACATCCCAAAAGTTTTGTAAATTTTGAACTTAAATATCTAATGACCTACTAACATACTCCTTTTTAAAGTTAACTTCTGGCAGATTGAAGACATATGTGAGTGTCAAAACTTTACAATGCTTAGAAAAAAATGTGACCCACAGTAGCTATGTCTTTAAGGTGAAGAAAGATTTCTCAAAGAAGATAGGCAAGCAAAAATCTGTCAATACTCAGTAGCATCCATGCCCTTCTAAGCACTTCTCTTAAGTGTAGAGTCTAAAAATCTGGCAACTACATATCTCCTGCCCTTGCCAACTAAGACCTCTGCTTAGATTCCACCAACTAAAGGCAATCCAGTGAGAGCTGAAAGATAGGATGGATAAAGAAGCCATTATTTTTCACCAAAATATGTAGGCAAGAGCGTGGTGCTGGCAGGTGGTTGTATGTGGTGGCAGCTTCCCTGAATTGCTGGATTCCTGAAAGCCAGAAGTGATCCTTGACCTTCACACTCTCTGCATTTCTTTGTATTTTCCCCTCTAATTTCTTGTACTGAATTTTAGCAACTCAAAATATCAAATGGCTTCTGTTTTACTGAAGGCCAGTAAATAAGTCCCAGTCCTTATTATGTTTTTACAAATCTCTTTAGCTCAATGGCAACCCACTCCAGTACTCTTGCCTGGAAAATCCCAGGGACGGAGGAGCCTGGTAGGCTGTAGTCCATGGGGTCGCTGAGGGTCGGACACGACTGAGCGACTTCACTTTCAGTTTTCACTTTCATGCATTGGAAAAGGAAATGGCAACCCACTCCAGTGTTCTTGCCTGGAGAATCCCAGGGACGGGGGAGTCTGGTGAGCTGCCATCTATGGGGTCGCACAGAGTCGGACACGACTGAAGTGACTTAGCAGTAGCAGTTAGCTAAATATACCATAAACAAGATTTTTTCAGTTCAGTCGCTCAGTCTTGTCCGACTCTTTGCAACCCCATGGACTGCAGCACACCTGGCTTTCTCTCCATCACCAACTCCCAGAGTTTACTCAAGCTCATGTCCATTGAGTCAGTGATGCCATCCAACCATCTCATCCTCTGTTGTCCCCTTTTCCTCCCGCCTTCAATCATTCCCAGCATCGATCTTTTCAAATGAGTCAGTTCTTCTCATCATGTGGTCAAAGTATTGGAGTTTCAGCATCAGCATCAGTCCTTCCATGAATATTCAAGACTGAATTCCTTTAAGATTGACTGGTTGGATCTCCTAGCTGTCCAAGGGACTCTCAAGTATCTTCTCTAATACCGCAGTTCAAAAGCATCAATTCTTCAGTGCTCAGCTTTCTTTATAAGTCCAACTCTCACATCCATACATGACTACTGGAAAACCCATAGCTTTGATTAGACAGACCTTTGCTAGCAAGATTTTTAAATGATATATAATTAGAAGGAGATATGTACAATATCAGAGAAGGCAATGGCACCCCACTCCAGTACTCTTGCCTGGAAAATCCCATGGACCGAGGAGCCTGGAAGGCTGCAGTCCATGGTGTCGCTGAGGGTCGGACACGACTGAGCGACTTCACTTTCACTTTTCACTTTCATGCATTGGAGAAGGAAATGGCAACCCACTCCAGTGTTCTTGCTTGGAGAATCCCAGGGACAGGGGAGCCTGGTGGACTGCCGTCTATGTGGTCGCACAGAGTCAGACACGACTAAAATGACTTAGCAGTATTTACAATATAGTAGAAAAACCTGGTGGCCCAGATGGTGAAGAATCTGCCTGCAATGTGGGAGACCTGAGTTCTATCTCTGGATTGGGAAGATCCCCTGGAGGAGGGCATGGTGACCCACCTCAGTATTCATGCCTGGAGAATCTGCATGGATAGAGAAGCCTGACAGCTACAGTCCACAGGGTTGCAAAAACTTGGAGGCGACTGAGCAAATAAGCACAACACAGCACAGAAAAACATATACTCCATAGAAAGAAATCCTACAAATCAATTTAAAAATAGCCTAGAAGAACATATGGGCAAAAAAATTTCACAGTAGAAGATATTCCAGTACAATAATCAAAAGACAAAAAGTGCTTGATAGAAATTAAGAAGTGAAAATTAAAGTAAAAATACTTTTCTATTGCACACTCCTAAAATTGGTAAAAATCAAAAAGCAGTATCATACTAAATGTTGATAATAATTGGAAGAATTTGAAATTCATGAACTTTGGGATACATTGGTATAGTCACATAGGAGATATTTGGTGATATTTAGTAAAATTCATTTTTAGACATGTCTGAAAGTGAAAGTGAAGTCACTCAGTCATGTATGAGTCTTTGCGACCCCATGGACTGTAGCCTACCAGACTTCTCTGTCCATGGGATTTTCCAGGCAAGAATACTGGAATGGGTTGCCATTTCCTTCTCCAGGGGATCTTCCTGACCCAGAGATTGAATCCTGGTGTCTCGCATTGTAAGCAGACACTTTACCCTCTGAGCCACCTGTGCCAATTATGCATAAACTAAATGGCTGATGGTAAAACTTAACATTCATGCAAAGCTGAATCCCACTATATCCCTGACTGATATACAAATGTGTGATGTAAAAATTTAAAAATGGTGCACAAATGTATGATCCCACTATTCCAGAATGATATACAAATGTATGAAGACACAAACTAGTATATTTAATAATATCACTTACTTTATCATGGGCTTCCCAGGTGTCACTAGTGGCACAGAATCCACCTGCCAATGCAGGAGACATAAGAGATGTTGGTTTGATCCCTGGGTAGGGAAGATCCCCTGGAGAGTGGATGTGGCAACCTACTCCAGTATTCTTGCCTAGAGAATTCCAGGGACGGAGGAACCTAGCAGGCTACATGGGGTAGTAAAAAGTCAGACATGACTTAGCATGCACAGAATTATTATTACTATTTTACTAACCAGATAGAACATCAACTTATGTGAATACATAATATTCATAAATAAGTTGAACAGAAATTATACTGAGGCAGAGACTGAACTATTTTCTTTCATTAGTTCAAGACCGATTAACAGATTTTGATTTAATCTTGAGAAAATGATCTTTGTTTTTTTTTTTTAATTTATTTATTTTAATTACTTTACAATAGTGTAGTGGTTTTGCCATACATAGACATGAATCAGCCATGGGTGTATATGTGTTCCCCATCCTGAACCCCCCTCCCACCTCCCTCCCCATCCCATCCCTCTGGGTTATCCCAGTGTATCAGCCCTGAGCACCTTGTCTCATGCATCGAACCTGGACTGGCGATCTGTTTCATATATGATAATATACATGTTTCAGTGCTATTCTCTCAAATCATCCCACCCTCATCTTCACCCACAGAATCCAAAAGACTGTTCTATATATCTGTGTTGCTTTTGCTGTCTTGTATATAGGGTTATTGTTATCATCTTTCTAAATTTGATATATATGTGTTAGTATACTGTATCGGAGAAGGCAATGGCAACCCACTCCAGTACTCTTGCCTGGAAAATCCCATAGACGGAGAAGCCTAGTAGGCTGCAGTCCATGGGGTCACTAGAGTTGGACACGACTGAGCGACTTCAATTTCACTTTTCACTTTCATGCAATGGAGAAGGAAATGGCAGCCCACTCCAGTGTTCTTGCCTGGACAATCCCAGGGACCGGGAATCCTCCTGGTGGGCTGCCATCTGTGGGGTCACACAGAGTCGGACACGACTGAAGTGACGCAGCAGCAGCAGCATACTGTATTGGAGAAGGCAATGGCAACCCACTCCAGTACTCTTGCCTGGAAAATCCTATGGACGGAGGAGCCTGGTAGGCTGCAGTCCATGGGGTTGCGACGAGTCGGACACGACTGAGCGACTTCACTTTTACTTTTCACTTTCATGCACTGGAGAAAGAAATGGAAACCTACTCCAGTGTTCTTGCCTGGAGAATCCCAGGGATCGCGGAGCCTGGTGGGCTGCCATCTATGGGGTTGCACAGAGTCGGACACAACTGAAGCGACTTAGCAGCAGTATACTGTATTGGTGTTTTTTCTTCTGGCTTACTTCACTCTGCATAATAGGTTCCAGTTTTATCCACCTCATTAGAACTGATTCAAATTGATCTTTGAATCCCTGCATGATACATAACCCATAGAAACACTTGCATATGTTCAAATGAGGACATGGAAGTGTAGCATTTTTAAACAGTGAATAATGTAAGCAATATAGCAATACAGATACCCACCAGCTGGAGAACAAGTAAATCAATTTTAGGGTATACATCCAATGGAATATCACTGGTAGTTAAAATGAGTAAACTGTATGTGTAAGTATATGTGTGTGTAAATATAACAGTAAAAACACAATGCTGCACACACACACAAAAAAAAGCCTCAGAAGAATGTTATTTTAATTACATAATTTATAAAATGTGTAAATGCTTACAAACCATACTGTATATTGTTAATTGAAATACAGATGTTTTAAAATATAAATTGGACTTTCCTGGTGGCACAGTGATAAAGAATCCACCTGCCAATGCAGGAGATGAAGGCAATGGCAAGCCACTCCAGTATGCTTGCCTGGGAAACGCCATAGACTGAGGACCCTGGCAGACTACAATCCATGGGGTCACAAAGAGTTGGATGTGACTTGGAGACAAAACAACAACAAAAACATGTAAATTATATGTAAAAATAATATACTAATTCAGAATATTTGCTAGTTCTCAGTAGAGAAAGACTAGAAAGGAATTAGAACCAAACATAAATGGAGTTTTAAGTTACTTAACATTAGACTAAGATCATGACATCTGGTCCAATTACTTCATGGCAAATAGTTTGGGAAACAATGAAAACAGTGACAGACTTTATTTTGGGGGGCTCCAAAATCACTGTAGATTGTGACTGCAGCCATGAAATTAAAAGACGCTTGCTCCTTGGAAAAAAAAAAGCTATGAACAACCTAGACAGCATGTTATAAAGCAGAGACATTACTTAACCAACAAAAGTCCGTCTAGTCAAAGCTATGGTTCTTCCAGAAGTTGTGTATGGATGTGAGAGTTGGACTATAAAGAAAGCTGAGCACTGAAGAATTTATGCTTTTGAACTGTGGTGTAGGAGACAGCTCTTGAGAGTCCCTTGGACTTTAAGGAAATCAAACCAGTCAATCCTAAAAGAAATCAGTTCTGAATATTCTTTGGAAGGACTGATGCTGAAGCTGAAACTCCAATACTTTGGCCATCTGATGCAAAGAACCAACTCATTTGAAAAGACCCTGATGATGGGAAAGATTGAAGGTGGGAGGAGAACAGGATGACAGAGGATGAGATGGTTGAATGGTATCACCAATGCAATGGACATGAGTTTGAGTAAACTCTGGGAATTGGTGATGGACAGGGAATCCTGGTGTGCTGCAGTCCATGGGGTTGCAAAGAGTCACATGACTGAGCAACTGAACTGAACTGACTGAAGTGAACTGAGCATTCTTTATGAATAACAATATTAATGTGAATATGAATCAATTAGTATAAATATTAATCTGAAAAGTAATCTGAACTAATATTACTATTAATCTGAAGCAACTATCAATAGAACCAGATGATGAAGTTATTTTATCTTTCTCTTCTCTGGTAGATATCAAATAGTAATTTTTAAATGTTAGGAATCTTTAAAGAAGATTTCTGCTTTATGATGGCAGGAAGGAAATTAGAACTCAGTTTAAGTTATTCAGCAAGTCAAAAAGATTTAGATAAATGAGAATTTTCAGTTCATTTTTGCTCCAGAAGTTTTAATTTCATCACAGTATCAAATTTCACAAGGAATGGTGAATATTTAAGAATATGTGGTTTTTCATACACATCTTTATTTAATTGTCAGTTTTATGTATTTGAGCTTTTCAGTGAAAAGACTGGCAGCTGAATGTTTCCATAAAGATAAGGCACTTCTGAATATTTATGAATAAGCAACAATAATTCCACCAAATTGGACTAAATTGTGTTGTGCTTTGTAGCTTACATACTATTGTCCCTGTGCATTTTCATCTACAATGCAAAATATTATAAATTATCTTAATTTGCAGAGAGTGTCTCCATTATACCTCATCACCAGCAATTGCCAACCACATTTACAGAACATTCAAATTAAAGGAGGATGAATTTAGTAATAAACCTTGAAAAGAGAGCTTGATTTCCATTTTTATTTTGATAAATGATACGTGGTAAAACTCAAAAGTGGCTGAATCTTGAATAATAAACTGAATATTATGTCTGGTAGAAGGAATTCAAGCTTGTTACTTTTGAGCAGAGATATTTTAAATGTACTCTTTACTATGCAGAGTCATACAAAATATGTCCTAAAAATTTTGTTACTACTTCTACTGTTTCTACTTCTGTTATTGTAAGACTGACTTGCTCAGCAACCTCCGACGTCTTGTATGACTCTGTTTGAAGCTGTTGGTATTTGCCTTATTTTAACATATTTCCACCCAAATGAGGTTGCCACAGATTAATCCATACAGGAATTTCCTGCAGTTTTTTTTTAACTCTATCATAAATTTCAGTTTTTCATCAAAATTACTTTAGCTTATTTTTCAGATGTCGCTTAGAGATAACTGCCCTGAGAAACACATTCATTCATGAACATTATTGAACATTTGTTATGTGCCAGATTTTGTGCTGTGAAGGCTTTGTGGGAAAGAGAAAAAAGTGAAATAAGTCCAATCTATAAGAAAAAAAGAAAATAAATGATTGTAAATTAATGCAGATATGTGAAATAGTTCTATTGGTTGACAGAGGAAGGAAAGATGAAGAACCTTTCACAGAGACCAAGAGGAGGCTCCTTATGTTCTCCAAGAGCTAAGGTAGCCCTCAGCATACAGAAATTAAAGTATAAATTTGGTACTTTTAGCTGTACATTTCTGGTAAATGTATGCTTGTTTTGACACTAGGAAGTTGGTACTACAAATTAATGACTTGTCATCAGTGAGCTAATACATGCTTTTTTGCTTTCTAGTTCAAATTTAGATTAATTTGGTCAAGGATCTATGCCCACAAAAAAAGAGATCTCTTTTTGATTATCATATGATTTAAGATGCACAAAAGTCATTCTCTTCTCCTATATTATTTGTCTTGAAATCATAGATTTCCCTCATCCATGAAGCTATCTAGAATTTTATCATAGTCCTCTAGTATCAGAAGTTATAACTGATATAATTTAACATCTAGTTGGGAAATAATGACGGACAAGGAAAACTGGCACACTGCAAACCATGGGATCGCAGAGAGTTGGACATGACTTAGTGACTGAACAATAACAAGCAGTTAATTATCTTTGTTACATTATATCATTATATCATTTATCTTGTTGTTGTTATTATTGTTTAGTGGCTAAAGTCAAGTCTGACTCTTTTGTGACCCCATGGACTGTGGCCTTGCCAGGCTCCTCTGTCCATGGGATTTACCAGGCAAGGCTACTGGAGTGGGTTGTCGTTTTCTTCTCCAGAAGATCTTCCTGACTCAGGGATCAAACCTGTGTTTCCCCCACTGGTGGGCAAATTCTTTGCCATTTTGTCACAAGGGAAGCCCATCATTTAACTTACATTTATAGAATTTATAAAACACTAGGTACAGAATTCTGTAGCTAGAAGATTTAGATTTTTGTAACTAGTGTCATAGTTGATTTACCTTCTGAAGTACCCTTTTCTAGTTCTTTTTTTTTCTTTTTTTTTAAATTTTATTTTATTTTTAAACTTTACAATATTGTATTAGTTTTGCCAAATACCGAAATGAATCCGCCACAGGTATACCTATGTTCCCCATCCTGAACCCTCCTCCCTCCTCCCTCCCCATACCCTCCCTCTGGGTCGTCCCAGTGCACCAGCCCCAAGCATCCAGTATCATGCATCAAACCTGGACTGGCGACTCGTTTCATACATGATATTATACATGTTTCAATGCCATTCTCCCAAATCTCCCCACCCTCTCCCTCTCCCACAGAGTCCATAAGACTGATCTATATATCAGTGTCTCTTTTGCTGTCTCATACACAGGGTTATTGTTACCATCTTTCTAAATTCCATATATATGCATTAGTATACTGTATTGGTGTTTTTCCTTCTGGCTTACTTCACTCTGTATAATAGGTTCCAGTTTCATCCATCTCATTAGAACTGATTCAAATGTATTCTTTTTAATGGCTGAGTAATACTCCATTGTGTATATGTACCACAGCATTCTTATCCATTCATCTGCTGATGGGCATCTAGGTTGTTTCCATGTCCTGGCTATTTAGGATCTTAGGAGCAAATTGTGCTATGAATGTTTCATTTTTAATATTCACCTTTATTAATTTTATTCTGAATAGGCACACTAGGTGTACTGGATCTAAAGAGATTAATTATTATTTAAGTGATAGAATTGATGAATTAAATATAATAATAGTAGTAAGTATGTCAGCATCCCTTTGACCTAGTCCTTACCTCTGTAGTAACACAATGAAAATCAGATGGAAAAACTTACCACATGACCAGGGACAGGGAATAAGGAAAAATGGACTTGTTGTGCTTGAGACAGTTATCTCTCTCTCTCTCCTCTCCTGAAAGGAGGAAGGAAAACTTTTGCTCTTTGGAGATGGGATGGATATAATTCTGTTTTTATTCTAACCTTAGTAATGTAAATTTAGGGTTTCAACAGTCAGATTAACCTCCTGTGTCTCCAGTTTTTAAAATCTAGAGATTTCTGTAAAGTCCTGGGTCTCATTCTTCCTTAAGATGTAAACACAGATCCCCTTCTGCTGCTGCTACTGCTAAGTCCCTTCAGTCATGTCCTACTCTGTGTGACCCCATAGACTGCAGCCCACCAGGCTCCCCCATCCCTGGGATTCTCCAGGCAAGAACACTGGAGTGTGTTGCCATTTCCTTCTCCAATGCATGAAAGTGAAAAGTGAAAGTGAAGTCGCTCAGTCGTGTCCAACTCCCAGCGACCCCATGGACTGCAGCCTACCAGGCTCCTCCGTCCGTGGGATTTTCCAGGCAAGAGTACTGGAGTGGGGTGCCATTGCCTTCTCCACCAGATCCCCTCCAGAGGTACCTTAATCTCTCTGGAGTTCTCTCACTACTCATATAAACATATCTTCTCAATCACAAGCTTCCAGCTAAAGTCATGTGGAAAGCCCCAACTCTTCAGAAATCAAAAATATTTATTTTTATGAACTACTTTTTTTTTTCTTGTGAGAAATTTTGAGAGTTGTGTATTCTGAAGGCAGAATATAAACATTCAGAGTTCTTCAGACTGATTACTGGGTCATATTAACTCTTGCTAGTTTTTTAAAAATATGTCTATTTCATTTTCTTCCAAGACTATTTAAGTAAAGCAATCTAAAGTTATGTTTGCATTGGACGTATTTGTTACCTGAACAGTTGTGGTTTCACATATTTTATATGAATTTTAAACTTTTCATGATTTGATCCTAATAGTTACATTGGTCAGAATCTATTAGTTGCAAATCACTTGAAGCAGACAAGAATGTTAGTACTATAACACGTTATGATACAGTCACAGAGACCATGGGGTATCATTGCTAAATTTGAATAATACAACAAAGTTTAATTTTTTGAGGAAAAAAAAACTCTCTCTGGTGGCTGTATGCTATAAAAATTAAATATTTTAAGTAATAAAACAGGAAAAAGTATGTAATCATATTAAAAACAATAAAAGGGATGATTTGTGCAGTTTTAAATCCTCCTGTTAAATTTTGTCTTTAATAAATTTATATTCTTCTCATAGGTTTTGAACTTTCACATTGTGAGGATCCTGGAATTCCACAATTTGGATACAAAATCAGCGACCAAGGGCATTTTGCTGGTAGCACTATCATTTACGGATGCAATCCAGGCTACACTCTCCATGGAAGCAGCCTTCTGAAGTGCATGACAGGGGAGAGAAGGGCATGGGACTATCCTCTGCCATCCTGTATTGGTAGGATACTATTTTAGGTTTTCATGCAATATTTCTATGAAAGTGTTGTCAAAATATACTGTACCTTTTCAAGTTATTTCATTTGTCCACACCTAACTCATACCTTAATCAAAAAGTTAATGAATACATAGCTCACATTTGTGGTAAGTCAGAGGGTTCTTTTCATAATCAGTGAGTACCTTCTCTTTTTGGGCAAAAAATAGTTCATATGAAAGTCATTATATTTATCCTATCTTGATATAAAATTTAACTCGCTACAAAATATGTTGAAACTCTTAATCATACACATTTACTGAATCTCATTGACCAGATTTGTATTAATATACAAAATTAATGCTTATGCTGGTATAAAGGCAGATTAAAAAAGCTAAATACTCTCAATAACTTCAAAGACTTTATATACATACCTTTTGAAAAACTAAGAAAGTGTATATGTTTTCTTTATTTTATGTATCATGACATAATTAAATGAATTTCAATACGAAAAGGCATGTGAAAGTTAGTCATATAAGATATATTGCCTACGTGAAATTATAGAATGATCATTTTTCTCTCCTTTGTATAGCTGGAGAAGAATTTTATTACTACCATCCCATAAATCAATTCACAAATAACTGGGCATGTGTGAGAAAGAGGGTGGATAGAAAAACGTTGATAAAGACCTCTGCTTTTTTTCTTTTGGTCTGAATATAGGTGCCAGGCTGGGTGGATTACTAGGACAACAAAAGGAAAAAAAAACAAAAACAAAGTTAAACAAAACACAAAGTCCTCAATAGGGAGCAAACAAGTTTCTTTAATGATTCTTATTTAATGGCAGTTGTGGTGGCACAAATTGATTCTGTGTCAGGCTCATATGGATAAAATTGACTTAATTTTTTAAAATGATTTATTAAGGTATAATTCATATTGAAAAAATTCCACATGTTTAATGTATACAGTTTTATGAATTTGGAGACCTGAACACTTTGAGATATATTTTAATGTTTGTTAATTGATATAGTCAACACAGGAATATTCACAAAACTTGATAGACTTCAAATAGGAAAGAAATGAAATTCTAGTTATTAAAGTTCTTGCAACTAATTGCAGTGTTTTTGATGACATGAGACTTCTGTTGGTTTGTTAAAACATTGATGAGCAGAAAGCAAACATTCTTTTATCCAACCAAAATGCAATTATACTGCTTTCCTTTCAGATGCACCTGAATTTTAGATAGATTATGAGGATAAATGTAAAATAACAATCAACCTAAATTGACAAAGCTTAGGATTCTAGAATATGACCAACAATCAACCTGCTGGCATTGGTTATGAGAAAAATGTACACTGATTCATTCTCTCTGAAGATATTCTTTGCTGTGAATATCAAATATATTCAGAAACTCATTAAGGATTTCAAAAGGATTTCAAACAAAACTATAAACTTAAAAATACTGGCTTGCTATGTTGTCAGTAAAATTAAAATCACAAACTAATACATTAAAAAATATATATTTTCCTTATATATTGAATCAAGCTGAAGACATTTTCATTTTCTGGAAAACTTCATGCAAATAGAAGAACATTTGATCTAGGATCAGAATATTTAATTATTTTTGTAACAAATCAATGCACTTTATGAATCTACCAAGTCAAAATTTAGTAATACCACTGCTCAAGCCTTTATGAGAAGGGTAACCTTTTTTTTTTTTTTTGTAAATGATAGATGATCAGGAATAAAAGCTTAAAACAGCTGGACACATAATGTGTCATGCTGATGATTTTCATGACAATAGAAGGTTAAATTCTATTTAAGATGGTGTTCTTTATTGTCAATAATTAACAGCTTTACCACTTGGCTAAAATCATAATTATCCATTCCTATTAACCTTAAATATCTATTATGGTTATATTTTTGCCTTGGTCAAATAAGAAGCTTTTTCTTAATTATATGGGTGTTTCTAGGTAATTATGTTTCTGTAGCTTATACATTGAGCAAACAAAAATTATTTTTTAGGCACCACAGCCAGAGGTATTTAACCTGCACACCTTCAATTTTATCTGTAAACATAAGACTTCTGACAGAATATGAACTCCAATGTTATAGCATATCACACTGCTTTATTTGAAATCAAATAGCCAAGTAATATTTGTAACAAAGAAATATGGAGAAAGAAAGAGTTATGTTTAAATTCAATATAAAAACAGTTCCCAAAGCTCCAGTTCTTGGAGTTGCTTAAAATTAATCTGGCAGATTCTTGTTTTTGTTCAGTCACCCAGTTATGTCCAACTCCCTTTGACCCCATGGACTGCAGCATGCCAGGCCTCTGTCCCATGCCATCTCCCGAATTTTGCCCAAGTTCGTGTTCATTGCATCGGTGATTCAATACAGTCATCTCATCCTCTGATGCCCTCTTCACCTACTGCACTCAATATTTCCCAGCATCAGATACTTTTCAAATGAGTCAACTGTTCGAATCAGATGACCAAAATAAAATATTGAAGCTTCAGCTTCAGCATGAGTCCTTCCAATGAGTATTCAGGGTTGATTTCCCTTAAGATTGGCTGGTTTGATCTCATTGCTCTCCAAGGCACTTTCAGGAATCTTCTCCAGCACCACAGTTTGAAGGCTTCAATTCTTTGGTGCTCTGCCTTCTTTACAGTTCAGCTCTCACAACCGTACGTGACTAATAGGAAGATCATAGCCTTGACTATACAGACCTTTGTCATCAGAGTAATGTCTGCACTTTTCAACACACTAAGTTTGTCATAGCTTTCCTGCTGAGAAGCAATCATATTCTGATTTCATGGCTGCAGTCCCCATCGCAGTGATTTTAGAGTCCAAGAAGATGAAATCTGTCACTACTTTCACCTTTTCCCCTTCTATCTGCCATGAAGTAATGGGACTGGATGCCATGATCTTAGTTTGTTTATCTTTAGTGTTCAGCCAGCTCTTTCACTGTCCTCCTTCACCCTCATCAAGAGGTTCTTTAGTTCCTCTTTGCTTCTTGCCATTAGAATGTTGTTATTCAATTGCTCAGTCATGTCTGACTCTTTGCCACCCCATGGACTGCATGCAGCACGCGAGGTTTCCCTGTCCTTCACCATCTCCCAGAGCTTACTGTTAAAATGGTATCACCCTCGTATCTGAGGTTATTCATGTTTTTCCTGCTTATCTTGACTCTAGCTTGTAACTTATCTAGCCTGGCATTTCTCATGATGTGTTCAGCATATAGGTTAAATCAATAGGGGGACAGCAGACAGCCCTGTTGTACTCCTTTCTCAATCTTGAACCAACAATTTGTTCTATTCAGGGTTCTAACTGTTGTTTCTTGACCTGCATACAGGTTTCTCTAGAAACAAGTAAGATGGTCTGGTATCCCCACCTCTTTAAGGGCTTTCCACAGTTTGTTATGATCCACACAGTCAAAGGCTTTAGTGTAGTCAATGAGACAAAGATAGATGTTTTTCTGGAATTCCCTTGCTTTCTTTATGATACAGTGAATGTTGGCAATTTGATCTCTGGTTCCTCTTCCTTGTCTAAACCCAGCTTGGACAACTGGAAGTTCCTGGTTTGCATAATGCTGAAGCCTAGCAAGCAAGATATTAAGTATGATCTTACTAGAATGGTAGATGAGTACAATTGTCCAACGGTTAGCACATTCTTTAGCACACATTCTTTAGTACTACCTTCTTGGGAACTGGGATGAGAATTGACCTTTTCCAGTCCTGTGGCCTCTGTTCGGTTCCACAATTGCTGACATATTGAATGCATCACCTTAAGGGTATCATCCTTTAGGGTTTTGAATAGCTCTACTGGAACCCCATTTATTAACAGCAGTGCTTCCTAATGCCCACTTGACTTCACACTCTAGAATGTCTGGCTCTAGAATAACTGACCACAACATCGTAGTAGTCCCTTCATTGATCACTGTCTTGTCATGACGAAGGTCCTTGCATAGGCTAATGAAGCTATGAGCCACGCTGTGTAGGGCTACTCAAGACGGTTGGGTCATAGCAGCTAGTTCTGACCAAATGAGATCCACTGGAGGAGAGAATGGCAAACCACCCCAGTATACTTGCCGTGAGAACCTCATGGATTGTATAAAAAGGACAAGTCTGGCAGAATGAAGTATCAAATTTGTTCTCCTCAGAAATAGGTCAATAATAGTGAATAAATCATTAAAAATGATGAAAAATGAATTATTACAGTTACAGCATTCTAGGTTGTCCAACAAAGTTCTTGTTACAAAATGAGAAAAACCACAGTAAGTGATGGTAACTTCTTAACTATATATATTTTATTTATTTTAAAAATAACAAATTTATTATCATAAATTAAATTAAACTAATGTTACAATACAAAATAAACTTGCTTAGTCCTCTATAGGTGTGTATATCAGTCAGGGTTTGCCAAATAAAGAGAGTCAGTAGATCTATATGTGATCTATTTAGCTATCATCTATCAAGAAATGTATTTATTTATATTGAGGAATTAACTCATGCAGTTGTGGGGACTGACAAGTTCAAAATCCATCAGATCAGATCAGATCAGTCTCTCAGTCATGTCCAACTCTTTGCGACCCCATGAATCGCAGCACGCCAGGCCTCCCTGTCCATTACCAACTCCCGGAGTTCACTGAGACTCACATCCATCGAGTCAGTGATGCCATCCAGCCATCTCATCCTCTGTCGTCCTCTTCTCCTCCTGCCCCCAATCCCTCCCAGCATCAGAGTCTTTTCCAATGAGTCAACTCTTCCCATGAAGTGGCCAAAGTACCAGAGTTAATCCATAGGGAAGATCAAAAGGCTGGAAACTAGGGCAGGAATTAATGATGCAGTCTTGAGGGAAAATCTTCTTTTCCAGAAAACTCAGTTTTCATTGTTAAGGGCTTCCAATTGATTGGATGAAGGGTACCCACATTATCAAGGGTAAAGTCAGCTGATTATAGATGTTAACCAGGTCTATAAATAGCAACACCTAGACTAGTGTTTGATAAAATAACTGGGTACTACAACTTGGCCAAGTTGACACATAAAAATAACCCTAATATTATACTAAAATATAACATCTAAAATCTTTGAAGCAATTTTATCTGTATGAATAGAGCCTACAAATTTTAACCATGATATTCAGTTGTTATTCAGTCTTTTCCAAGTACTGAAACTTTGGCTCTGACCTTTGTTCTTATAATCAAAACAAAACAAAAATTCAAGATGCTTAGTTCAGCACTGCATTTGAGTAAGATAATAACACTTCAGAGAATAAGAAAAATAAATGTAGTAATATATTCAAATATATAAGCAAAAAGTAAACTACCTTGGATTTTGTTTTATTTTTTGGTAGTATAGTAATTTGGAGAACTTTCAAAAATATATTAAAAAACCTTATGGTTTTTAGGATGTAGAGAAGTAGAGTAATATACTAAGTAAACTACTTCATTTCTCTCTTCTCTAGCAAGAGGATTCTTTCTAGATTATTGCTTATCAATGTAAAACCATTCCAGATTTCCCAATATATTAAATATTATTAAAATAGAGAGGGAATTCCCCCAAAGCTATATATTTTTGTTGTATTGCATGATGATGTTTACATTTTTAATTTGGTGAATTTTATAAAAATTAGAGACCACTTTAAATCAAAAATGAAACAAGTTTTAACCGAAGTAAAATCTAATAAAAATGCCACTTTGACTTTGGGGAGGTTAAAAGCAAAGGAGTTTAGAGTGATTGAAAGGGGAATAAGAGGACAATGAAATTTAGAAGGCCTGAGGGACCTGCAGTAAAGCTTAGAGGTAAGGTAGTAAGATGATGAATTAGTTAGCCTACAACCAGCTATAAGTGAGCAACTTGCCATCTGTTTCCCCTTGTTATATTAACATTATTTTGCCATACATCTTAAAAAGTTTGTAGCCTAAACTCAGAGCTTTTGAGTGTGTACTTTTAAAATTCCCTAATTGGCTTATTATATTATCATTTATATGATCTAACTTGAGATTCTTGTTTTATTGTGCAATGTGTTCTTGCTTTAATTAATACCCTAATCTGAGAAAGCATATACACATATATACTTTCAATAAAGGAGAAATCAATCCTTATTTTCCTTCAGGTGAAAAAATATATCCTCAAGAAATTTGTATATGTTTATAAAGATTAAACTGTGACTTAAAATTGAATTAATTTTTTCTAGCTGAATGTGGAGGTCGTTTTAAAGGAGAATCATCAGGAAGAATTTTATCTCCTGGTTATCCCTTTCCATATGACAATAATCTGCGTTGCATGTGGATGATTGAGGTAGATCCAGGAAACATTGTCAGGTAAATGAATTTTATCTTTTCAAAATGACTCAGAATCTGAATTTCCTGATCAGACCCTATATACAATTAGTATTAAGATTTTTCTTTTTTTTACCATTGGTAAAGAAAAACATGGTTTTTATCTATTATAAAATAGGAGGGGAAAGTATTGATAAGCATGACATACTAATTCATAGGCCACAGCATTGGTTCATATAGCCCCTTAGAAACTTTTCAGTTATAAGAGGGCACAAAAGATGAGAATTTTTCCTGCTGCTTGAGAGTTCTACTCTTTCAATTCTTCATGACTTAAGACACTGTAAATTCAACAGAATTCTGAAATTTTTAAAAATTAAAGAATTTTTGATACTAAATTGTAACCCAGATTTAAAACGGTGGCAATTCACATATCAAACATGGATGTGAGATAGATAGAGAGAGAGAGAGAGAGAGAGGTAAAGAGAGTTGAGTTTGTTAATATAATTGGATTTCTAGCTTTTGGATTAGGCACAAGAAAATTTGATATTAATTTTGTCTAGACTAAAGCAAAATAGACTTAATATGAAACATTTTTTTTCTTTTATGTGCATTTTTGTGGTGGGGGGCCATTTTCACATTCAGGAGGTTTCCTTTTACTTCTTTTTTGAATGTGAACTGTTTTTGCATTTGTGGAGCAAATCTTTGATTCTGATAAACACACTAAAAAATTGATACAGTGGCCGTAACACATACTATGGCATTAGATAACTTGAGTTCAATTCATGACTCTGCCACCCTTAGGGCAATCTTATTTAATCTGAATCCCACTTGACACATTTGTAAAATCGAGATCAAACTTGTTCCTGCTTCACTGGATCATTATAACAATTAAAGGAAGAAAATAGATGTAATGCGTTTTGCACAGTGTGTGACACATATGAGCTCCTCTTAAATGTCACCTGTCATTGCCACATTTAAGTCATGAACACTGAAAAGAATGTATAGGTAGGTCTTCCTTGGGTTACATGCTGGTAAACTGAACATAAGTCGAAAATGTCATAAACTGAAAATACATATAACTAATCTACCAAAAATCCTCACTCACCCTCACCTACTCTAAACATGCTCAGAGCGTTTACGTTAGTCTACAGTTGGGCAAATCATCTAACCTGAGGTCTATTTTATAATAAAGTATTGAGTATCTCATGTAATGTTATTGAATACTATACTGAAAATGAAAAACAGAACTGTTTTATGAGTGCATTATGGTTGTAAATGTATTGGTAGCTTGTTTTTGTGATTTTGTGACTGACTGGGAACTTAGTTCCCTGGCACTGCCCAATGTCATGATAGAGTATCACAACTGAGAAAAGATCAAAATTCATAGTACAGTTTCTACTAAATGTATATCTCTTCTGTACCATCTTAAAGTCAAAAATTCCTAAATTGAATCATCATAAATCAGGGATGGTCTGTATACCTAAAGTTTTTATAATTTGCAGAATTGATGTAATAATATATTTAATCATATTCTAAAAAAACTATACTGTTGAAGAAAAATGCATTAAGTTTTTATATATATTTTGCATTCATTTTATTTGATAGAATAAAAGAAATACCTAATATAAGCAAAGATCTTTTATATTCTTTATTTAAAACTGGATCCATGTTTAAAATAATCAGAGATATATGGTTCTCCTACAGCCTACAGTTTCTTGCTTTTGATACGGAAGCATCACATGATATACTCCGAGTTTGGGATGGTCCGCCTGAAAATGAGATGCTTTTAAAGGAAATCAGTGGGTCTCTGATTCCCGAAGGAATCCATAGCACTCTCAACGTAGTGACCATTCAGTTCGACACAGATTTTTATATCAGCAAATCTGGATTTGCAATTCAGTTTTCAAGTGAGTTGTTTTTTTTTTTTTTCTTAAATAAACAATATAGAAATGTTACTTAAATCCTTCTGTTACTTTACTACTCAAAAACTTTCATTTTTAAATTTTAATTATCTTAATTTTTTTAATTTTATTCTTTAATTGGAGGAAAGTTGCTTTACAATGTTGTGTTGTTAATTATCTTAAATATTCTTATTTCTCTTCTTCTTATTCATCTGGAGTTAAGATAAACCATGGACTGCAGCCCACCAGGCTCCTCCATCTGGTTCAAATATGAGAAAGGAGTATTAAGGTTGTGTATTGTCACCCTCCATATTTAACTTATATGTAGAGTGAAAGTGAAAGTGAAGTCGCTCAGTCGTGCCTGACTCTTTGTGACCGGTGGACTGTAACCCACCAGGCTCCTCCGTCCATGGGATTCTCCAGGCAAGAATACTGGAGTGGGTTGCCATTTCCTTCTCCAGGGGATTTTCCCGACCCAGGGATTGAACCCGGTCTCCCACATTGCACTTTAACCTTTAACCTCTGCACCACCAGGGTAGTGTACTCCTTAAAGTAAAGGTGGTATTAAAGTTAATTCATCTAAGCCAGAAAGAAAAACACCAATACAGTATACTAACACATATATATGGAATTTAGAAAGATGGTAACAATAACCCTGTATACGAGACAGCAAAAGAGACACTGATGTATAGAACAGTCTTTTGGACTCTGTGGGAGAGGGAGAGGGGAGGGAGGAGGGAGGAGGGTTCAGGATGGGGAACACATGTATGCCTGTGGCAGATTCATTTCGATGTATGGCAAAACCAATACAATATTGTAAAGTTTAAAAATAAAATAAAATTAAAAAAAAAAAGAAGAGGTGGCAAGAATACATAGAAAAAAAATAAAGTTAATTCATCAAGTGAAATCATTACATTATGCAAACTGATAATTTGAATTTACTATAAAAGTATATTTTAAAATGTAAAATTTTGAGATAAGGAAGGAAATGAGTATTTGACATTACAAAAAGCAACCCTACATTTTTACTAATTTTATTTTCTTTTGTTAAAGATTTTAATTATATATTCACAGAAAACTTTGACAAAATATTTTAAATCTACTTTTACATTAAAGATATCCTACCACAATGAAATTTCATTCACTCTAATTACCAGTGTTGATGGCTTTTTTTTTTGGATAAGTGGTTAACTATATGCTGTTTCTTAAAAGGGATTTTGGTTTAGTGGCTGAAAAAAATAAATGGGAGCTCAAAATAATTTAGTTGATATATTTTTACTCTTATTACTAATACACATTATATCTTTGAGAAAAATATCTAAGAGATCTTCTAATTGCATAGCCTTAAAAATCCTAGTATTTGAAACTTATTGAGGTTCCCAACATCATTTATGGAAAGAGTGCAGACCAGTATTCTTCATGTGTGCCTTAATTCAAGTCTTGGCTTCTTACTAATTGCTGATTTTGGGCACTTCACCTCATCACCTGAGTCTGAGCTCTGTAATTCACATAGGGATAATGATACTCATTTTATAAATAGATTATTAAAATTTAATATGATTATGTGTGCACAGTACTTACTACTGAATAAGTAGTTGGTGCCCAGTAAACTATTACCACTATATGAATAAATGTAAAATTGGAATCCTTTGGATAAAGCATGAAGAACTTATTTAATGACTGGCCTGAAAATATATCACTTTAGATTAACAACTAACAATACAAATATATTATTAACTTGATATATTTTTTGTTCGTGAAAGACAATTGCTTGGCATAATCAACTAACAGAAGTAAATGAATTGTTTTGTGTTAGAAATAAGGCTCATGTGAGAGATGTATACATCAGTATAGATGAGTTGATGTCTTAGATTTGTACCCTTAGTATATCTTTTGAGACAGAAAAAAAAAAAAGGAATGAAAAATAAGAGAATGATTATATAATTAATGAACATAAAGGACTTCTAATTCTGCAACACACATTAAGCATTCTTCATATTTATATCTTGACTTTCTAACTTTTTTGAAGTTAGGGACAATATGTCAGCAAACTGTGATATCTGTTCGATTTCAGTTATTTATGATGAAAGTCTGGCAACTAACAACTCTCCTTTCATTTACCTTAAATTAGTAAGGTTTTACACATAAATGGTTATTGTGATTAAATATCTAAATGCAATCATATGAAAAGGTGCTTCAGGCTATTGTTTGTGAATGCCAAATGCATCTGCTTAATAGAAACAAGCTGCTTTATATGCATTTCTGGAAATTTTAATGTGCATCTGTCAGTGAAATTAGTAATATATTTTTTATACATATTATATCTGTAGGTCATATTAAAGTTATAGAAACAATATGCATCCTACCAGAGTTTTAATAAATCTGCCTTCATAATATTCTTTTAAGATGCATAAAAATATATATAATTGATCAGAGACTAAAAATTGATTCACTAAAATAAAATTACCTTGATAATTAATATATTGTGAAGAGCATCAGTTCAGATTTCCAATGTGAAAAGTTTGTTTTTTTTTTTTTTCATGAATGATTTCTTGCTTGGTGCCAAGAATCACATTGTGCTGTGCATAGTTACTCAGTTGTGTCTGACTCTTTGTGACCCCTTGGACTGTAGCCCACCAGGCTCCTCTGTCCATGGGGATTCTCCAGGCAAGAATACTGGAGTAGGTTGCCATGCCATCCTCCCAGAGATCTTCCCAACCCAAGGATTGAACCCAGGTCTCCTGCATTTCAGGGGGATTCTTTACTGTCGGAGCCACCAGGAAGCCCTTTAAGAATAATGTTAAGTACTTTTAGTATGGTGATCTCATTTAATGCTCACAGAGCCCATATGAGATGTACTGTGCTGATGCTCAGTGCTCAGTAGTGTCCAACTCTTTGTGACCCCATGGACTGTAGCCCACCAGGCTCCTCTATCCCTGGGATTCTCCAGGCAAGAATACTGGAGTAGATTGCCATTTCCTTCTCCAGGGACATATACTATGTCATCCCCATTTACCAAAAAAAAAAAAAATTCACTGAGGTTCAGAGAGTGAGTTAATTTATTCAAGGTCATGCCCTAGCAGATGTTTGCAACTGTGGCTCAAATCCAATTCTGTCTGAAAGGAGATTAACACTGTGCCTGGTGCTTAGGAAATACCTAGCAGGCATTACTGCTCATTAATATTCCAGAGGAAAGACAAAGATCTTAGTCATATTTATTAGTTACAGTGAAGTTCTACAATTGCATCAGTTTATATTCTGATTATGCTCCCAAGAACCACATCTAAGGTCACACTTCCAAAAAGCAGATGATTTATACAAGTGAAGAAGTGAGAAACAAGAAAGAAAAGTGGTATGTGAATTCCCAAAGAGTTCCAAAGAATAGCAAGGAGAGATAAGAAAGCCTTCCTCAGCAATCAATGCAAAGAAATAGAGGAAAACAACAGAATGGGAAAGACTAGAGATCTCTTTAAGGAAATTAGAGATCCCAAGGGAACATTTCATGCAAAGATGGGCTCGATAAAGGACAGAAATGGTATGGACCTAACAGAAGCAGAAGATATTAAGAAGAGGTGGCAAGAATACACAGAAGAACTGTACAAAAAAGATCTTCACGACCCAGATAATGATGATGGTGTGATCACTCACCTAGAGCCAGACATCTTGGAATATGAAGTCAAGTGGGCCTTAGAAAGCATCACTACGAACAAAACTGGTGGAGGTGATGGAATTCCAGTTGAACTATTTCAAAACCTGAAAGATGATGCTTTGAAAATACTGCACTCAATATGCCAGTAAATTTGGAAAACTCAACAGTGGCCACAGGACTGGAATAGGTCAGTTTTCATTCCAATTCCAAAGAAAGGCGATGCCAAAGAATGTTCACACTACTGCACAATTGCAGTCATCTCACATGCCAGTAAAGTAATGCTCAAAATTCTCCAAGCCAGGCTTCAGCAATATGTGAACCGTGAACTTCGTGATGTTCAAGCTGGTTTTAGAAAAGGCAGAGGAACCAGAGATCAAATTGCCAACATCTGCTGGATCTTGAAAAAAGCAAGAGAGTTCCAGAAAAACATATATTTCTGCTTTATTGACTATGCCAAAGCCTTTGACTGTGTGGATCACAATAAACTGTGGAAAATGATGAAAGAGATAGGAATACCAGACCACCTGACCTGCCTCTTGAGAAACCTTATATGCAGGTCAGGAAGCAACAGTTAGAACTGGATATGGAACAACAGACTGGTTCCAAGTAGGAAAAGGAGTACATCAAGGCTGTATATTGTCACCCTGCTTATTTAACTTATATGCAGAATACATCATGAGAAACGCTGGGCTGGAAGAAGCACAAGCTGGAATCAAGATTGCCAGGAGAAATATCAATAACCTCAGATATGCAGATGACACCACCCTTATGGCAGAAAGTGAAGAGGAAAGACCTTCTTGATGAACGTGAAAGAGGAGAGTGAAAAAGTTGGCCTAAAACTCAACATTGAGAAAATGAAGATCATGGCATCTGGTCCCATCACTTCATGGCAAATAGATGGGGAAACAGTAGAAACAGTGTCAGACTTTATTTTTTTGGGCTCCAAAATCACTGCAGATGGTGACTGCAGCCAGGAAATTAAAAGACACTTACTCCTTGGAAGGAAAGTTATGACCAAGATAACATATTCAAAAGCAGAGTCATTACTTTGCCAACAAAGGTCCGTCTAGTCAAGACTTTTGTTTCTCCAGTGGTTATGTATGGATGTGAGAGTTGGACTGTGAAGAAGGCTGAGCGCCGAAGAATTGATGCTTTTGAACTGTGGTATTGGAGAAGACTCTTGAGAGTCCCTTGGACTGCAAGGAGATCAAACCAGTCCATTCTGAAGGAGATCAGCCCTGGGGTTTCTTTGGAAGGAATGATGCTAAAGCTGAAACTCCAGTACTTTGGCTACCTCATGCAAAGAGTTGACTCATTGGAAAAGACTCTGATGCTGGGAGGGATTGGGGGCAGGAGGAGAAGGGGACGACAGAGGATGAGATGGCTGGGTGGCATCACCGACTCAATGGACTTGGGTTTGGGTGGACTCCGGGAGATGGTGATGGACGGAGGCCTGGCGTGCTGTGATTCATGCAGTTGCAAAGAGTCGGACACGACTGAGTGACTGAACTGAACTGAACTGAACTGATGTACATTCCCATTTAAAAGGGACATTGGCCCCCTCTGGCTATCCTCATTTCCTCCTATAGGAAGAAAGACTCATTTTAAAGTGGAGATTGAAATATGTTTTATGTAAAGTCCTCTAATTATCAAAGAAAGCAACTAATCTTGAAGAGATCATTAAGGTACTGTAGTCCAGTAAATCACTTATGTAGGTCAAATTTGGCTTGTAGGTCAGAATTTGCCACTTCAGTGGTTTACAGGAATTTCTCCTTTTCCTCAAATAAATCTGTCTCATGTTACCCATTTATTTGTTTGTTCAGTCTAGGAGAGTCTATTAAAGGACCAGATATTAAGCATATTTATCTCCAACTGTTTCTCAAGTGTGTCTTTCCTTTAACCCAGGAAATCATCTTAGTTACATACACAACACACACACACACACACACACACACACACACACACACACACCCTGTACTGTTTTCTGTCCTTAAAGTTTCTTTTACTTTAAATGTTTTCCTGCTCTTTTTTCATAAATCTTGCACTTTCTTTCAGACTTGGCACCAATAACTCTATTATAAAATGTTTTCTGACCTCTGCATAAAACATTTAAAAATGTTTATAAAACCATCAATTTTTTAAAGCTTTATCTGACCTCCCTTTATAAAATGCATTCCAGCCCATCCTCTAGGCACTTGCTATAGTTTTTTCCCAAGTAAAGATGAGAGAACATGTGTTATCTGTTCACTGTTCCAAAGATGTTTTAATTGTGTGAACTTTGCCTCTCTAAATGTCTGTAAAGAACAAATATTTTATTCAGGGTGATCTTGTAGTTTATTGTTCATATCTAAGATGATTTTTGAGAGTAACAGGGACACTGTTAAAAATTAAGCTGAACAATAGCTGTAAACTAGAACAATACTATCCAAGTCAGTTTGTATCATTATTTTAATCGAGTCAGGTATGCATTCTATTCTCTTTCCACTCTCCATCACCACCACAATGCCTGTTCCCCTTTTGAGTGAATAGCTGTCAAATAATAAATTAAGAAGGAATGAGACAGCCAATAGTAGCAAAATAACCTTAAGCAACAAAATACAACCAACAAAATGTATTTCAGTAAACTTGGTACAAAGTAAGTGTAAGTGAAATCTAGGTCCCATACCAACTTCATAATCATTGTCAAGCCTCTATCAGCAGCCTCATGCCTTCTGTTTCACAATCTATGCATTCTTTGTAGTCTGTCACTTTGCCACTTGGTATTACAATCTACAAGGTGCTTTTGCTTAATCAGAGTTACTTAAGTCTGACATTGCCACCTCATGCTGTCCTGTGTTCTGTCCTTGGTTCTCAGTAGTCAGCCTCTGTATCCCCTACTTAAATTTAATCCTCTTGGCTCATCCCACTTTAGTTCCTCAGGGAGGATATCTTTAGGTATCATGCTTTCATTTGCCCACAGAATAGTTGATTTTGACAGAATATTTTCTATGTCCTTAACTTTTAACCTCTCTGTTAAGAATTTGCCCCTGCTGGATAATACAAGATGCCAAGGCCCAAAGCTTATACTGTTGACAATTCTCAAGGAGATGGATTTCTTAATTATGAGAGGTTGATGTCTCTGGCCTTAAAGAACTGTATGGTGCCCTTGCATTCATTCCCATCCTTATTATTACCACTGGCACTGCTGTAGCCACTCACTCCATTATCTGTAGCTAGACTTTTGTCTACATTTCCATCTGACTAATGTTTTGAAAACATAAATCAGACATTCCTTCCTGTTTAAAATTTTTTAATGGCTACACAGTCATAAATTTAAAATTGTAGAGTTACATTTAAAGCAATTTGCACCCAGATTACCTGCCAGCTTCATCCCTCACTATTCAGTTACATACATCTAGTCATCTAACTACTGTCCTGAGAAGACATTGGCCATTCACATTTCCAGTTCTTTTGCAAACTTTTTTCCATGTTCCTAGTATGTTTATGTCCACATTAAAAAAAAAATCCATAATTCTTAGTCATTTTCCAAAGCCCAGGTCAAATGATACTTTCATTACTGATGAACTTCTAGACAGAATAGTCATTTTCATATCTGCAACTCCCTGATACTACGTGTGTGTTGTATAGAATGGCTATATAACCTAGTTTGCCCAAGACAGTTCTGATTTATGCCTCTTTTCTGGGCATCCTGACTAGTTTGCCATTTGGGCTGTATTTTCCATTTTTAACAAAGTATCATTATTAATATTTCTGTTAAAATAACAGATATATTTATTAGCTGTATCTTTGTATTTGATCTCATCGGATCTCATCGGAGAAGGCAATGGCACCCCACTCCAGTACTCTTGCCTGGAAAATCCCATAGATAGAGGAGCCTGGTGGGCTGCAGTCCATGGGATCGCTAACAGTCGGGCACGACTGAGCGACTTCACTTTCACTTTTCACTTTCACGCATTGCAGAAGGAAATGACAACCCACTCCAGTGTTCTTGCCTGGAGAATCCCAGGGGCGGGGGAGCCTGGTGGGCTGCCATCTATGGGGTCGCACAGACTCGGACACGACTGAAGCGACTTAGCAGCAGCAGCAGCAGAAGCAGCAATAGTGTGTGAGGTACATTCTCAATGCTCAGAGTAATTATAATACCTGATTAATTTTGCAAGATGAATATACTGCAAACCCATCTCTATTTTCCAGTCTTTTGTGGATTTCAGATAACTTAAACTTTCTTTTCATGAGTAACATATCGGTCACTTGAGGACAAAATGAAAATATTCTCAGATATTAATGTCTAACCCATTCTGACCTTGGAATGTAGTGGGAGAAGTATTTGATGCTGTTGCCTTGCCAGTTCTTTTGTATAACAGCAAGTTATATCATAATCTATGGTTTGAAAGATACATAAAGCTGTCAGGCCATGAGCTAGCCAGATAAGTGAGAAATATGTATTCTTGAAATACACACAGAAGTAGAAGTTGAACAGATGGGCTATAAAGCTATAGTCTGAATGTCTTTGCCATGAAAGTGTTTGTTATTTATTTTATGAGGTAAATTAACAATAATTTACTTTATCATAGAAATATTATTTTATTATTTTAAAATAGATGTTTATGGTAGTTGTGGCCTTATTTAAACTCCACATTTAAGGAGAAAGTATAAACTGAATATTCATTTCTTAAGAAAGCTAATTACACCATGACCCATGACGTACAAAAGAAAGTTCACCTGAAGGTTGCAGTGAGGAAGAGCCCAAGCCGAGATTAAGAAGGAGGTCAGAGAAACTTATTATTGCGAAAGTTGAAATTGAGCTCAAAAGGATAGCAGGAAGGGATCTAGAAGAATATTGTTTTTTATAATTTGTGAATCAAAGCATCTTAGTACATCCAGAAACACATTTTAAACAAGCAAGGAATCCCACATGATACCACTCAATAAAACATATTTAGGTAAGTGGTAAAAATAATTTTAGTGGGTAAATTATGTATGGATTGGTTATTTTTATGTACAATCAAGTAATTAGTAGAATACAGAACTAAATGAAACTTTCTTGGCTTCTGTGTTATATTAACATTTTGTAAGGTATGGTGGGGCTCATTTTATACTCTAAAATATGAAACATAATTAAATGGTGATTGGGAGTCATAATACACTGACAAAATCTGTCATTTTAAATTACCTGATCAATTAAATAATGTAGTTGATTTTTTTAAAGTATCTAACTACTATAGGCATGTTCTTTTTGTTTGAATGTCTCCTTAAAAAAAAAAATGATTGTTTGAATTGTTTCCTAAATAAAATTTCTCCCTGGTTTTAGATTTATCCTGGAGACTCTGATATCATTGGTATTAATAGACCAATTTTTCCTAATAACTTGTTAACCTCAGGTGAAACATGGGATATTTTGATTGAGAATTTAATATATATGATATTAAAACATGAGATTTAGACCTAATAGTATATTAATATTTTAAGATGCTGATCCTTGGTATTTTTCTTTTAGGAACAAATTGTCTACAAATTTTAATATGATAAGCTGTTGAAATACCTATTTGGATTAACTCTATGGTTCTTAGACTTTTGTTATCTACATACTAAGGATTTTGTACAACTTGTTTGAAATGTCTGCTAATCATCATGCTTTTTACATTTTAATGTGCTAATCATCAAAAATCCCAATAACTTCTCAATTAAAACTAAAAGAAAATTAATGCTGAAAACGCACCTGGCACACAATATATGTTAACATATATGGGGATCATAGTGATATCATTAACCATGTGAAAACTATAAGACATAAATCTGTTTAAAAAAAAAAAACATGATTTTTCACCTAGAACAAATGAAAACTCTACTGAACTAATTTCGTCACTTAGTTCTAAATTCTCTTCTACATGTGTGGAAAGTGTTAACATGCCAGCTTCCTTAGCAGAAGAACGTCCCAAATAACAGTTTTAAATTTACTTAGACTTTTTTTTTTTTTTTTAATGGTCCAGCATATGTGTTTCTGGGCTTCCCTGGTAGCTCAGCTGGTAAAGTATCCACCTGCAATGCAGGAGATCCTAATTTGATTCCTGTGTCGAGAAGATCCCCTGGAGAAGGGATGGGCTACCCACTCCAGTATTCTTGGGCTTCCCTGGTGGCTCAGATATTAAAGAGTTGCCTGTAGTTCAGGAGATCTGGACCACAGATCTTTCCGAGATTGGAAAGATCACGTGGAGGAGGACATGGCAACTCACTTCTGTGTTCTTGCCTGGAGAATCCCCATGGACAGAGGAGCCTGGTGGGCTACAGTCCATGGGTCACAGAGGACCATGTGCATTTGAAAAGATAAGAATGTACACTTGCCATTATTTGGAATTAAATACCAATGAGATACACTTGGTTGATAACACTATGCCTGAAGTGTTCTATATTATTATTAATATTTGTCTACTTCTTTTTTAATCTACTAATTAAAACCATATTGATAATCAGTTTTTATTGGACCCATCTGTGCATTCCACCATCATTTTCCCCCTCTATTTAATTATTAGTTAAACATTTTGGAGGTGGGGGTGTACTTGCTCTAATATTAATAACATACATTTTTTAATCAAAATCTACTATCAAATTCTATTACGCAACCTCACATATAATGTAAGAACCTTACAATAATGTACTTCTTTACTTTGGAAAATTGTTTTCACAAATCTTACTTCTATTTATGTTAACAGCATATAACTTTTTTTTTAAACTTTTTTTTTTCTATTTTTATTTTTTTTTCTTTTAAATTTTATTTTCTTTTTAAACTTTACATAGTTGTATTAGTTTTGCCAAATATCAAAATGAATCCGCCACAGGCATACATGTGTTCCCAAGCAAACAATTATCTTTTAAATATTTTTAAAAATGAGACAAAAAACTTATATTAAAATTATAGTATTAAGGATAAACTGTTTTGTGATATAGTACAAATATAAATTTGGGTGACATACAACTTCATGACAAAAACAAAGCTCTTATTAAATTAGAAAAAGATAATACAATTTTAATTGGTTGTGGAATACATATGATTCATAACTTCAACCAAATAATTCTATCAAAATAAAACTATCATTAAAATTTACAAATATTTTTATGTATAGCAAAATAATTGAATAACCTTTTCTTTATGTATGACAAAGAAATGCTGATTTGAAAATAAATATATAAACTTTAGTATATCAGTACTAGTTTCTGCTTTTGCTGCTCATTGTCATTCAGACTTAGGAAAGTTTGTATCTGAAGCACTGTTTTTCATACACAACCAAAATTGAAATATTTCAAAAAATCATAATCTAAGACAATTTCGTAAGTTTTATATTGTGAAAAATTTTTATCAAATAAAGGTGTCCAAAAAGAAGTAAAGATTTAATATCTGTGAAAATACTTAAGCTGAAATATTTACACATTGTTTTATGACAGAAGATCAAATTGAAACTCCTCTATTTCGAAGAACTAGCTCTATGCTTACTGGATACCTCAATACCTATAAAGAGAAAACTTTCTCAATTAAAAATATTATAGCTTGTGGAGACATTTGTTGACATACCAACAATTTAAAATATATTGGAAATAGCTTTAACAATACCAATAAAAATAAGAATATATTGAAAACCATATACTTAAGAAAAGAGTAAAATGGCATTTGTGGTGGTGGTGGTTTAGTTACTAAGTCATGCCCAATTCTTTGCGACCCCATGGACTATAGCCCACCAGGCTCCTCTGTCCATGGAATTTTCCAAACAAGAATACTGGAGTGGGTTGAGTAAAATGACATTGCTGCCAAGACTGCCAAGTCGCTTCAGTCGTGTCCGACTCTGTGCGACCCCATGGACTGCAGCCTACCAGGTTTCTCCGTCCATGGGATTCTCCAGGCAAGAACACTGAAGTGGGTTGC
>NW_011495050.1:9518614-9523916 GCF_000754665.1 Bison bison bison
CAGTCATGTCTGACTCTTAGCGACCCCATGGACTGCAGCCTACCAGGCTCCTCCATCCATGGGATTTTTCGGGCAACAGTACTGGAGTGGGGTGCCATTGCCTTCTCCCTAATGACATTAAATATGTCTAAAAAATCAAATTAAAGAATGTACACATGTACCACAAGTGATTATTTTGCTTCTCTTATTTTTAATGTTTAATTAATTCATATAAAGAGGATGTTTTTGTGTGAATAGATATATGGCATTTTAACTTTTTATGAATTATTTTAAGTAATTTTTGTATAGATAACTATTTTGAAAAGTTCATCTATGTAAAATTATAAATCAATACATATTTTAATTATATAATATAAATCACTTTTAGCTTTTTATTTCATGCCCACAATTTTTCACTTTGTATGACAAATGTTACCTGATTTTAATAAGCATTTTATTATATTAAAGACATATACATATCTGCTATCCCTCTTAGATTATGTTCCTTTGATGGACAAGATGTTATCCTATTAATATTTATATAACCAGAGTAAATGTTAAATGAATCTGTATTGAAATTTTTTATAATATAATATTAGAAACACATTGGTATTATGTGCTATCAGTCAGAACTATGTAAAATATTTGTATGTTTCTTTATCTTTTTTTTGCTAATTAATTCTATTAATCTCCGAATATTGGAATTCAACTCAAATTAGACTTTTATATAATCCTTTATAAAGAAACCACCTCCAATGCAGGAGACCTCGGTTTGATTCCTGGGTCGGGAAGATCCCCTGTAGCAGACCATGGCAACCTACTCCAGTGTTCTTACCTGAAGAATCTCCATGGACAGAGGAGCCTGGAAGGCTACAGTCCATGGGGTCTCAAGGAGTTGGACACAACTGAGCTACTAAGCACAGCACATAATCTTTTATAATCTTGGATATAAAGTCAGTTTCCTGTATAGATAGGTACCTTTGACAGTCTTCAACCTAACAGGACTGTTGATTTAAAAATCATTAGACCAGTGATTTTATCCTCACTCTGTAGCACAAGAATTGATGGTGGTATGGAGGTGTTATTGTTCAGTTGCTAAGTCGTGTCTGAGTCTTAGCAACCCCATGGAGTACAGCACGCCAGGCCTCCCTGTTCCGATCTCCTGAAGTTTGCCCATTTCCATGTCCATTGAGCCGGTGGTGCCATCCAACCATCTGATCCTTTTCTGCCCTCTTCTCCTTTTGCCTTCAATCTTTCCCAGCACCAGGATCTTTTCCAATGGGTCAGTTGTTGGCATCAGGTGGCCAAAGTATTGGAGCTTCAGCTTCAATATCAGTCCTTCCAGTGAATATTCAGGGTCATCTTATTAAAATGTATCTCCAATACCAAGCATACTTGGCTTCTAGTGGGTTTACGACAATTACCTGGTGAACAAATGAGTAAATATGTATTTTTAACATTATGTTTATATAAAGTACTTGGAAGTATACTAGAACACTAGCTTTGAGGTTTCTTTTGCATCCCATGTATGGAATATCTCTGTCATCTTGTCATCTACTATAACCTTATTTGCCATATCATTAAGGTGTTTCCGAATCATAATGAAATTCTAAAGATAGCCACATTGCTGAGTAGCTGGCAGAGTGTAGGCCTAATAATGATGTTGAACATTCTTTATAAAATTGATGGATCTCATACACAGCAAGGACTCAATCAAGGGCAGAACTCTCCAGGGTGAAATCCACCTCTAGGTTACCATCTGCATTTCAAATATTTTCTGATTGATTTGATTCTCGATGAGATTTCCTTCCAGGTTAAATATTCCTACTACCCAGGTTGATTTCCTTATTGATAGTGAAGTGGAGAATATAGTGTCATTTCTTAGTCTATACAAAAGTATAAAGCAATAAAACTGAAGAGGACAGTATAAGGCCTTGTGAATGCCAAATTTGGACCATGACCTTGCTGAAGTTTCTTGACATATTGCAGCAAAAATACAACTACTTCTTAAAGTACACAGTGAATAGTAAAATCTACTGGTCTTTATCTTAGAATTGACATTTTCATATCATATAATTTTCAATTATGCAATGTAATTGTTAGAATAATACTTTAAGATTTTTTCTAATACTAAATCGGTCAGGTAAATGATCACTATGTCAGTTTTACTGATGAGGCAGACAAAATTCAGGAAACTAAGGCAATCTGATCAGTGTCCCTTTCTCACTGCAGTGCAATTCTTCTGCTTTTGATAGTATTATTTATCCAATTATATCAGATCTGAGGCTTTTCAAAAGTTCTTGAGATAAACAAGTTTATACCAAGAAATCAGCTTTCTGAACAGAAAGGACACACAAGAACTTTTAAGTGATTTTAGTGTATTTTTTCTTTGTTGTACAAAAAAATGCCATAAGAAAACTGGAGTATTAATTAGGCCAAGGTAACCAAGATGGTAATTCAAATGTTATCTCTGAAATATCATCCATAATATATTTGAAACATGTGCATGTGTTAGGACTGTTTTTTTAGGTGAAATGCGCATTTCTAATTAAATTAGATGAAAACAAATATAACATGAGAAGTCAGAAGTATATTTGCAGTACTGATGAGTTATAAAAATGATGATAACTCAGTCATTTTCCGTAGTATTTAGTGCTATCTATATTGTTCTAAGAATGGCCTCAGGTTATCCAGATAGAGTAATACAAATTAAAATGCAATATAAATGTTGTTACTGCACTTGGAGTAAATGTTTCCCAGTATGAAACAAATCCTAAATTATAAATAAAGCTTAAGCATACACTGAAATGACTAGTTATAGTTTCATTCATTCATTCATTTCACACATATTTACTTGAAGAACTATTTTTAACTCTTATGAAAGATTCTCTTCAATGTCTTATATATGAGGACTGTCTATCCGTAGAGTGTAGCAAAGCCTGATTTGGTAAGGTTCCATGTTGCTTAACAATAAATGCATTTAACTCTTTCAGTGGATTTAGACTATGGGTAAAGACTGAAAACATTGTAAAAACAATTCCTAAGTAATACTAGTATAAACTTTCCTCACTTGAATATAAATTCTTTTTTAGCATAAATGTATATGGCTGATAAAATTGGAGACAGTTGTATAGATATCTCCCTCAGAACAGATGTTTAATATGTGTTCTACTAAAGAAAGGAAGGGAATGAGAAAACAGTTGGAAGAGGATAGGAATGTAATGAAGAGTTTGTTTATTTAAGATGGAAGTTATAAGTCATATTTGTATGTTACTGGTTGTGACCCAGTACAGAAGGAAAACCTAGTGAATTAGAAGAGATGAAAAATGTTTAGGAATAAAGTCCTTTCAACACAAGAACTAGGGTTAGCCTTACGTAGAGCAAGGGCATCTTCTTTATTGCAACAGGAGAGAAAGCAGAGAATGTGGATACAGATTCCAGAGGTGAGGATGTGCCTACTTTACTGCTTCTATTCTCTTAAAGAACCGTAAGGAAAAAATTTGTAAAAAAAAAAAAAAAAAAAAGAGAGGGAGAGAGCAGGAAGAAGAGAGAGAATGAGAAAAACAATTGGAGGGAAATGTCCTTGTTACTACAATTACTTAATACCATTTGGCACATACATGGCTAAATTTGGCATTCTGTGTGATGTGCTATCGCTTCAGTTGTGTCTAACTCTTTGCGACTCCATGGGCTGCAGCCTGCTAGACTCCTCGGTCTGTAGCATTCTCCAGGCAAGAATCCTGGAGTGGGTTGCTGGGTCCTCCTCCAGGGAATCTTCCAGATCCAGGGACTGAACCCACATCTCTTACTCTTATGTCTGCTTCATTGGCAGGCAGGCAGATTGTTTACCACTAGCGCCACCCGTGAAGCCCAAATTCAGCATATATCAGGTTAAATTTTATTTTTATTACTTCTAATAATACCTACAAAATAACCTTGAGTCTTTCTTTTTTGTTTCCCTTTATAGTGAAATATCAGGAACAAGAAATGGGTTATAAACTGCTCTTGCCTTTCTGTTTCGAGCTAGTTCTAACTTTTTCGGCCCAGTTCTTTCATTAAGAAACAACTGTCAAAGTTCCATTAGTAGGGCATGCCTTTTTATTGTTTTATCTGGTAATGTGGTAGATTTGTAATGAGACAGTATACTCTAATACTTAGGAGCCCTGCTGTTTCTTGAGTTCAAATTCCACATCTGCTAAGAATAAGCACATTAATATGACGGGAAGCTTGTATTGCTCATTTAGAATAGGGATGATAATACTTAATAAGAATTTGTGTTTTAGTCTAAGAGTATATAAACTTAGCTTCTAGTAAAGTGTTTTGTATAGTATATGCTCTCAATAGAGACAGTAATCATTATCATCATTATTTTATTCATATCTATTCTAATTGTCATTCGTGTTGCATATAGTTGTTCAACATATATCTCTTTCTTAGATAAACAGACTTTTTTTTAGTTTGACACAATGTATACCAGTGGAATCCTGTGAATAAGACTACATTGTTAATATCTGTGCAATTTAAGTAAGAAATTAATATATTTAAAGTTAAGTGTTATTAAATATGTAGGTTTTTTGATTTCTCCTGTAGGGATGATAGGCAAGTAAGGTAGTTTTTTTTTTTTTTTTTTTTTTTTTTTTTTTTATAATGACATTTAAGGAGTAATGGCACCCCACTCCAGTACTCTTGCCTGGAAAATCCCATGGATGGAGGAGCTTGGTAGGCTGTAGTCCATGGCGTCGCTAAGAGTCGGACACGACTGAAGCGACTTAGCAGCAGCAGCAGCAACATATTTTAGAAATTCCCATTGAAGTCATGATTTCACTTGCACTCCATGCTATGGTTCACACTCTCAGTAGATTTTATTACAAAGTTTCTATCATTTTTACTTAAGAAATGTCCCTCAGTTATGGTCTCATGTGTGCATAGGGCACTTTGTCCACTTTAAACAGCTATGTGATATAGAGCAGGGTTATCTTTTTTAAGCCTCAATTTTCTCATTGGAAAAATATGGGTAATAATAGAGTCCAGATTTCTTGTGAACCATTGCGAAGCACCCCGATTTCCCGGTCCCTCTTGGTAAGAACCCGATGCCCGGACACCTCTCCGAACTCCACCCTGTGAATGAAGTCAACACGAAGGGCAGTGACTCGCCCGGGCATCGTCCGGAAAAGACCCCCCAGGTTCCAAATACCGCTCGACAAGTGGCCTCTCTCCCCGGGGACACCTCGAGAGGCAAGCGGAGTTCCGATGCCTCAACCCAAGACGAGGCCTGACTCTCCGTCCCCAGTCCTGCAGGGACCCTGCCGATCGGAGTCTGAAA
>NW_011495050.1:9524016-9533038 GCF_000754665.1 Bison bison bison
ATTTGTGCTTACCTTACATATTTTTGTTAAGAAAAATCAAGAATGTCATACTTAAACCTAATAGAAAAAATGCAGATATTCATTTCAGCAATCAAAATTTGAAGTAATTTTAACTGAAGAAATTAATAAAATAAATATAAATTATCTATGTTAATAATTTGGTGGCAAATATATTATTTCTAATGCATAGCTTTTTAGATTTTATATATATAAAATAGTTGATAAGTTAAAATACTTTGTAGCAAAAAACACCCTGTGTTTATGTATATATATATATATATATAAAACAGCAAAAATAAAAGCAAATGAGAATTATTTATCATGAGAATTTATGTTCCATAAAATTAAACAATAAATGTCAAATGAAGATTCTTAACCTATTTTTACACATGTGCCTAATACTTACTATTTTCTAATATAATTGCTTTTAAATCATGCTAATTTTGTGAGATTATTTCAGTCCATGGCGTTTTAAATGGTTATTTATTTTCTTTAATGTCTATAGCTTTTGTTTTAATACATAAAACAAAAATGATTGATGCCAAAATAAATGTTTTTTTGCCTACCCACAAACACAGTGAATAACCAGTATAGAGATTAAACTTTGAATAAGTAAAGAAAATAAGACAATAGCATTCACAGCAAGTAATTGTTTCGGTGTATATTTAGCTAATTGCCTTTAGAATTGAAGTAATTCCAAGAAGAAAAATATTTGGTCTTTTACTAAACCCTATCATTCTCTATACTGTTTTAAAATCTTATTCCTAATTTATTTATTAATTAAGAGAAAAGACATAGTACACTTTTACCACATCTCTTCCTTCAAGTCAACCAGCCCCAAAGGCAAATGAATATTTTTACATTTTTAGCTGTCATATGCGGAGAAGGCAATGGCAACCCACTCCAGTACTCTTGCCTGGAAAATCCCGTGGACAGAGGAGCCTGGTAGGCTGCAGTCCATGGGGTCGCTAGAGTCGGACACGACTGAGCGACTTCACTTTCACTTTTCACTTTCTTGCATTGGAGAAGGTAATTGCAACCCACTCGAGTGTTCTTGCCTGGAGAATCCCAGGGACGGGGGAACCTGGTGGGCTGGTGTCTATGGGGTCGCACAGAGTCGGACACGACTGAAGCAACTTAGCAGCAGCAGCAGCTGTCATATTGAAGCCTTCTGATTTTAGTTACTAGGTTCCAATTTAAATCTTTAAGTATAGTAACTCTGATGATAGGGCCCAAACATCTTTTTTCTCTCAAATACTGGTAAGCCACAGTTATACTAACTGCATTCAATATTTGTGTAACATTGCTGTATGTACATTTTTACTTTTGAGAATGCTCATACTAAGCTTCAAGTTTTTTGCAGATGCAAGAGTCCAGCACATAGGAAGCCTCAACAATAATGACAAAAACAACAACAAAATTAACTGTTTTCATTATCTTTTATATCATTCTGCTTTTCAGTTTGAAAGCTGTAGCACATTTTACATTTATATCACTCCTTTCCAATAAAAACTTGCTTAGTGTAAATCTTATATGTAGAACATCCCAATCCACTTTTATATTGTAAAGCCATTTGATAGATCAGTTTTAGTGTTAGTGGAAACCATCCCAGAGCAATTCAAGAAAAACTTAATAACTGAGTTTATCACAAAAATTTACCAAAAAAGTGTCTATCAATATTAAAAGATTGTAGTTGCCAGACCCTGTAATCCCTGATGGATGTTCTGCTAAGGACCACTGATAGGTATTAGAGAACAAATCCACTTGGCAATTGGAACCATGCCCCTGCCCCCCTTCCCTCCATATTCTCCCATATGAGTTTGATTTTTATTCTATTATCAGCTAAAAATAACTCAAAAAATCATTTGAATATTTTAAAATAGACATGTTTATGCACACTATAGCATTTCTGTTTATGGATATACTCTGTATTTTTAATAATTTCTTAATGAGTTTTATTATATTTAACTGAGAAAGAAATTGTACCTCAAGAACAGTTAACAGGTAGAAGAGGACATTCTCCTGTATCATTTAAAACTTTGACTTCTGAAATCAGACTAACTGGGGTGTAAACCTTGGTTCTGCACTCTGATTTCTGTAATATTGAAAATGTTACTTAATCTTCCTAAACTTTAGTTTTTTCACCTCTAAAATATTTAAGAACAGTAATGGCACTTGACTGATAGGGTTGTTAGTAGAATGAAATGAATTATACATGTTAAGTCCTTGACCTTGGCTATTGCTCAGAAATGCTAGTTTATCAGTACAATGAAGCAACTGTAAGATTGCTGATGATGTATATAATGATACATGGTTTTAATTTAAGTGATAGGTAAAATGACATTTGTAGTCTACAATTTGTAACCTTTTTAAAAAGTAACACTGTAAAAATAACTTTCTTTCACTCTTTCCAAGAAGATATATAAAACAATTTGTTCTATTCATTTTGTGTATGTTATATATGTGTGTGCATATACATATTGGAGAAGGCAATGGCACCCCACTCCAGTACTCTTGCCTGGAAAATACCATGGACGGAGCCTGGTAGGCTGCAGTCCATGGGGTTGCTAAGAGTCGGGCAGGACTGAGCAACTTCACTTTCACTTTTCACTTTCATGCATTGGAGAAGGAAATGGCAACCCACTCCAGTGTTCTTGCCTGGAGAATCCCAGGGATGGGGGAGCCTGGTGGGCTGCTATCTCTGGGGTCGCACAGAGTCGGACACGACTGAAATGACTTAGCAGCAGCATATACATATATGTGTGTGTGATTATGTGTGTGTGTGAGTGTATATATATATATGAATCATTTTTTGTAATTTCAGCTTTTATGCATACCACAGGATTAGAGTGTTATTTTTTAAATTGATATAGTCCTCTTGATTCCCAAATGACTTGGAGAGTCGAAACCTTACAATATTTGTGTGAGATCCTCTGGTTCCTTTGTTGTGTATGTATGTGTATTAAACAAATGAGCTACAAAAAGAATGCCTGGTGTATTAAAACAGACTGATTGGTATATTGATGAAACTATGTATCTATGTATGTATGTATCTATCTATAGATACCTACCTACCTGTGTACCTGGTTATTAACCTACTAGGGATGTATGCAACAGAATTTCTTCATAGGTGCCACCACTACACAGTGTGAACAATTCAAAGTCTCTTCAGTTTTGTGTCTGCTTATTTCCCCGTTGTATTCCTAGCAGCCAACACAATGCCTGGAATATATTAAGTTAGTGAATAAATGAATAAATACTAGTTATGTGTCTGTAATCCAGCAATTTGTGTACTTTAATATGCAATTTAAAAAATAATGTATACAAATACTGAAGCCTACATTTATGAAAATGGTTTAATAACAGCTTAAATGAAAAAGTTAATACTTTCTTTGTCTTGATACTTAATTATCATATGCTTTAGAGTAAATCTGCTTTGTAGTAATTCAAAATAATTAAGCTGTTCCTATTCCATTAACCTGTATGATGTAGTTAATTATATTATTAAATCTGCCATATATTATATATATTAATAGAAGAACAGTTGTTTTCCTGTAGTACCATACCACTCTCCTCTAATGATTTTTTAAACTAAAATTTAGATAATTTTAGATTTCTATACAGTTGTCAGAAATAATAGAGATCCTGTATATCCTTTACCCAACTCCCTCCAATGGCATTTTCTTGTATAACCATAGCACAATATCACAACCATAAAATTGACATTGATACAATCCACAAACCTTATTCAGATTTCATTAATTTTACTTATGCTCCTTTGTGGGTATATGATTATTTTGTTTATATACTTCTATCAATAACCTCAGATATGCAGATGACACCACCCTTATGGCAGAAAGTGAAGAGGAACTAAAAAGCCTCTTGATGAAAGTGAAAGTGGAGAGTGAAAAAGTTGGCTTAAAGCTCAACATTCAGAGAACGAAGATCATGGCATCCGGTCCCATCATTTCATGGGAAATAGGTGGGAAAACAGTGGAAACAGTGTCAGACTTTATTTTTCTGGGCTCCAAAATCAGTGCAGATGGTGACTGCAGCCATGAAATTAAAAGATGCTTACTCCTTGGAAGGAAAGTTATGACCAACCTAGATAGCATATTCAAAATCAAAGACATTATTTTGCTAACAAAGTTTCATCTAGTCAAGGCTATGGTTTTTCCTGTGGTCATGTATGTATGTGAGAGTTAGACTGTGAAGAAGGCACCGAAAAATTGATGCTTTTGAACTGTGGTGTTGGAGAAGACTCTTGAGAGTCCCTTGGACTGCAAGGAGATCCAACCAGTCCATTCTGAAGGAGATCAGCCCTGGGTATTCTTTGGAAGGAATGATGCTAAAGCTGAAACTCCAGTACTTTGGCCACCTCATGTGAAGAGTTGACTCATTGGAAAAGACTCTGATGCTGGGAGGATTGAGGGCAAGAGGAGAAGGGGACGACAGAGGATGAGATGGCTGGATGGCATCACTGACTTGATGGACGTGAGTCTCAGTGAACTCCATGAGATGGTGATGGACAGGGAGGCCTGGCGTGCTCTGATTCATGGGGTCGCAAAGAGTCGGACACGACGAGCGACTGATCTGATCTGATCTGACGTAGATTTGATGACCACCACCAGAGGCAAACCACAATGCATTTCCATCACAAAGATACCTCTTTTGAGTTTTTTATAGTCATAGTGATCTCCTTCCATCTCCTCCCCCTACAATGTTTGGTAGCTAGTAATCTGTTTTCCTACTTTGTAATTCTGTCACTTCAAGAATGTTCCCTAAGTAGAGGCTATTGTATTTTTTTACTCATCATAATTGCTTTCAGATACACCTAAGATAGCCTATGATCAGCATTCCTTTTTTATTGCTGAACAATATTCCATGGTATAAACTTATTTTAATGATTCACCTATTGAAGGACATTAGGTTTGTTCTTAGTCCTTAGTTCTGACAAAGAAAACTCCTATGAACATCCATGTTCAAATTTTTACGTGAACACAAGTTGTCGTTTCACTGGGATAAATATGCAAGTGTACAGTTACTGGGTCATGGTAAGCATATATTTATTTTTTCAAGAAAGTTTCATCTTTCCAGAGTGACTGTACCATTTTACATTTCTACCAAAAGTGTATGTGTAATTCATTTTCTTTTTTTTTTTTGTAAGAATCTTCCCAGCATTTGGTGTTATCATATATATGTATATATATATATTTTATTTTAGCTAACTCGATAGGTATCTCATTGTGGTTTTAATTTGCATTTCTTTAATGGTTAATGATGCTGAACATCTTTTCATGTGCCATCAGGTATCCCCTTTATTGAAATGTTTTTTGCCAATTTTGTAGTTGGATTTTTTCTTCTTTTTTTTTTCCCCCAGTTCTAAGAGTTCTTCATATATTCTACATACTAGTACTTTGTGGTATATAGGCCAAGCAAATATATTCTTCTAGTTTGCAGCTGTCTTTTCATCCTCTTCACAATGTCTCTCACGGGGCATCAAAATAATGAATTTTGAGTAGATTTATTATTTAGCTACTAAAATGTCATGTTACTGCATGAAGCAAGTTAACAAATGAATTATTTATGAAAAAGCAATTTAAAAGTATTTATTGTGCAGGTATTTAAAAATTAGCAATATTTTTTCAAATATCAAATTGAGGTATTGTTGATTTACAATGTTATGTTAATTTCAGATGTAGAGCATAGATAATTTTTATATATTATATATGCAATATGTGTGTGTGCTCAGTCATGTCCAATTCTTTGTGACCCTATGGACTGTAGCCTACCAGGCTCTTCTGCCCAATGGATTTTCCAGGCAAGAATAGTGGAGTAGGTAGCCATTTGCTCTTCCAAAGGATCTTACTGACCCAAGGATTGAACTCACATCTCTAGCATTGCAGTCGGATTCTTTAAATGCTGAGCCATCAGGGAATTGTACCTCATTTAAAAAGCAACAAGGATATATTTGTATAGCACAGGGAATTATGACCCAGGCATTTTTAAGTTATTTTTTTAAAGATGTAGAAGCATCTCAAAGATGAGGTCTGGAACTTTGAAAGTGATTTTGGTTGGCATCAAAACTAAAAGTTTGTTTCTATTTGTTCATAGGTTCTGTTGCCACTGCGTGTCGTGACCCAGGGGTTCCCATGAACGGAACTCGAAATGGAGATGGACGAGAACCTGGAGACACTGTGGTTTTTCAGTGTGACCCAGGATATGAACTTCAAGGAGAGGAAAGAATAACCTGCATTCAGGTAGAAAATCGATACTTCTGGCAGCCCAGCCCACCAGTTTGTATAGGTATGAATTTAGAACAATTAAAATTTTATGCAACTGTGAAATGATGATTAAAAACTAGTTTCAGTGTTATTAAGAACGTTATTCTAGAATAGGTTCTAGATCTCAGAGGTCTATGACCTTCCAAAAAATGCACAAAATTGTAAATCATTATTTTTCCCCTGAGGAGAGAGTGGGTCTATAATTTCATTATATGCTTAGTGGTTTTAACACTCTTTTAAAAAAGTTAAGAATCAAAGTTCTTGAAAAACCTTCATCTTGCCTTATCTGCTACGTTGTTGTTCACTGTTGTTCAGTCACTAAGTTGTGTCCAACTCTGTGTGACCCCATGGACTACAGTACACCAGGCTTCCCTGTTTTTCACTATCTCCTGGAGTTTGCTCAAACTCATGTCCACTGAGTCATTGATGCCATTCAACCATCTCATCCTATGTCACCCTCTTCTCCTCCTGCCCTCAATCTTTCCAGAATCAGGGTCTTTTCCAATGAGTAGACTCTTTGCATCAAGTGGCCAGAGTATGAGGCTGCCAAAGTATGTATTATCTGCCAAACAAATGTAGTTATCCAACACTTTTAAAATTTAAAGAACAGATTCAGACACTGTATTTGAAATGGGTCATATTTATCTTGCCTCTCTAATGGCTATTTCTTCTAAGAAAGAAAGTTGTATCAGAATTTAAATTTGAGTTTTAGGGCTTTGATTTTTCCTTCAATCCATGTATTCCAGATCAGTTTTTATTTTGATGATCTAAGGATTTGCAACCACTTGGTTCATACTTCCAACTCTCTGTCTTTTGTTTCCATGCCCTGTTCTTGAATCTTCAGGTTAAACTCTTGAAAATCAAGACACACATTATTTCTTTACCAAGTGTGAGAAAAACTTTATACCACCTTTAGAATGAAAATAGTGAGAAAATATGCTGTGTAATCTTAACAAAAAAAGATCTCATCATTAAGGTTCTTATATTCAACTAATTCAGTCTCAAACCTGTGGTTCAAGTGCTTTTAAATTGGTGTCATCTAGAATATGTAATGCATTTTGACTGAAATTTGTATTGTCTACTCAAAACTTTATTTATATGCATATCCTTTCCTTTGGTACACTGTAAGCAAGTAGAGAGAAGATTCCATTTCTTGTTCATTGTATTTCTTCTAGAATGCAAATTTAGCACATTCAGGAGAGAAAGACTTATTTTTGTTCACTTATATCTAACTCATAAATACATTTTCACTAATTATTTCACAGAGTCACATGATAATAGGGAATGAGTGTTTAGTACTTAAGCACTCAATTATTCAGATTTATTTTATTCATTTTGTATTTCTTATGCATGAGATGGAAACTCAAATTCATAAGTGTGTCCTACACGTTGTTATAGACATGGAGGATTTAGCATTAAAATAATATAGAAGAGTTCTCTGTTTTTGTGAACCTACTCCTAGTAAAGTGAAAACTAAACAGTCTGGATTTTCATATCACATATTTTGCATTTTATAGTCTGGAATTAACAAAAAGCACTCAATATGGAAAATGAAACATATCTAAAGACTCAAACCAGCCAGGGTTTGACTTCTAGGTATTTCTAGACTTCTGTAGAAAATGGGGCAGATGATAAGGACAAAGCTTATTAAAGTGGCTGAAAAAAATGCACAGAATAAGTGCATACCTTGAGCCACTTCACATTTAGCCATATTTCCCTTTACAATTTATTATTTCCATTTATACCTATGTTGCTCACTATGCATGTATCACTGAAAGATTCTAAATAATCAAATATCTATTACTTTGCATTTTATTATAACTTCACTCATAAATGCAGACAAAAAATACAAGGAAAACATGCTTTCAAAGGAAAGACTGAAACAGTGAAATGTTCATTTATTTGTGTACTGCACAGATTATCTAGAAAATGCCAATTAAACAAAAATACCACATTCCAATTAATTGGAATCTGACTGAGCATCTTGTAAAGGGCGTCTGTGTAAAGAGAAAATGACAGAACTTCAGAAACTTACTTGGAATTTCTTGATTTATTGTGATTTTTTTTCAATTTATTTAATTTTTAAACTTTACATAATTGTATTAGTTTTGCCAAATATCAAAATGAATCCGCCACAGGTATACATGTGTTCCCCATCCTGAACCCTCCTCCCTCCCCGTACCATCCCTCTGGGTCGTCCCAGTGCACTAGCCCCAAGCATCCAGTATCGTGCATCGAACCTGGACTGGCATCTCATTTCATACATGATATTTTACATGTTTCAATGCCATTCTCCCAAATCTTCCCACCCTCTCCCTCTCCCATAGAGTCCATAAGACTGTTCTATACATCAGTGTCTCTTTTGCTGTCTTGTACACAGGGTTATTGTTACCATCTTTCTAAATTCCATATATATGCATTAGTATACTGTATTGGTGTTTTTCCTTCTGGCTTGCTTCACTCTGTATAATAGGCTCCAGTTTCATCCACCTCCTTAGAACTGATTCGAATGTTTTCTTTTTAATGGCTGAGTAATACTCCATTGTGTATATGTACCATAGCTTTCTTATCCGTTCATCTGCTGATGGACATCTAGGTTGCTTCCATGTCCTGGCTATTATAAACAGTGCTGCAATGAACATTGGGGTACACGTGTCTCTTTCCCTTCTGGTTTCCTCAGTGTGTATGCCCAGCAGTGGGATTGCTGGATCATAAGGCAGTTCTATTTCCAGGTTTTT
>NW_011495050.1:9533138-9537012 GCF_000754665.1 Bison bison bison
AAGGCAGTTCTATTTCCAGGTTTTTAAGGAATCTCCACACTGTTCTCCATAGTGGCTGTACTAGTTTGCATCCCCACCAACAGTGTAAGAGGGTTCCCTTTTCTCCACACCCTCTCCAGCATTTATTATTTGTAGACTTTTGGATCGCAGCCATTCTGACTGGTGTGAAATGGTACCTCATAGTGGTTTTGATTTGCATTTCTCTGATAATGAGTGATGTTGAGCATCTTTTCATGTGTTTTTTTATTATAATTATTAGAAAGGCTATAGTATATCAAATGTTATGTTGAGAATTCTGAAATATTGAACAGCTTTACACTGAAATTCTAGAAACACAAAAATATGAAGCATAAAAGACTAAATCAGTTCAGTTCAATTCAGTTCAGTCACTCAGTCGTGTCAGACTCTTTGTGACCCCGTGAATCGCAGCATGCCAGGCCTCCCTGTCCATCATCAACTCCTGGAGTTCACTCAAACTCACGTCCATCGAGTCAGTGATGCCATCCAACCATCTCATCCTCTGTCATACCCTTTTCCTCCTGCCCCCAATCCCTCCCAGCATCAGAGTCTAAATAGGCTGTTATAAAATTCCATTTGTAGACAAGACTTTAGTCAGCAGGTAATAATTTTAGGAAAAACATATTGAACACTAAATTTTACTTAAATGGAGCAGGTTTGGGGAATTTTTTATAAGGATTTTGGTGCTGTGTATTTTTTTTTTTTTTAATAGGGAAAGATCACTTGAGGAGAGGATATGCATTAGAGCTTCTCAGAAGAAAATAACCTAAAAAAATGTCTGAAAAATTGCTGAGCCTGCAGAGAGCTTGATCTCTGAAACTGATAAGAAAGGAGTCCATGATTGGAAATACTATGCCAAAGATTAAACCCTCAACTTTTTAGAAACTTCATAAGTCTATGTGTCAGGCCATGGGGGCATAAAGCATTTTGCTTGTATGTAGAAGTAGTCAGCCTTATAGCAAATACCAAACAGAAGGACAGTCATCTTTAAAAGAGTTAATAGAATTCATTCCAACAAAATTGACAGTGTGAAGATTACTTTGGCATTGCCAGATAGAAAGTAAAAGCACTCAACATGAAGGTAAATAGCAAAACCATTAGTGTGGGTGGACTGCTGAGAAAGAGAGTAGACACAAGTAAAACTGAATTGGGGAGAAAAAATAATAATATTGTAAAACCATTATAAATAGTTTTCCATTTAACTGTCTCATAGAAACTACACTCAGAACAATTCATTAATGTCAGATTTCCATGGAACCTAAATAAAATTTTAATTCATTAATGTATTTGATTTAAAGAGAATCTTATTTTTGGTGCTTTATGATTAAGTATATAAAAATAAAAATGTATTTTCCAAATGTCATTTAAAGTTTTATATATTTAAAGCAAAGATAATTTTCTTTATTGTTGATTTGTTTGGGATTTATACAAATGTCAGATAATGTCTCTGCTTGTCTCAAAGGTTTTACAGATTTTCAGAATCTACTGCAGCAATGAAATTTATCAGGAAAACCTCAATAAGTAATTTAAATAATTGAATTAAAAGAATTTTAAAAGACTTTATGCTCAAAGAGTAGTATAATCACAAAATATATTCAGTAAGTTACTTAAAATATGTATAATGGATTTTCCTATATCCTAGGTGATAAAGAATATATACTATAAATGTAAATGTAGATGTGGCATGTGCATAAAATTGCTAATGATAAAAGATCACTATTTCCTGTGAAAAATAAAACTGAAACAAACCAGTAAAATTGCTACCACAGTCCCCCCAAATTACAAATAACACCACTTCCTTAGAATGTGAAAGAAAACACAAAAATATTCTTGCCTTAATTCATACATATATGCATTTGCTATTAGATATATTTTTCTAATACTTTCCAAATTCACATTTGATTTCAAAAGTTCCAAAGACAAAATATGCCATTGTTTTTATCGAGGCATGTAGCTACAAATTAGGTTGTCATTCAATCTAGTCATAAATAATCTTCACAAGGAATGCAAGGAGCCAGTAACAATTCAGCAACATTTATAGAATGTGTAGTATATGCTAAATCTCACATAGAAAATAACATATAAGACAGTTTTTAGGTTATGGTTAAAGATGAATGCAAACACCTGAAAGGAATATTTAAATAATATATAGTAAGGAAAGTGATAGAGATAGGCAAACGTTGCTATGAATACCAGGTTGTTCTAGAGAGAGCTGCCATAAAGCCCTGGCTGAAAATTTCTAGGAAAACTCCCTGGTGTGTGCTCAGTCACTCTGTCATTTCTGACTCTTTGTGACCCCACAGACTGTAGTGGCCAGGCGCCTCTGTTCATGGGATTTTCCAGGCAAGAATACTGGAGTGGATTGCCATTTCCTTCTCCAAGGCATCTTCTCAACCCAGGGATGGAACCCATGTCTTTTGAGTCTCCTGTATTGGCAGGCAAATTCTTTACTACTGGAAACTCCCTAGAGGTAGTGATGAATCTTGAGACATAATAAAGAGGCACACAGATGTAGAAGGGAAACAGACACTTCAGGAAAAACAAATAGGATGCATGCTGCTGCTGCTGCTAAGTTGCTTCAGTCGTGTCCGACTCTGTGCGACCCCATAGATGGCAGCCCACCAGGCTCCCCCGTCCCTGGGATTCTCCAGGCAAGAACACTGGAGTGGGTTGCCATTTCCTTCTCCAATGCATGAAAGTGAAAAGTGAAAGGGAAGTCGCTCAGTCATGTCTGACTCTTAGCGACCCCATGGACCGCAGCCCACCAGGCTCCTCCGTCCATGGGATTTTCCAGGCAAGAGTACTGGAGTGGGGTTCCATTGCCTTCTCCAAATAGGATGCATAAAAGCATGTTAATACAAGGAACAACTAAATAATTATTTGAGTGTAAATTATGTGTATAGATTGGCGGTTGATGCAAATGGAAAGGTTGCAAGGGTTAAGACATGAAAGCTGTACTGGAGTCAGGGCATTATCTTTTAGGCAGTGTGAAGTAACAGCAGAATTTTATGCTGGGTATAATCTGATAGGGCTTCCCCAGTGGCTCAGCAGTAAAGAATCCACCTGCAGTGCAGGACACACAGGTTCAGTCCCTTGGTGGAGAAGATACCCTGGAAGAGGGCATGGAAACCCACTCCAGTATTCTTGCCTGGAAAACCCCATGGACAGAGGATCCTGGCAGGCTATGGCCCGTAGGGTCACAAAGACTCAGATACAACTGAAGGGATTTACTTGGAAGATGTATTGGAGGAAATAGATTACACTGTATGTGTCCTCAATCACTTGGTCATGTCTGACTATGCTAGATTATACTAGAGGCATGAAAAACAAACCAAAAAAAGCAATAATTCTGGAGGCATTTAAGAGTCAGATCTAAAAATGTGGTATTAGAGAAGAAAAGATAAGAGTGAAATATCTATGAAGAACTATGAAATGGTGACTTGGTAGTGCTTACTGATAGACTGGAGTCAAAGGGGCAGTGAAGAAAAGGAAGAATCTTGGGTTCCTACCTTGGGAATATATGTGGATGGATAATAGTGACAATCAAACAACCTAGGAATATAGGAGAGATTTGAGTTAAGGTTTGGGTATATTGGATATTCTGTGTTTGATGTACCCATAGGCTATCAGGTAGAGAGATAAATCAGTAAGCTTGGAGATATGGTTTAGAATTAATCAGGGAAATCTGCTGGAGATGATAGGGAAAAGGAGTTATCAGTATATAAGTGGAAGATAAAGTAACAGTTTGGATATGGAATTAAAAGACACTTACTCCTTGGAAGGAAAGTTATGACCAATCTAGACAGCATATTAAAAAGCAGAGACATTACTTTGCCAACAAAGGTCCATCTAGTCT
>NW_011495050.1:9537352-9561370 GCF_000754665.1 Bison bison bison
AGGAGAAGGGGACGACAGAGGATGAGATGGCTGGATGGCATCACCAACTCGATGGATATGAGTCTGAGTAAACTCCGTGAGTTGGTGATGGACAGGGAGGCCTGGCGTGCTGCGATTCATGGGGTCACAAAAAGTCAGACACGACTGAGCGACTGAACTGACTGAACTGAATGGGAAGAATGTAATAGAGTGTAAATTAGAGATGATTATGGAAGTAATTCAGGAAAATTACCAAAATTATAAGATGAAGTGAAAGAGGTGCTTGCCAATAAAACTGAGGTCTGTACAAAGACATCACAAAAAAAACAAAAAACAATGAAATTCCAAAAGGAGAGTGAGTTTAAGGTGAAAGTCAACAGTTAAGGATGATTACAGATATGAAGAGAAAGATAAAGACAGAAATTGCATCTTTATTGTCAGTACCAAAGTCATCTGAGGATGAGCTAAGGAGGGTTTGTGTCGGAGGCAAGGGGTCTAAGAGAAATAGCAATGGCTGGAGAGAGAATGAGAAGTGGGGAGGAACAAATAAAGACATCGAGAATCCCTAAGGAATTAAAAGATTATTGTCTCTCTATAATTTAAAATGAAAAAATTCTATGCCTGACATAAGTTTTCTCAGGATAAATACTTTGGTGCTTTTCTTTGAAAAATAAGAAACCATATTTTTTTTTTTCCAATGTGACATTCTTTGCTAATTATGTTAGTCTGCCTATAGGTACATATAGTACATATGTGATGAAAGAGAATGAGATTAGACTCTTTTTCAGAAGGCTTAGTTGTAAAATAAAAATAAATAAATTCAAAATAATTAAGGAGATAATTTTATTAAAATGAATTATTATAGAATTTTACCATTGTAGTATATAGCAATAACAAATCACTAAGTAATATACCAAGAACTAACAGAGTGTTGTAGGTCTATTGTAATTCAAAAACAATCAAAGTCGTAGAAAAAGTGATCAGATTTGTGGTTACCAGAGTCAGGGAGTTGGGGAAAGCTACTTGTATGAAGATGGTTAAAAACACAGGATATTTAGCTATCCAGTTAATAAGTCCTAGTGATATAATGTATAATATGATATGAAACACAACTGTATCTTATATGAATATGTAACAATTGTTAGAGTAAATCTTAAGAGTTCTAATCACAAGAATTTTAATTTTTTCTTTAATTTTTTATCTCTATGATAAGACAGATGTTTACTCAATTCATTGTGGTGATCATTTGCAAGCTAAAAAGGGTTATTACAGGATGGGGGCAGGAACAGACTACTGTGATAGGAAAACATGTGAAAGTAACATCTTCAAGCATCTGAGAAATTAGGAAAAAGGGATTTTGCTCTTATAGAAAAGAGTACACAAGGTGAAAAAAGAGCAAGGTGTGGGAAGTGAGTTGAAAGGGTGGCCCAGAATGTTGTTCTCTGGGTCCAGCCTGTCCTTAGGTTGTGTGCCGGCTCAAGGCTGAGGGAGAACCAGAGTCCAAGAACCTAGAGAAAGGAGAGAAAATTGAGCAAAGTTTGGTTGTATGCAGTTTATTGTGATTGATCTGTGAGTACAAGCAATTCAACTAATCATTTGAGTCAAAGAAAGGGAGTTTACAAGGTCTTTGCCTGGTTTTGTCACAGAAAACTGAGAGGTGTTATTTAGGAGGTTTTATCTAAGATAAGTGAACCTTATATAGTTAGATGGTAAGGAGAGGATATTCACTGTGAACCCATATAACCAAACACAGAAGGATAAAGGAATTTCTTAACCGTTAGGTAAAATTCAACATTTTCAGCTGGAAAAAAAAAAAAAAAAAAGTGAAAGGAAATAGGTTAGAGGGAGCTTTGTTTTATTTTTAGGATGAAAGAGATTTGAGTACCTGTGGACAAGAAGGAAGAAGCCAGAGAATAAAGGAGATGAACGAACATAATTCTCAAAAAGAGAAACTGTATGACCAAATGTAGGGTGTTATCCTGGATTAACAGGAGGGACTCATTACCCTCTGATGGTAGAGAAAAATACTCAGGGAGCATTAAAGTTTGAAGAGGGAGATCTAGAGAAAGCTGAGATAGTCTGTTTAATCATTTGATATGATATCACAAAAACATACAGGTGATAGGGTAAATAAATTAAGGCTAAGCAAATAAATATTCTAGGCAGAGTAGGTCATCTGTTGTTACAGTGACACTGAGGGCAAGGTTGCAGAAGGTCATAGGGAAGTGAAATAGCAGGCACCCATTATTTAGATGCTTCAATTCAGTTCGGTTCAGTTGCTCAGTCATGTCCAACTCTGTGACCCCATGAATTGCAGCACGCCAGGCCTCCCTGTCCATCACCAACTTCTGGAGTTCACCCAAACTCATGTCCATCGAGTCAGTGATGCCATCCAGCCATGTCATCCTCTGTCGTCCCCTTCTCCTCCTGCCCCCAATCCCTCCCAGCATCAGAGTCTTTTCCAATGAATCAACTCTTCTCATGAGGTGGCCAAAGTACTGGAGTTTCAGCTTTAGCACCAGTCCTTCCAAAGAATACCCAGGGCTGATCTCCTTTAGGATGGACTGGTTGGATCTCCTTGCAGTCCAAGGGACTCTCAAGAGTCTTCTCCAACACCACAATTCAAAAGCATCAATTCTTCGGCGCTCAGCCTTCTTCACAGTCCAACTCTCACATCCATACATGACCACAGGAAAAACCATAGCCTTGACTAGATGAACCTTTGTTGGCAAAGTAATGTCTCTGCTTTTGAATATGCTATCTAGGTTGGTCATAACTTTCTTTCCAAAGAGTAAGCGTCTTTTAATTTCATGGCTTCAATCACCATCTGCAGTGATTTTAGATGATAAAGATTACCAAATTCTAATAATATTACATATCTGGGCTCAGGCAAAGAACAAAAATCTGAAATGTTGCCAGAATCAAAATTCTCCTTTGAAAACCAGTTTTGTGCTGTCAAAAGAATCCAGTATAACTTATAACTCAATGATAAAATTTACCTGTGAAAAACTGTTACTTCAAAGCTGAGATACGAGAATGATGATATATGTGCACGAGACATCATATGGCACCACAAGAACCCCAGTCTCCATCTCAGTCACTCTCTCAGGTGCTCACGTGTTTTTTTACCTCCACACTGTCTCACTCCACCACCAGGACCCTCCATACGTCAATTGCTCTAAGTTTCCTAAGCTGCCAACTTTAAATATTATTTTCTTATCAACCTGTGTTTAACAGGCTCTAACAATAATCCCTTAAAGAATCTATTCTCTGAATTTCTCTGACAGTTTTTTGGACCTCTCCACTGAAGTGTTACAGAAACCTTTGTCAGGCCATTATAATAACTGTGGTAACTGTCCATTTTCGTTAACAGGTCAGGAAACTAGAATTTAAGAATGTCCTAACATTCAGTTTGTTCTGTGCTGTGCTTAGTCACTCAGACGTGTCTCTTTGTGATCCCCTGGACTCTAGCCCGTCAGGCTCCTCTCTTCATCCAGGCTCTCTAGGCAAGGATACTGGAATGGGTTGTTATGCCCTCACTCAGTGGATCTTCCTGACCCAGGGATCAAACACAGGTCTCCTGCATTGCAGGCAGATTCTTTACCAGCTAAGCTACCAGGGAAGTCCTAACATTCAGTTTAGGAGTGTTTTATTATAAAGTTATATTGGTTCTCAGTTATCCATTTTCACATGTTAACTATTATCAAAGCCTCTTCTTCCATAAATAAAGGTATCAGGGAACATTTGAAAATGAACCAAATACTTCATATTCTATTATCCCACATATTACTAGAGATTTTGCTTTGCTTTGTTTCTATCTTTTTTTCTCGGTAACCTTCAGAGTTTTTCTTAGTAATTATGAGGAAATCATTTTTACTCCTCTTAATGTGTTTCTTTTATAAGAATCAAAATAGTAATAGCAAGGGAGAGAAGTATAAATGTAACTTTTTCTTGTCTTTTAAATCCAATAAAGGAGCTAAATTCTCTCTATGCATGTATTTAGTATTTTAATGGTCTTTCTTGAAAAATCATGCAGTATTTAAGCATCCAGTACTATAAAAAATTGAGTTTGTACAAAAACCTCTAAACTTTTTTAGATATGTGTTTTCTAAATACTGATAGATAATTTTATTAATCACTTAAGGGATTTTGTTTGTTTGTTTTAAATTAAAGCACCCTGTGGAGGCAATTTAACAGGATCTTCAGGATTTATTCTTTCGCCAAACTTCCCTCATCCATATCCCCATAGTAGGGACTGTGACTGGACCATCACCGTCAATGCAGACTATGTTATCTCCTTGGCATTTATCAGGTGGGTTCCTATCCCTTTCCACAGCTTAAAAATTGTTTTGTTTATTTTGCATTAGCATTTGCACTAGGAAATATTTATTTTTACATGACATTTTACTTTTTTTTTTTTTTTACCAATTTCAATACTAATATTTTGCAATAAACAATTTAAATATAATAGCATAGATTCCAATGTAGTTCTGCAGGCTAATGAGTGTGCATCACTCACCAGTTTCCGGTATAGAGGAAACATGTTAAAGGTTGAATAGTTTATTGATTTTCATGAAACATTATCTCTTCATAACCTTTCCTCTCTCCCTGAACTTACCATCATTGCTTCAAAAGATTCTATGTTTCCTAAACTTAAAGATTAAAAGGTCAGCATTTTGAGGAATGTTTTCTCCCATATGCGCACCATCAAAAATGTCTTTGAAGTATCTGTGCAGCACCATTATTGGGCTTGGGAAGATATATATGTACCATGTACCATTCTTTCTGGTGGTGTCATTAAGTCAACTGTCAAGAATTTGATGGGTAATCTTCATGTAATTTCTCAGCAGAATTTGTCTTCTGATGGAACTTTACATGAGGTGTTCAAAATTTACATTCGTTGTTTAGCAGTATCAGTTGAAAAGTTAGCTTTTGGTTAGTTAGTACTGTTAGTACTGACAGTAGAGGATGCAGCTTCTTGTGTGGAAAAGAAATTACTGAGTTTAAGCCCCAGCTCTGTTGCTATCATTTGTGTTACCTTGGGTAAGTTACTATCTGAATGAGTAATATCATATGATTTTATAATAATATTATTTGAGCCTCTGATTCCTCACATGAAGTAACAGCTGTATCACAAAACCAGGCCTAATTCTTTTCCTTAAGATTTCAATGGGAATGTTAGGTATCAGCAACTTAAAGAGTTTCTGCCTAGAAATGTTCCTGATCTTAGTGTCCAAGACTAAAGTCTGCTGGCTCTTGTAACACAGCTCTTCCTTCTGCTAGCATATCACAGCTGCTTGGTTTTTATGTAAATTTTTAAGCTGAACATTTTTTCTAATATATGAAAGTGAAAGTCACTCAGTCATGTCTGACTCTTTGCGGCCCCATGGACTATATGGTCCGTGGAATTCTCCAGGCCAGAATATTCGCGTGAGTAGTGTTTCCCTTCTCCAGGGGATCTTCCCAACCCAGGAATCAAACCCAGGTCTTCCGCAATTCTGGCAGATTCTTTACCAGCTGAGACACAAAGGAAACCAATATATGAAACCTAGATTAAAAAAAAAAAAAAAAAAAAAAAACTCTAGAAAAAAGATAATTCAAATTCATGAAAAATTTCAAAAGTATAAATATATGGAATTTTTACTTCTATAATTTGTAGTAGTACATTGATAATGGTAACAACAAAGCAACACTTGATGGCAATGTTGGTTATATGCCAAGACCCAGTTATAAGACAATTTTCTGAAGTAAATACTGTTATTCTCATTTTTACAGTAGAGGAAATGGCAGTACAAACATTAAAAATGTCAGGATGCATGATACAAGGTTTAATTTACTTTAAAATTATTTTAGTTAATAACTGAATTGTAGAAGGTTGTATTACATGAAGTGTGTGCGCAGAAGTTGATTTACTGTTGTATCATTGATTATGTGACCTAAGAGAGAGTACTGACATATCACGATCTCATTGGGAAAATGGAAATGATAGTCTCTTCCTTATACCACAGGATTATTGACAAAAAACAAGTTAATATTTATGAAACTATTTGTAAAAGATAGAGTGTACTATCTTCCCAGGTTTTTAGGAAAATAATCATTATATTTATGGCTTCAGTTTTCTAAGTATGTGGGTTCTATAATCATTATGGGACGATTCTCATACTTTGAAGGTTGTTAAGGCAAGTTTATTATGCAAGTTTGAAACATTTAAACATTGATTTGAATAGTTTATGTGCTAAAATGTCTTTATTTGCACACTGTTTACTTTTGGTGAAGAGTGTATTGGCTCAATTTGCCTACATTAAGTTCTAAAAGAAGAAAATATATTTACTTTCAAGGAAAAGAATACCTAGTACAATACGCAATGCTTTGAGTAATTTAAATGCAGATTTTATCTTTCCAAATTTTGTTTGAATCTGGTATGTAGAGTTCAGTTTTAAAACAAGAATGCTCTTAAATTTTGAAGTTCAAGGCAAATAGATTCATGGACAAAACAAAAAGCGATGCAAAATATCTGGTGAAAAATTTTAAAATACAGTTAATGTCTTACACATTTTACTGATATAAAGTAACTTAAGGATATGTAGCTAACAAGGACACAAGCATCTTGAACCTAAACTCTGACTGCAAATCCTGTATCAATTATCAGCTTAAAAATTGTTAGCCTTACAATCATTTGTATTCCCTGTAGACCTAATGCCAACTTAAAAATACTTGAAAATATCAAGATGTCTTCTTTCTTTTTCCAGTGCTGATTTTATATGCATATTCAGTGTGCTGTTGCCAGAGGAATTTTTAAATTGACTTATTTTGACAGAATCTGTTATTTTTAAATATAATGATTGAATTAATATATAATTTATGGGACTATTATGATTAAAACCTTTGTAATAACCATTCCACTTTTTTCTTCCTTCCTTCCTTTCTTTTTTCTTTTCTTTTAGTTTTAGCATAGAACCAAACTATGATTTCCTCTATATATATGATGGGCCAGACAGTAATAGTCCCTTGATTGGAAGTTTTCAAGACAGCAAATTACCGGAGAGGATAGAAAGCAGCTCAAATAACATGCATTTGGCTTTTCGGAGTGATGGATCTGTTAGTTACACTGGATTTCATTTAGAGTATAAAGGTAAATGTGAACATTTGATTTTAGCATCATGATTTACATTGTAAATATTTTATATAAGAGAATAATGTCATATTGGCCATTGTCAGCGGTTAGTTATATGTGCAGTTCTTAAAGCATACTACCTGCAATTCATCTCACAAAAGAGCACTCACTGTAGACTTTTCCTATGAGCGAGAAGGAAATTAGCATTTCCTAATTACTACCAAAGGAAATGTATCACACAAACAAATAAGCCATTAGGATACTGCAGAAGTTGGCTGAGACCACAAAATATTTCTTAAAAAACAAAGTCATTTTTGGAAGCTGAAGTTTCACTTGAATATTGAATATTCAGAGACTACTCTCAGAGATAAAAATATTCAAAAGTATACGATTCACAAAATATTTTGACAATTATGACTCAGAAAATATCTGAAAATATTTAAATAGGTCAACATTAAGAATAGGGTGAATATAATATGCTCTAAATCAAATCCCTTACGATTATACAGTGGAAGGGAGAAACATATTCAAGAGATTGGATCTGATAGACAGAGTGCCTGAAGAATTATGGACCTAAGTTAATGACATTGTACAGGAGACAGGGATCAAGACCATCCCTAAGAAAAAGAAATGCAAAAAACCAAAATGGTTGTCTGATGAGGCCTTACAAATAGCTGTGAAAGGAGAAAAGGAAAGATATCTTTCAAATCAAGATAACATAAGATAAGATATCTTATATTATATAATGGGCATATGCCCATTTGAATACAGAGTTCCAAAGAATAACAAGGAGAGATAAGAAATTCTTCCTCAGTGATCAATGCAAAGAAATAGAGGAAAACAATAGAATGGGAAAGACTAGAGATCACTTCAAGAAAATTAGAGATACCAAGGGAAAATTTCATGCAAAGATGGGCACAATACAGGACAGGAATGGTATGGACCTAACAGAAGCAGAAAATATTAAGAAGAGGTGGCAAGAATACACAGAAGAACTATTAAAAAAAAAAAATCTTCATGACCCAGATAATCACAATGCTGTGATCACTCACTTAGAGCCAGACATCCTGGAATGTGAAGTCAAGTGGACCTTAGGAAGCATCTCTACGAACAAAGCTAGTAGAGGTGATGGAATTCCAGCTGAGCTATTTCCAATCTTAAAAGATGATGCTGTGTAAGTGCTGCACTCAATATGCCAGCAAATTTGGAAAACTCAGCACTGGACACTGGACTGGAAAAGGTCACTTTCATTCCAATCCCAAAGAAAGGCAATGAGAAAGAATGCTCAAACTACTGCACAACTGTACTCATGTCACATGCTAGTAAAGTAATGCTCAAAATTCTCCAAGCCAGGCTTCAACAGTGCATGAACTGTGAACTTCCAGATGTTTGAAGTGGATTTAGAAGAAGCAGAGGAACAACAGATCAAAGTGCCAACATGTGTTGGATCACTGAAAAAGCAAGAGAGTTCCAGAAAAAACATCTACTTCTGTTTTGTCGACTATGCCTAAGCCTTTGTCTGTGTGGATCACAATAAACTGTGAAAAATTCTGAAAGACATGGGAATACCAGACCACCTGACCTGCCTCTTGAGAAATCTGTATGCAGGTCAGGAAGCAACAGTTAGAATTGGACATGGAACAACAAACTGGTTCCAAATCGGGAAAGGAGTACGTCAAGGCTGTAAATTGTCACCATGCTTGTTTAACTTATATGCAGAGTACATCATGAGAAACTCTGGGCTGGAGAAAGCACATGCAGGAATCAAGATTGCCGGGAGAAATATCAATAGCCTCAGATATGCAGATGACACCACCCTTATGGCAGAAAGTGAAGAACAGAAGAGCCTCTTGATGAAAGTGAAAGAGGAGAGTGAAAAAGTTGGTTTAAAACTCAACATTCAGAACACTAAGATCATGGCATCTCGTCCCATCACTTCATAGCAAATAGATGGGAAAACAGTGGAAACCGTGACAGACTTTATTTGGGGGGCTCCAAAATCACTGCAGATGGTGACTGCAGCCATGAAATTAAAAGACATTTGCTCCTTGGAGGGAAAGTTATGACCAACCTAGACAGCATATTAAAAATCAGAGATATTCCTTTGCCAACAAAGTTCCATACAGTCAAAGGTACAGTCTTTCCAGCAGCCATGCATGGATGTGAGAGTCGGACTTCAAAGAAAGCTGAGCGGCAAAGAATTGGTGATTTTGAACTGTGGTGATGGAAAAGACCCTTGTGAGTCCCTTGGACTGCAAGGAGATCCAACCAGTTCATCCTAAAGGAAATCAGTCCTGAATATTCATTGGAAAGACTAATGCTGAAGCTGAAACTCCAATTCTTTGGTCACCTGATGCAAAGACCTGACTCATTTGAAAAGAGCCTGATGCTGGGAAAGATTGAAGGTGGGAGAAAAAGGGGACAACAGAGGATGAAATGGTTGGATGGCATCACCGACTCTATGGACATGAGTTTGAGTAAGCTACGGGAGTTAGTGATAGGCAGGGAGGCCTGGCATGCTGCAGTCCATGGGGTTGCAGAGTCAGACACGACTGAGTGACTGAACTAAACTGAATATGACATGGTAATGAATATAATATTTTAGAACATTTCTGTCTGTATTTAAATGAATTAATATTAAGATATATACTGATATTTCTTGGGCCTTCCCAGGTGGCACTAGTGGTAAAGAAACCCCCTGAAAATGCAGGAGATGTAAGAGAGTCGGGTTTGATCCCAGGGTCAGGAAGGGCACAGCAACCCACTCTAGTATTCTTGCATGGAGAATCCCATGAAGAAAGAAGCCTGGTAGGCTAAGGTCCATCAGGTTGCAAAGAGTCAGACATGACTGAAGGGACTTAGCATGTACACATATGGATATTTATAAATATAAGTTTTCTATTCAATGTGTATAAGGACAAATTAGATCTTAGTTGTTTAAAGTTAAATTTTATTTTAAAAAAATTGATTCTACAAAGGATATTGATAAAGGGGTTATTTGAGTTATGTAAATGCATACTTTGAATTTATTACTTACTGCTTTAATTTTATTTTTTTCCCCACTATAGAATATTTTAAGTAGGTAAAAGTTATACAGAATAGTAAAACAAACTTCAAAGTATTTCTATCCAATTTGACAGACTTTTAACATGGTGTTATATTTGCTTCAAATCTTGTTATTCTTGTTTTAAGAAATATTCAATTGAAACTTCTGAATTTGCACTGGGAAGAGAGGTGTGTGTTTTTTGTTGTTGTTGTTGTTGTTGTTTCTTTTAAGGGCTATCAAAAGAAGTCAAGCTGAAACCCTGCCTTAAATACATTTTCAGCTAGAGACAAAAGAAAATGTTGGGAGTAGTGGTTTGGGACTTCAAAGGAGAAAAAGGCAATCCACATTGATGGAAAAGTAAATGTTTGATAAATAAATGTTTGCTGGGCTGTACAGAGACAAGGAGATAAAGAGTGGATTCTGCTCTCTAGACCCTGCTGAGTTTCCACTGCTGCAACCTAGCCTATAGTCATTGCAGATATCTTTGGTCATCAGTCAGTCAGTTCAGTCACTCAGTCGTGTCCAAAAATTTGTGACTTCATGGACTACAGCCATGGACTATGCCAGGCTTCCTGTCCATCACCAACTCCCAGAGCTTACTCAGACTCATGTCCATCGAGTAGGTGATGCCATCCAATAATCTCATCCTCTGTCATCTCCTTCTCCTCCTGCCTTCAATCTTTCCCAGCATCAGGGTCTTTTCCAAGGAGTCAGTTCTTTGCATCAGGTGGCCAAAGTTTTGGAGTTTCAGCTTCAGCATCAGTCCTTCCAATGAATATTCAGGACTAATTTCCTTTAGGATTGACTGGTTTGATCTCCTTGCAGTTGTGGGGACTCTCAAGAGTCTTCTCCAACACCACAGTTCAAAACATCAGTTCTTTGGTGCTCAGCTTTGTTTATGGTCCAGCTCTTATATCCATACATGACTACTGGAAAAGCCATAGCTTTGACTAGATGGACCTTAGTTGGCAAAGTAATGTTTCTGATTTTTAACGTGCTGTCTAGGCTGGTCATAACTTTTGATTTGAGGAGCAAGCGTCTTTTAATTTCATGGCTGCAGTCACCATGTGCAGTGATTTTGGAGCCAAAAAAAAACACAAAGTTTCTTACTGTTTCCATTGTTTCTCTATCTATTTGCCATGAAGTGATGGGACTGGATGCCACGATCTTAAGTTTTTTGGTTGAGTTTGATGCCAGCTTTTTCACTCTCCTCTTTCACTTTCATTAAGAGCCTCTCTTCTTTGCTTTCTGCCATAAGGGCCCATCTTTGGTCAGAAGTGTATTCTATTTTAGGTACATGCCCTTTAGCTCAATTCTTAGGTAGCTAAGTGGGAGGTAAAAAGACTGCTTCTGTTTGTTAAAAATAATCACCCAAAATCAATATGTATCCCAAAGAGGCATATTTTGAGGTGGTAAATTTTGGTCTGTGAGTCTCTCATCTTACAGAGCAAAGTAAGAAAATGGCCTTGTCAGTGGAAGAATATATGAGCTATTTGGTACCAAACAGTAGGTGATTCTCTGGTGGCTCAGAAGAATTTCAGATTCTTTACCATGCGAGGAGCAATGAGGGAGACCTGGGTTTAAGCCCTGGGTTGAGAAGATCCTTTGGAGAAGATCTCCTGGAGAAGGGAATGGCTAGCTACCCACTCCAGTATTCTTGCCTGGAGAATTCGGTGGATAGATGAGCCTAGTGAGCTATAGTTTATAGGGTCACTCGTGACTGAAGTGATTAATGCTTTCACTTTCAGTAAGAATTTAGGATGACCAGCTATTTATTAGGGTTGTATGAAAATGTTAGCTGCTCCAAACCAGAGGATCATGGGCAAGCTTACACCTTGTGACTATGGGTTAGGAAACATTGATATTCTAGAGAATTGAGCTTGAGCAATGTGCCAAACTCTCCCACTGGAAGAGTCTCCCCATGCCATACACAAGAACCCAACTAACTGGCTATCTGCACAAATCATGAGTAGTCAAGATTATTTTCAGACACTCCTATTCCCTTTATGACCGTATCCTCCTAATTATTAATTCAATGCTTATCTTTTTCATGTATGTATGCTTGTACATATATTTATATTTTCCATCATGTACATTTCCTTCATTCTATTTTCATAAAACATATTTTCATCATGTATACATTCTTATGAAAATTGTTTTTCCCTCTACATTATTTCTGAGATATACCAATGATAAGAGACATGTGGACTTAGTTCATTAATTTCTTTATGATATTCTATCATATGACTATCACAAGTAATTTGTAAATTTTTCTGATAGATACTTAGGTTAAGTTTTCTGTTAGGAATCATGATGATATATCCATCCTTTTGAATACTTTGTTGAATATATCTATTAGATTCTAAAATATCTGTATATCTAAGAGTGGTAATACTAGATCAAAGGATATAAACCTCTTGAATCTAACTACATATCCCCTAATTACTCCCAGAAGAGGCTATACCAATTTATATTCTCAACAGCACAGAAAGCATTTCAGAACCTCCACATTTTCTGAGTTATAACTGATAAAAACATTATACTAAATTTAGGTGTTTGTATGACATAATGATTTAATAAAGATATGTATTTCAAAATGATTACTATATTAAGTCTATATAGCATCATCACCACTGCATATAGTTACAATTATTTTTTTCTTGTAATGAGAACTTGTTAAGATATATTCCCTTAGCAACTTTCAAATATAGAATACATATATTCTTAAGTATTGTCACCATGCTGTATATTACATCCCTAGAGCATACTTGCCTGGAAAATCCCATGGACGGAGGAGCCTGGTAGGCTGCAGTCCATAGCGTTGCTAAGAGTCGGACACGACTGAGCGACTTCTTTCTCACTTTTCACTTTCATACATTGGAGAAGGAAATGGCAACCCACTCCAGTGTTCTTGCCTGGAGAATCCCAGGGACGGGGGAGCCTGGTGTGCTGCCGTCTATGGGGTCTCACAGAGTCGGACACGACTGAAGTGACTTAGCAGCACCAGTAGCAGCAGCAGAGCATACTTATCTTATAACCGGAAGTTTGTACATTTCAGGGAGAAAAAAATTTTCCTCTGTTCTTATAGATTCTTCTAGCTGATCTAAGAATTAAATTGGTATGAGACAGATTAACAAGAGAAAATCAAACAAGTTTAATAATGTGTATACTTGGGAGAGACTTATGAAAACTGAAAACCTTTTCCTGAGAACTAATTATCTTCATGCAAGTTTTCAAATGTATAGACATAAAAATGTTCACAGTGCTCTCCTGCATTTTCTGTTGCTGTATTTTTTTTATTGCAATTGCTTGGTATTTTTGTTAATATTACTTTCACATAATTTACTTATTCCCCATTTTCTCTAGATTGGCTTTTATTTTTATAATTAAAAAACAAATCACATATTAATTTTCATATTTTTCTCCTCTTCTATTATGAGCTTCTGAGGGCTGTGTATTTTCCTCAAAGCACCACTGTAGCTGCTTTGCAAATGTTGGGATACGTAGAGTTTTATTATTTTACAATTTTAATTTGTTCTAATTGTACTGCCTTTTGATTTTTTCTATACTTAAGAGCTATTTACAAGTGCTTACAAGTCTTACAATAAATTTAAGTCTATACTTAATTATGAATTTCAAGCTTACTAGTACTGTGGTCAAATGTGTATGATTCCAGTTCTTGGTGTGTCTAAAGATTTGTTTTATGACCTCTATATGGTTAGTTTATGGGTGCAGTTTTTTTTTAATATATATACTCATTAAATTAAGTTCTCTATGTATCTTTATTGAATATGTATGTCCTTTGCCATTTAAAAAAACTGCTTGGTCTAGCAATTATTAAAATAGTTGGGGAAATCTATTATAATTTTTTTAATTAATTAATTTTTCTTTTTTTTTCTTAAAATGGTGATTTTTTTTTTTTTTTTGCTATGTTATAGGAACCCATTTTTGGGTACATATATACATATTTTTAATCTTATTTTGAGCTTTCTATTCCTTTTGCTTTTTCTCTTGTACTGGCACAAATTTCTCCTTTTATCAAAGTCATATAATTACTTGATATTTTATTGTTCATTTATTTCCTTATTTATTTACTATGCACACTCCCATTTATGCCCCTCAATCCCTGTGCTGTGCTTAGTCGCTCAGTCACGTCTGACTCTTTGCATCCACATGGACTGTAGCCCAGCAGTGTCCTCTGTCCATGGGATTTTCCAGGAAGAATACTGGAGTAGGTTGCCATGCCCTTCTCCAGAGGATCTTCCCAAGCCAGGGATTGAACCGTGTGATCGAACCCATTGCAGGCAGATTTTTTACCATCTGTGTCACCAGGGAAGCCTAAGAATACTAGAGTGGGTAACCTATCCCTTCTCCAGGGAAACTTCCTGACCCAGGAATAGAACCAGGGTCTCCTGAATTCTAGGTGGATTCTTTACCAGCTGAGCTACGTGGGAAGCCTCACTCAATCGCTACACATACACCAGAAAAACAAACTTCTTTAGAGCAAGAACTCTATTTACCGCTATACAATGAACTTATTAGAATAATGCCTACATACATAGTAATTGTTTGATAATTACTTAGCTGATTTTGAGTTGCTTAAAGAGGTGTTTTATATTTTAAATCAAGATATGATTAGAATAATAACATACTGAAATCTAAGGAAACTTAGAGACACATTCATGTCCTGTATTTTACAAATGAGAACTTGGCTTTTTAGGAATATCTGCTAGGTGATAGCTTTATAAACAAGACTCAGTTAAAAAGAGATAGAGAACTGTAAGCAAGTCAGTAAAGCTAGGTTCTATTGTGAGTTTGTATTTAACAAAGCATTTCCAGAGATCCATAGGATAACAGATAAAGGAAGAATGCCACAAATACTACAATACTCAGGGCTCCTGCTGCTGCTGCTAAGTCTCTTCAGTCGTGTCCGACTCTGTGTGAGCCCATAGATGGCAGCCCACCAGGCTCCCCCGTCCGTGGGATTCTCCAGGCAAGAACATTGGAGTGGGTTGCCATTTCCTTCTCCAATGCATGAAAGTGAAAAGTGAAAGTGAAGCGCAGATGATACTAATTTGTTACAGCATTCTTTCAAATGGAAACTGGACTTGACTTCACAATCCTTTCTCTCCTAATATCCATGTAGTCATTATTAAATCCATGTCATTTAGCACTTGAGATAAAATCTACTCACCATATCTTAAACTAAATGTATTGCCCTTCCTATTTCCCATCTTGGTCAATTTCTGTGTCCCATTATTTCTGAGAAGCTACAATTTATGCCACCACAGGAAAAAGCCCACTGATGCATTTTTTAAAAGGACAATGTTAATTACCTATTATGTACTTTACTCCAAGTACAGTTATTAGTTCTTTCAATACAGTATCTCTTTCTTTCCCATTAGCAAAAACACTTCTAAATGCAACAAAATGTTAACTAACAGCATTATCGGGTAGGTATTACTATACCTATTTTCAAATGATGAAATTGAGAATCAGATTGTTAAAGTGAATTGCAAATGATGGCATAAATTATCACTACCAATAAGAGTAAAGGAAGATAAAAATGTGAGTACAGGCAGAGAAATACATAAGCATTCCATGAACTACAGTCCATCCTGTACCCTGCAACTACTGCCTACCATCCTTGGTCACTACACCAGTTCCCATTTACACACAATTCCTTGAGGTCTTATTTTTATACTCCAGATGGTATTTCTTTACAATGTTATTGCTAAGTTTATGGTATTCCCGAAATCCAACCTAATTAACTTTCTGGACTGGCTCTCAAAACTCTCAACCCTCCCCATAGAATTTCATCCCCCACTTTAGGGTCTCCAGGATCTGTCTTTTCTTATCAGTCACCCTACCTTCTATTTTTATTTAAAAAAAAAAAAAAAACAGTTGGCTCTTTAATTGCCTGGTTCTTTAAAGCTCATAAAGTGGTCTTGTTGTTTATTTCTGCCATAGCCAAGCAAACATGTCAAAATTTTCAAGATAAAATGTACACCTGCAAAAGAAATTGACATATAACTGGAGGTCCTGGATAGTAAAAACTATTTGTTTTTCATTTGTAATCATGTTATATACTTTATTTTAAGCATGTTGATTTCTATTAGCTCTGAAAAAGTAAAGTTTTTAAGTCCCAACTCCAAATACTGATATTTATAGGTCTTTATTTAAAAAGCTATAAGTTCAGCACCTACTTCTATAGAGCTTACACCAGAGTATAGTTGCTATTGCTTGTGTTCATACTGATCTCTTCATTTCCCTCTTGAAGATAGACACTGAACCTTATTTTTGTTTATTTGCAAATACATAGGAATTCTGCAAACAAAGCATTTGAATGGTGAACAAATGCTATAGTCAAACATCGCAAATACACAGCCTGCTAATAATAGAGATTCTGAAAGGAATACTAATTTTATTTACAAAAAGCAAATGCTATATGGCAAAAACCACCACAATATTGTAAAGTAATTAGCCTCCAATTAAAATTTTTTAAAAATCAAATGGTAGATATGCTCTAGCGTTGTAGACAATAGTTGCTGCGGCTGCTGCTAAGTCGCTTCAGTCGTGTCCGACTCTGTGCGACCCCATAGACACCAGCCCACCAGGCTCCCCCGTCCCTGGGATTCTCCAGGCAAGAACACTGGAGTGGATTGCCATTTCCTTCTTCAATGCATGAAAGTGAAAAGTGAAAGTGAAGTCGCTCAGTCATGTCCGACTCCCAGCGACCCCATGGACTGCAGCCTACCAGGCTCCTCCGTCCATGGGATTTTCCAGGCAAGAGTACTGGAGTGGGGTGCCATTGCCTTCTCCGTAGACAATAGTAAACTGAAATAAATAGATATTTGAAGGTAAGGGGAGATGTTTTATTAACTTGAAATCAATGTCCCCAAAAAGTTTAAATCAACCTAGTCTCCAGTAGTCTTCCCTGAAGAATCCCCATGGACAGAGGAGCCTAGAAGGCTGCAGTTCTTGGAGTGGCAAAGAGTCGGACACGACTGAATGACTATGCACAGATAAATTAATGTAATTTCAATAAGATACAATATTAAATGTATACTTGATAAACATTTTAGCTTAATGCTATCTTTTGCATTGTTTTGTATTAAGGTTATTTTTAATTATGTTAATAAATATATTTTAAATATTTAATAGGTGTAACTCATAGGAGGGATGATTATATTCTTTAAACAAAATATTTACATGAAGAAGAGAGTATAGATACAGTTTTGTGCTTCTGAAGGGGACCTCCTGGCAGCTGCTGTTTTATCTGATAGGTACCAAAAATCTACAGTGAAAGATTTATGAATGGTTGTTTATATATGGGATAAGTTAGCCACCTGCTTCAAGAACCTTCAAATATAGTCAATTACTTTCTGAATTAATATATCAATTTAAGATAATACATATCTTTTCATAGAGCAACCTATTACATTTCAGCTTTACTTTCAGGTATTTTGCAGCAATTATTTAATTTCCAATTGTTTAATCAACAGTATTTTCCAAAATAAAAGAGATACATCTGTGGTTTATATTTAATTTCCATAGTGTGAACTATGGGTCTTCCAAAAGAAAGAGATCCTTTTGGGAATTACTGTGATCTGAGGGGACTACAATGCATACACAGCTTGAAGGGAATTTAGCTCTTAGTTTCTGAGTTCATGCTAGCAGGTATATTCCCAATGGCACTATTCTGGAAATAAAAAGCAGCTGAATATTATATACTCTGATGACATCTCAAAAATAAAAATAATATATAACTTATTATCTACAAAACAACACTATTCTTAATAATCGTCCTTTCATGAGTATATACCCGTATGTGGGAATAAACTTTGAAGTTTGTTAAAGACTAACCTTTAACAACAAAAATATTATGGTTCTTATTAGCCCAGGAAAAAAATGTATTTATAAACAAGTCATTAAGTATTAATTGAACAAACATTATTTAGTTATTGTCGTGCCTGATGCAAAGCATGATAAAAACTTTATAATGATATAGATATTGTGCTTATTATAATTTAATCTATATGTCTTCCTTAATAAAATGAAAACAAAAGCATAATAAAGCTTTAATTTTTCCTGTTGACTCTTCTTAAGGACACATACTTCAACTTTGTAATGTCAAAATTTTTCATTAAAATAAGCATTTACAATGCTTTAATTTCACCTGGAAATAATTCTGAAACAAATTTTTTGTAAGAGTGAAAAAATAGTCCATTGTTAAGATACAGGCTCTATTGCTTACAATCACATCTGTCTTCCAGAACACTGCTTCTAACATGCTTTACTTAGAGAATATAAGGCAAGGGACTCTTACCTGGGATCTATTCAGTAGGCAAGTTGCTATTATTCATAAAAGTGAATTATTCATACAAATAAATTATTTTATTAAATTAATTATTCATTAAAATACTATCAATTTGCTTCACATTTTTGTTTCCAAAATTGAAATCATTTTTCCATCTGTTTCCTGGACCTATATGTAAGGATTCTCCACATGTTCTCAAAATTTCCAGATGCAATTGCTATGGCAAACACGGAAATAAACAAGTGCAGTATTATTCATAGAAAGCTATTCACTAAGAATTTAAAGCAATATGTAAACATAATAAAGAGATAAGTGAATCCTCTCAAAATGAGCCTAGCAATATAAAATTGTTGCAGAGGCAGTATTTTTATCAACCATTTTTCCCTTTACTCAAAAAGTAGGTTTGCATTATAGATTCACTAATACGTCACTGAAAATTTGGGGAAAACTTTAAAGAAGGAAAAAGCTAACTTTTCAAAAGATGAATGTTAGGCAGTTAGACATGTCAAAGAGATTAATCCTTCTAAATAGTAATTTCAATCCTTTCTTTTCCCTCAAGGGATTTAGTTCAATTTCATGAAGAACATAAATGGTAGATTGCTGTTACACCTAAAAATTACATTGCATTTTCTGCTTATTTAAGGACAAGATTAATGTTTTTCTCTGAAAAATTAAACAAACTCACCTCTGTACTACTAAAGCCTCTTTCTTAGTGACCAAAGAATCTACTGGTTCTTTTCCTTCTGTTATATGGGATACAAATTTCTTACACTGTGTGTGTGTACATACATGTACATACCTTTGAAAGATCAAATTATTTAGTTTTGGTTGATGCTCAGAAATCAGGTTTATCTGACTTACAAGCTCCAGTATAACTTCTCCCCTTCATGTCTCTCATCCCCCTTTCACCTAGTCTGCACATTAACCCTCGCAACCACAAGTGTTTACTTAATGTAATTATTTTCTTGATAGACTGTAAAAGCCATGAAGGTTAGAATATTTTTTTATCACCATGGCTGTATTTCAGTGTTACTTGGATAATGGGCTCTTAAGTAGTTTCTGGAAAGAAGGAAGGAAGAAAAGGAAGTGGGAATTTTTCATTTGGTATTCTATTAAAATCATTTAAATGTGTCTTTCCACCATTTCCTCTTTAGTTGAATTCAGAGAAATCTTGTGAAGTATGTTTCCTAAATCATAAATTTCTTGTAATTTCCTGTAAGTGTTGAAGCACTTTGAACTCTGCAGACTTTAGCAAATGGAATAAAAATAATTTTTCTGTTAAAATTAATCAGATTTTGATTAATTTATTATGATAATATAATTACTATAATAGCCAAACACCAAGATATTCTTGACTTAAATTACAAAGATTCTATGACTCATATCCAAAGATATACCCATCTCCTGAATTCCCACTAACATAAGATAAATTCTAATGTAGCAAATCACATTTGTTATCTTGAATTTGTGACAGCCCTTCAATGGCACCCCACTCCAGTACTCTTGCCTGGAAAATCCCATGGACGGAGGAGCCTGGTGGGCTGCAGTCCATGGGTCGCTGAGGGTCGGACACGACTGAGCGACTTCACTCTCACTTTTCACTTTCATGCATTGGAGAAGGAAATGGCAACCCACTCCAGTGTTCTTGCCTGGAGAATCCCAGGGACGGGGGAGCCTGGTGGGCTGCTGTCTATGCGGTCGCACAGACTCACACACAACTGAAGTGATTTAGCAGTTACATTGTACATCTCTATTTATCTGCAATGATAATAAAATGTAAATATTCACGTGTTACCCAGATCTGGTATAACAAAAGTATTCTACCACTTATTTGCCAAAATGGATGAACTAATATATTTCTCCCATATTTTCAAAATATTCTGTCAGTCTCTTTAAACAGTTCTTTGTTGTGAATGGAATTTACTTTTTAATTTGCGTTTTACTATTACTTTTGAAAGTTCCTGGCTTTGATATAGACTGTGTCCAATAAGATCATGGTTTGGATATTATAAAGATTTTGCTATTATTTTTAATGGGCAGACCTCTGACAGATATGTGCGGAATGAGTAGAGGAGGTAAGTTAAGAGAAATGGCTTCAGGGTGGAGACATAGGATCTTTTACTTTCCTCCTACTGATTAACTGAAATTAGCATAGGCAGTAGTACTATATCTAAGTTCAGTCACATGAAATGGAGTGTACTTTATTTGGGGGAAGATCATTTAAATAATGAAATATTAAATAAACAAGTTCTTCTTTTCCAAAATAATTCATTTAAAATACTTATGCATGGTTGATAACACATAATTATAATAAACTCTGAAACCCTGTTTGACTATATATATTAGATACTAATTTTAACGAGAAGACCAACGAAGAATTTTATCTTTTTTTAACCAATATAAATCAACAAAACATCAGATATGGTTGAGGGCTACTTTGTACTTTTAGCTCTTAAGCAGAGGCAGAAAGCGTTTTGGTGCTTTCTGTCTATTTAGAGGCAGAGATGAAGATATACTGATAGCTTCCTAGAATGTGCTATTTTAAAATAATTCATGTTATATCAACATTACTTTACAGCAAAACTCCGAGAGTCCTGCTTTGATCCAGGCAATATAATGAATGGCACCAGACTGGGAATGGATTATAAATTAGGGTCAACAGTAACCTATTACTGTGATGCTGGTTACATTCTTCAAGGATATTCAACACTCACCTGTATCATGGGAGATGATGGAAGACCTGGATGGAATAGAGTTTTACCAAGTTGTCATGGTAAGAAACTACCTTTTGGCTGAGTTTTTATAATTAGAAAGAATCAATTAAAGCTACTTCTGTTTTTTTAACAAATCAACCATTTAACACATGATCTACAAGTGTGGTGTAGGCAATGCAGATTTTATCGAGGACTTTTTAACTGGTTTCTGTAAATAAATGATTTTGGAAAAGTGCTTATATTCCCACGTGTCTCTAAAGCAATGTGCATGTTATAGTGGGCCAGCTCTCTGAGAGCAGGGATATTTTGTTCATTTTTTTTATCTTAAGAATTTAAAGGAGTTCCTAAAACTTCAGGTTCTCAGGAAATATTGACTGAGTAATGAGGAAGAAACACATTGAAACTGTTATTTCAACAAAAGTAGATAAATGCAATACCTAGAATATTATCAATGATCAGTGATAGATCTGAACCAAGCATGTGGAGATACATACATTTCTCCTAAGAACTAAGTTGTTTAAAAGGAGTGACCAAGTTAGAGCTACTGAGGCAGCTCCAAAAGCACAAGGAAGACCCAAGTGTGCAAAAAGATGGAGAAATAACTAAAATTAGTTTCAGTAACATAATATCAGATGAAAGTTGTCAGATCTGCTACAGCTATAGTTAGTACAAGACCAGTGCATCAAATTCAGAATGCTGAAGGATCTGACAATGATCATGCCAAGAAAATATCATATATCTTAGAAAAAGTCTTAGGGAAAAATATATTCAAAAAGAGACTAAATATTTTTAAGATTAAGAGAGTTAACAGAGGCACCTGAAACAGAAACATCATCCTCATTTGGGGATAGGGAATTTGCTAAGCAGTTAACCACAGTAAATAAGCAGCTCTTTCTAATGATTTTGAAGAGATGATCTACTGGACAAACGAAGGGAAACTGTAGGAGTCCCCAATTAACAATGAAATAAGTTTTAATGATCATGGTTCAGAAATTCATGAGTACATATTTCTGGATAAGTAGCTGGAGAAATTTATAAAATAAAGTGTATTTACTACTGTGATTTCAGTGGAACAAGAAAAACCAGCAACTCTGATCTGTTGATTAAAAGTTTGGATTTTTGGTGTCTAATGCACATGGTTGTTTTTCTTAGAAATTTAATGTATTCACCTATGAGAATTATATATATATATATATATATTGGAGAAGGCAGTGGCACCCCACTCCAGTACTCTTGCCTGGAAAATCCCATGGGCCAAGGAGCCTGGTAGGCTGCAGTCCATGGGTCACTGAGGGTCAGACACGACTGAGCGACTTCACTTTCACTTTTCACTTTCATGCATTGGAGAAGGAAATGGCAACCCACTCCAGTGTTCTTGCCTGGAGAATCCCAGGGACAGAGGAGCCTGGTGGGCTGCCGTCTCTGGGGTCACACACAGTCGGACACGACTGAAGTGACGCAGCAACATATATATATATGATTTCTAACTACCACAAGTCATTTAACCTCTCTAAGCTTGTTCTTTTCATACCGTTCATGGGGTTCTCAAGGCAAGAATACTGAAGTGCTTTGCCATTCCCTTCTCTAGTGGACCACATTCTGTCAGACCTCTCCATCATGACCCGCCCATCTTGGGTTGTCCCACGGGCATGGCTTAGTTTCATTGAGTTAGATAAGGCTGTGGTCCTAGTGTGATTAGATTGACTAGTTTTCTGTGAGGATGGTTTCACTGTGTTTGCCCTCTGATGCCCTCTTGCAACACCTACCATCTTACTTGGGTTTCTCTTACCTCGGGTGTGGGGTATCTCTTCTATTTTGCCAACAAAGGTCCATCTAGTCAAGGCTATGGTTTTTCCCGTGGTCATGTATGGATGTGAGAGTTGGACTATAAAGAAAGCTGAGCGCTGAAGAATTGATGCTTTTGAACTGTGGTGTTGGAGAAGACTCTTGAGAGTCTCTTGGACTGCAATGAGATCAAACCAGTCAATCCTAAAGGAAATCGGTCCTGAATAATCATTGGAAGACTGATGCTGAAGCTGAAACTCCAATATTCTGGCCACCTGATGCGAAGAACTGACTCCTTGGAAAAGACCCTGATGCTGGGAAAGATTGAAGGCAGGAGGAGAAGGGGACAAAAGAGGATGAGATGGTTGGGTGGCATCACCGACTTGATTGACATGAGTTTGAGCAAGCTCTGGAAGTTGGTGAAGGACAGGGAATCCTGGTGTGCTGCAGTCCATGTGGTCACAAAGATTCAGAAATAACTGACCTGACTGAACTGACTTGAGGTAATAATTTCATCTATTACAAGATCAGGTCAGATCAGATCAGTCAGTCAGTCGTGTCCGACTCTTTGCGACCCCATGAATCGCAGCACACCAGGCCTGTCGTCCCCTTCTCCTCTTGCCCCCAATCCTTCCCAGCATCAGAGTCTTTTCCAATGAGTCAATTCTTCGCATGAGGTGGCCAAAGTACTGGAGTTTCAGCTTTAGCATCATTCCTTCCAAAGAAATCCCAGGGCTGATCTCCTTCAGAATGGACTGGTTGGATCTCCTTGCAGTCCAAGGGGCTCTCAAGAGTCTTCTCCAACATCACAGTTCAAAAGCATCAATTCTTCGGTGCTCAGCCTTCTTCACAGTCCAGCTCTCACATCCATACATGACCACAGGGAAAACCATAGCCTTAACTAGACAGACCTTTGTTGGCAAAGTAATGTCTCTGCTTTTGAATATGCTATCTAGGTTGGTCATAACTTTCTTTCCAAAGAGTAAGCATCTTTTAATTTCATGGCTGCAATCACCATCTGCAGTGATTTTGGAGCCCCCAAAAATAAAGACTGACACTG
>NW_011495050.1:9562093-9570599 GCF_000754665.1 Bison bison bison
TGAACATCAGAAAGTTCATGGTTCACATATTGCTGAAGCCTGGCTTGGAGAATTTTGAGCATTACTTTATTAGCGTGTGAGGTGAGTGCAATTGTGCGGTAGTTTGAGCATTCTTTGGTGTTACCTTTCTTTGGGATTGGAATGAAAACTGACCTTTTCCAGTCCTGTGGCCACTGCTGAGTTTTCCAAATTTGCTGGCATATTGAGTGCAGCACTTTCACAGCATCATCTTTCAGGATTTGGAATAGCTCAACTGGAATTATCACCTCCACTAGCTTTGTTCGTAGTGATGCTTTCTAAGGCCCACTTGACTTCACATTCCAGGATGTCTGGCTCTAGGTCAGTGATCACACCATCGTGATTATCTGGGTCGTGAAGATCTTTTTTGTACAGTTCTTCTGTTTATTCTTGCCATCTCTTCTCAATATCTTCTGCTTCTGTTAGGTCCATACCATTTCTGTCCTTTATCGAGCTCATCTTTGCATGATATGTTCCTTTGGTATCTCTGATTTTCTTGAAGAGATCCCTAGTCTTTCCCATTCTGTTGTTTTCCTCTATTTCTTTGCATTGATTGCTGAAGAAGGCTTTCTTATCTCTTCTTTCTATTCTTTGGAACTCTGCATTCAGATGTTTATATCTTTCCTTTTCTCCTTTGCTTTTTGCTTCTCTTCTTTTTACAGCTATTTGTAAGGCCTCCCCAGACAGCCATTTTGCTTTTTTGCATTACAAGATAAAGGAAATAAAAAGGGAAGTAATTATTTTGGATTTAATCCTGCCAAAGAGGAAAATAAAATGATGACATGAAATTTTATGGAAAATGAAGAGAAAGAGTGATTTATTATCTTAGAATTTATATCCATACAAAAAGGAAATCCTTTTATAGGCAAAAAAGCATACTAAACTTAGAAAAGCACTTTTCAAAATTTAGTCAGTAATCGTTTATAAACCATGGAAAATTTGCAACATCAGACATGGATAAACCAAAAATTTGATGGAGAAAACTCAAAAGGACACAGAAAACTATAGATCAAAAAGCTAAGTGTTAATCACTAGAATAAATGATTAAATAGGTGTATTTCAGTGACTTAGTTGGGAAAGACTAGAGTACCAAAATATATACCATTCACAAAGAATATGCTCACCTAAGATAATCCTATTTATTTTCAACATTTCCAATGTTTCATGAGTCAATTATATCCTAATTAAGTGTATTTCATATATTTGATTGAACAGTCATATGTACAGACAATTTAGAGGTAAGAACAGATCTGACTTCATGTTCTCTTACTCTATGTATAACCTGAGGCAAGCTGAGCCTTGATTTTTAACTCTCAAAAACCAGATAACAGTTGTTAATTCAATAGGTTATTGTGAAGATTCAGTTATTAATCACAACACATAGTAAATCAGACCTAGTTAACTTCCCAACAAATAATGGCGTATTAATACTTGTAAGTTTTAACAGTGCTCCAAAAACATGCATAGCGTTGGAAATCATGCATTGCACTTTGCATTGTATGTTATGTTTTAGATGAACTAACCTTTTTTGTCATTTTAACATTAACTAAATGTAACTGATATTTTATATTAATAAACAGTCACTCATTCCTGAAAATAGCACAGGAGTTGAGTATTTTAAAATTACTTAAGAGAGAATAATTTTTACCATCATTTAAGTTGGATAACAGCATCCATTGATCATAGAAAAAGCAAGAGAATTAAAAAAAAAATAACTATGTATTTTTCACTGACTTGCTAAAGCCTTTCACTGTGTGGATCACAACAAACTGGAAATTCTTGAAGAGATGGGAATACCATACCTCACATCCCCCACCGCACCTGTCTCCTGAGAAATCTGTATGCAGGATAAGAAGCAACAGTTAGCACCAGACATGGAAAAACAGACTGGCTAAAAATTGGGAAAGGAGTGTATCAAGGATGCATATTGTCACATTGCTTATTTAACATAGATGCAGAGTACATGATGTGAAATGCTGGGCTGGATGATTCACAAGCTGGAATCAAGATTGCCAGGAGAAATAACAAGCTCACATATGCAGATGTTACTATTCTAATGACAGAAAGCAAAGAAAAACTAGAGCCTCTTGATGAAAGTGAAAGAGGAAAGTGAAAAAGCTGGCTTAAAACTCAGCATTCAAAAAACTAAGATCATGTTATTCTATCTCATCACTTCATAGTGAATGGGGGAAAAGTGGAAACAGTGAAGATTTTATTTTCTTGGGCTCCAGAATTACTGAGGATGGTGACTGCAGGCATGAAATTAAAAGACACTTGCTCCTTGGAAGAAAAGCTATGACAAACCTAGACAGCATATTAAAAAAACAGACATCACTTTGCACTCAAAGATCCATACAGTCAAAACTATGGTTTTTCTGGTAGGCATGTATGGATGTCAGAATTGGACCACAAAGAAGGCTGAGCTTCAGAGAATTGATATTTTTGATTTGTTGTTCTGGAGAAGACTCTTGAGAGTCCCTTGGACAGCAAGATCAAACCAGTCAATCCTAAAAGAAATCAACCATGAATATTCACTGGAAGGACTGATCCTGAAGCTGAAGCTCCGATACTTTGGCTACCTCATTCAAGAGCCAACTCACTGTAAAAGACCCTGATGCTAGGAAGGATTCAGGGCAGGGAGAGAAGTGGATGGCCAAGGACGAGATGGCAGATAGTATTTCTGATTCAGTGGACATGAGTTTGAGCAAACTCCAGGAGATAATGAAGGACAAAGAAGCCTGGTGTGGTGCTTCTCTGTTGCAAAGAGTTGGACACAACTGAGCAACTGAACAAGAACAAAGTTGGATGTCATTAGACTTTTAGCCATAATACTAAGATATAAAAATCAATTTAAAGTTATTCAATACATGCTTTAAGCTCTTAGACAAAAAAACTTGATACATCTCTGTTAAAAATATGATAATACTGGATAATTTCTTATATACTAGAGAGGAAAGGAAAATCCAAATTTTAAAGCTAGGTACTTTTAACTGTAAACAATGATTTAAAAACAAAGGAAAAACCTGAGTCAACTGTGAGACCTTGTTTATTTTGCACATATAAGCATGAGATAATATTGTGTAATTTGCAGAGTTGTTGGGGGAATTATATTAAATAACTTATTTAAAACATTTAGTCATATGGCTATTACTAAATATTATTTAGTCATAAACTAAGAAGAACTTAATAAATTTTAGTTTCTTTATCAGCTGTTCATGTATCTATTTGTTTTCCCTCATGGTGATCATATACAGTAACTGGCTGACATTCAGATTTAATAAATTAATACCTCAAAAGTCAAAATTAGTGTGTAATGCATGTGCAATAGAGCTAGAAATTTTTGTTATTCATAAGTATAAATTACTCTTAAGATAAATTTTGTATTTTCTAAGCAAAGTAAAATGTGCATATGATAACTAAGGAAATAATACCAAGATGCTTGCAATTTAACATAATGGAAATCAATGTTCATCTGCTTTACCCTTTTCTAATCTCCTATTCCTCAACTGAGCTTTCTAATAATTTCTGTTTCTAATTGCTCTGGTGGCTCTCTCTATATAACATGAAGCTCTGTTGCTTGTTATCCAGCATTAGATAATATCTATTGATTTTCTGATACAAAAGATAAATAGTTATGTCACATCTACAGCCTATCTCTTCAGTGTTTCAGAGTTATGTTATTTTTGATTATTCCAGTAGTTGCCCTTGTCACATGTAAATTTGTTTATGCCTTTATTTGTAATTTCATCAGTGTTTGAGAATTAGCTTGCCAGTTTTTTGTGCTTTACATGCTCAGTCTTACTCTATAGTAGAAATCCTAACTAAAGTATCTGATAATGGAGGCAGGAGATTTTGACTGACTGGTGGACTTTGTTGCAGAGTACATGAGTAGGGGGTTGGCTATTAGACTATGATTCTTAAGTGCCAAAATAAGGAAAGATAGATCAATTGATTGATTGATTAATGTTGATTTAGTCTCACCCTGGAGCAACATAAGTTCATAAAGTCTTGAGCTTCATATTACTCCTTTGCATGTAAGAGACATTAATTTATGTAAGAAAGGTCTTGGTAAATATTTTCTTCACCTGATCTGAACCCTAAGAACTTACAAAGTTTGTCTATCTAGGAAAAGATTTTTATCATGGTTCAGGATTAAGCATACATTTTAAATCTGAAGAAAATATTTTTTAGAGCTTATATTGGACACCAGGAGATTATATTTGTCAGAATTTAGATCCAAAATGATAGCATCCTGTGGTAAGTCCTCAGGAATGAGAAGTCCTGCAGTTTATCTCATGACAGCATCACATATGTTAAATTATGGCAGAACAGGGTATCTGCACCTGCAGTTCACTTAATTATCCAAAAAAAAAAAAACTTGCACTGGGAAAATAATTTTTTCCCTTCTTATTTTTCATTCTTTACTGAAACTCTGAGATGTTTTATCTATAGACATACTGGATTAAAATAGAAATTAGATTATATCATTCTTATCCATGATCTGATTCAATATTAAATAAAAGTATTAAAACACAAATGGTGACAGAATCTGTATTGTCTCTTAGTATTCATTACTTGATTTATTTCACCTAATTGTATGTCATTTGTTTATGTAAATATATCTCTACCCTGATCTAGAGCACCAGTCATCTCTTGCCGCCCACTTCTCTCCTGACTAGTTTCTCTCATTTCGTTGTTTCTGCATACCATCTCCTTTGAACACAGTAATCTTTAAACCATATGTTAGATTGTCACATAAGTACTCAAAATCCATCCAGTACTTCCTAAATCTGAATAAATGCCAAATATCCTATACTATGAAGCTCTACTTAATCTGCCCATATACACCCTGACCTCTGTAAATATATTCCCTTTTTACTTTACTGTTTGAACCACACTGGCCTCCTGGAGGGTTCTTCAAAACACTCATCACTCTTCTACCTCAGGGCTTTTGCACTTGTTGTCCTTTCTCTTTAAATCTTTTTCTCCAACTCTCTTGCTGACTAGCTATCTCACTTCTTGTAGGTTATGATCACTTGTCTTTTTAATAGAAAAACCATTTCTATTCACTTCCCCCTGCTCTCCAAAGTTCCCAGGATGAAATCAATATATCTAAAATTGAAACAGTATCCTGGATAAAGATATCTCTGATGTATACTTCATTAAATTTGGAATACTGGCTACAGCACAGTACTATAATTTTGTTAGTTGATTTATTGATTGAGGTATAGTTGATATATAACATTAAACTAGTTTCAGGTATACAAAATAATGATTTGATATTTATATGTATTGCCAAATGATCACTGTAGTAAGTCCAGTTAATATCTGTCACCATACATAGTTACAGTTTTGTTTTTTTTTTCAATGAAGACTTTTAAGATATATTCTCTAAGCAAAGTTTAAATATACAATCAGATCAGATCAGATCAGATCAGTCGCTCAGTCGTGTCCGACTCTTTGCGACCCCATGAATCGCAGCATGCCAGGCCTCCCTGTCCATATAGTCACCATGCTCGACATTGCCATGACTTTTTACTCTGTGACTAAACCAACACAATATTCTTGATCTTGTCTAATGCTGTAGCATACAGTGAGCATCCAAATGATACATAATTATAATAATAATACCCTAAGAATAAACATATTTGAACTATTAAAGAATCACTAGCTTGCCACTTATTCTAAAGACAGAGTATCATTCATTCCTTTTTCTCAGGTGCTTAGGTGTATCAATTATACCTAGTTCTGTAGTATTAATAACTATTAGGTATAAAGATATGAATTCAATATTGTCCTTGTCCCTGAAGAGTTTGCAATCTGATGAGATACAGACAGATAAGGTGCATTGCTCAATATATTAATAAAACAGTCTTGTGAGCATTGTGTAGAAGTTACCCCATGGACTGTAACCCACCAGACTCCTCTGTCCATGGGATTTCCCAGGCAAGAATACTGGAGTGGGTTGCCATTTCCTTCTCCAGGGGATCTTCCTGACCCAGGGATTAAACCCACATTGCCTGTGTCTCCTATATTGGCAGGTGGATTCTTTACCACTAGGGCCACTGGGGAAGCCCAAAAATGTAGAAGAAAGAGTAAACAGGGAATATTGGTAGAATTTCAAGCAACTCAATAGGCAAAGTGCCATGGGAAGGAGGACTGTTGGGAATCTTGTGTTGCTCAGAGTTTGAAGTTTTATATAAATATCATTTTATACTTCACCACAACTCTTAGAACTGGGAATACTAAAATTCTTATTTTTATATATTAGAGACCAAGACAAAGAGGTTAAAGTAGTTACTCAGTCATACTTGCCCAGCAGTCTTATTTGGAAGTCCATTTTCTTAATCATTGTCCTGTAGATAGGCTGGGTAATGCAATGACCTTTTTATTGATCTTTTTATAACTCTCAAGACTAAGGCCTGGTTCTTAACCAAAAGTTTAGTTGGTTAAATGTTTCATTAAGGAATACATGGCACCAAAAAGAAGTGTGAGATTTTGGATTCCCTACTTACTTCTGTAATCTTCCTCTAGGCTAGGTATGAGAATTAAGAAAACAGTTTTCTTTTACCAATAACTGGTAAAAGTGTTCACTTGAAATGGACTTTTACATTTCATTTGAAATACAACTTTGCACTGAAAGCACATGCCTTAATAAATATAGTCAGTGTTAATTCTTTTGAAAATCTACAGTGTTATTGTTAATGCCTTTGTTTCATTCATGTTAATATAAGTCTTGGATTCTGGAAAAAGAATTAATTCAATTAGCACTGACCTGTAAGACTGATCAAAGTGTATAAACACAACTGTGGTAAACTTAGACATTCAGTAGTCATCTGAAACCATTGTTTGCTCAGCTTCCAACTCTTAATACATATGAAATAATAAACACTTTTGAAAGGAAAGCCCTCTTACTCTGGCAACTGAAGAGAAAGTTTTAAAGGAAAAAAAGAAAAAGTTCATTGTATGATCATAGCTTTCCAACTTTATTTTTTTTAATTTTATTTTATTTTTAAACTTTACATAATTGTATTAGTTTTGCCAAATATCAAAATGAAAAAACTGGAAATAGAACTGCCTTATGATCCAGCAATCCCACTGCTGGGCATACACACTGAGGAAACCAGAAGGGAAAGAGATGTGTACCCCAATGTTCATCGCAGCACTGTTTATAATAGCCAGGACATGGAAGCAACCTAGATGTCCAACTTTAGATTTATATTTCATTAGTAACCTGGTATAACCTACTTTTAATTAAATCATATTGTTTTTGTATGAAGAATTAAATAATTGAATTTTTATTTCATATCTTCTGTTTAAATGGCATGATTTACCTTGGGTTAATTCCTTTTTTCAAATCTCCTTGAGGTTTGCAAAATTTTTTTGAGATGTGGAATGAGTCTAGACCCTGTTCTGTTATAAATGCTTATAGAGATTGTCTAATCTAATATACTAAGCCATTTAGCATTTGATGTCATTTAAGTACATGATATAATTAAAGCATGTAGATGAGAGATTCATAGGACAAAGGCCTAGTGGTAAACTACTTTCAAGTATCATCAAATATCTTCCTTTAGTAAGCTACACATAGGAATTTTGTTTACAGACAAAATGCACAGATTATTTGTCAGAATCATGTGTAATATTTTCTGTATTGAAAAAAAAATTATGGTAATATTGGGATAAAACCAAAGCATGTTTTGTTTTCATAGGATAGGAGGAAATGTATTTGAATGGAAATGGGAAGGGAAGCTGATGTTATTGAGCACCTGCTAGTTTCCAGGCACTCTTACATAATCACTCTATTTGGCCTCCTGCATGTTCCTTTAGAGAATCTTTCAGTTCAGTTCAGTTGCTCAGTCATGTCTAACTCTTTGCAACCCCATGAAGCACAGCACACCAGGCCTCCCGGTCCATCACCAACTCCTGGAGTCCACCCAATCCCATGTCCATCGAGTCAGTGATGCCATCCAACCATCTCATTCTCTGTTGTCCCATTCTCCTCCTGCCCTCAATCTTTCCCAGCATCAGGGTCTTTTCCAATGAGTCAGCTCTTCACATCAGGTGGCCAAAGTATTGGAGTCTCATCTTCAACATCAGTCCTTCCAATGAACACCCAGGACTGCTCTCCTTTAGGATGGACTGGTTGGATCTCCTTGCAGTCCAAGGGACTCTCAAGAGTCTTCTCCAACACCACAGTTCAAAAGCATCAATTCTTCGGCGCTCAGCTTTCTTTATAGTCCAACTCTCACATCCATACATGACCACGGGAAAAACCATAGCCTTGACTAGATAGAGCTTTTTTGGCAAAGTAATGTCTCTGCTTTTTAATATGCTGTTTGGGTTGGTCATAACTTGCCTTCCAAGACGTAAGCGTCTTTTAATTTCATAGCTGCAATCACCATCTGCAGTGATTTTGGAGCCCCCAAAAATAAAGTCTGACACTGTTTCCACTGTTTGCCCATCTATTTGCCATGAAGTGATGGGA
>NW_011495050.1:9570699-9604898 GCF_000754665.1 Bison bison bison
CTTTCTGCCACAAGTGTGGTGTCATCTGCATATCTGAGGTTATTGATATTTCTCCGAGCAATCTTGATTCCAGCTTGTGCTTCCTCCAGCCCAGCATTTCCCATGATGTACTCTGCATATAAGTTAAATAAGCAGGGTGACAATATACAGCCTTGACATACCCCTTTTCCTATTAGGAACCAGTCTGTTGTTCCATGTCCAGCTCTAACTGTTGCTTCCTGACCTGCATACAGATTTCTCAGGAAGCAGATCAAGTGGTCTGGTATTCCCATGTCTTTCAGAATTTTCCACAGTTTATTTTGACCCACACAGTCAAAGAGAATCTTTAACATTGTAATAAGTAAATCCCTGCTCCTTTGGATTCTGGAGCATACCAAATAGAGTCACTGTTATGACAAGAAATTCAATTGCAAATCAATATCTATAATTCAGAGCACATTTTTTTTATGACCGCAGACTTGGATTTCATATCTAAACCATTTTTATTTTACCTGGTTTTGATATCTCAGTCACTACACAACGTATCCAGATAGGTAGTTGCATAGCCTTTTATCATGTTAAGATGCCCTCCTTCACTACATTTAGGACTATATGTATGTGGGGCTTCTCAGATGGCTCAGTGGTAAAGAATTTGCTTGCCAATGCGGGAGACATGGGTCCAATTCCTGGCCAGGAAGAACCCCCAGAGAAGGAATGGAAACCTACTCCAGAATTCTTGCCAGGGAAATCCCATGGACAGAGGAGCCTGGCTGGCTACAGTCCTTGGGGTCGCAAAAGAATCAGACACAACTCAGAAACTAATACCACACACAGTGTATATTTAAGTCAGACTTCAAACATGTCTTCCTAGAATGTATTGCCAGTATCTGCAGAAAAATAAAAAAAATTATACAGAAAATTGAATCAATCAATTCTCTCCTTATAGATGAGGAAAGAAAAGCATTTAACAATAACTTAGAATTCATGCATATATGCATGCTAAGTAACTTCAGTCATATCTGACTCTTCAATCCTATGGACTGTAGCCCACCAGGATCCTCTGTCCATGGGATTCTCCAGGCAAGAATACTGGAGTGGGTTGCCATGCCCTCCTCCAGGGGATCTTCCTGACCCAGGGATCAATCAAACGCACTTATGTCTCCTGCATTGGCAGTAGGTTCTTTACTTCTAGCACCACCTGTGAAGTCCTTAGAAGTCATGGTGAGATTCAAATTGTATTAATGTAATGGGACAGAGTGGACATGGCTGAGCGACTAACACACACACTAGGACACTAGATCTAAAGATAGCCAGTTCTTTACTTCTATTGCGGAACAGGAATCCTACTAACAAAGTTCATTGCACAAAACCTGGAAGAGAAAGAAAGCAATTTTATTATTGAATACGCATATCTGGAGTACAATGCTTGTTGCAGGCAGTCTGTGAAAGACACCATAAAGACCAGACAGAATCTCACACAAATGTATACAGTTAAAAAAAGAACAAGTAACACTTCTTTTGTCTCATTCAGAGGGAAATTGGTATGCTTTTTCTCATGCATACCTTGTGAGTAATCTTGTAAGAACCCTGAGTTAATTTCAGAAGTATGTTTTTTACAGTTTCAAAGGTCAAATAGCTGGAAGCTCTAACTGTAAAATCAAAAGGTTTATCTACTGTGTTTTCAAGGAAACCCTCTAAGAGAGAGGCAAAGGGGATTGCTGCCTCCCTGCCCTTTGTTAAACACAGAAAATTTCATTTCATATGTATACTTTAACCAGTGAGCCATTCACTCCTATATTCCTGAGGGAGATGTATACATAAAAGACAACAAAATAGAGTTACCTGAGCAACAGGGAATATGATTCCTAACCCCAAAACACATCAACTCAACTATATTGAGCCACATGGGAGAATTACTGAGTAAATCTGAACCATATTTAGGCTATGGTTTAAATAACTTCAAGAATATGTCAACCTTAGGGCTTCACTGATAGCTCAGTTGGTAAAGAATCCACCTGCAATGCAGGAGACCCCGGTTTGATCCCTAGGTCAGGAAGATTCGCTGGAGAAGGAATAGACTGCCCAGTATTCTGGCCTGGAGAATTCCATGGACTGTATAGTCCATGGGGTCACAAAGAGTCAGACACGACTAAGGGAGTTTCACTTACATCAACCTTAAGAGGAGGTCTTTCTCCCAAAATTTCAAACCTGAATTTTAGGACCTTTCTGATGCTGGAAAGAATTAATTGATCCTCCTAGGAAAGGAAGCAAAAGAGCAGGAAAGAAAGGGTACTGCAATGCAACTAATATTTTTCAGATCTTCTTAGGTCAAAGCAACAATCTCTGAATCAGTCTTCCTTAAGGAAACAAGTAAACAGAAAATGACAAGGACAGGTGATTTGGGAGGAATCTAATTAGAATAGAATTCCCTTCTATGTGTATGTGTATATTCTGATGAAGCCTATGGACCTTAGAATCATCTTTCATTTTTTTAATTTAATTTTTTTAAATTTTCTATTGGGGTATAGCCAATTAACAATAATATGATAGTTTCAGGTGAGTGGTGAAGGGACTAACCATACATACACATGTATCCATTCTCCCCCAAACTCTCCTTCCCTACAGGCTGCCACATAACATTGAGGAGAGTTCCCTGTGCTATACAATAGGTCCTTATTGGTTATTCATTTTAAATGTATTAGTGTGGTACATGGCCATCCCAAATTCCCTCACTATCCCTTTCCCTATGCTTACCCCTGGCAACCATAAGTTCATTCTGTAAGCCTGTAAGTCTCTTTCTGTTTTGTAAGTAAGTTAGTTCATTTATATAATTTCTTTTTAAATTCAACATATAAGGGATGCCATGCGATATTTCTCCTTCTCTATCTGATTTACTTTACTCAGTATGACAATCTCTAGGTCTATGTTGCTGCGAATGGCATTATTTCATTCTTTTTAATGACTAAATGATATACCATTGTCTATATGTACCACATCTTCTTTATCCATTCTTCTGTTGATGAACATTAAGTTGCTTCCATGTCTTGGCTATCGTAAACAGTGCTTTAATGAACATTGGGGTGCAGATTATGTTTTTCTCTGAATATATGCCCACAAGTGGGATTATAGGGTGGTCATATGACAGCTCTATTTTTAAAGGAACCTCCATTGTATTCTCCATAGTGACTGTACCAATTTGTGTTCCCACCAGCAGTGTAGGAGGGTTCCCTTCTCTCTACACCCTCTCCAGCATTTGTTGTTTGTAAATTTTTTGATGATAGACATTTTGGCTGGTGATATCTCATCATCTTTTAAACACACAAAGTAAAATAACTCACATAGGCTTGGAAGAGAAACCAATAATATTGAAATATTATTTCAATAATAATATAATAACTATATCCATGTAGTTATCAAAGTACTGTAATAAAAAAAATACTTTTATGTAGTAATATATATACTTAATTAATGCCTTAACTTGGAAGTTACAGTTTCAATTAATTTTTAGTAGTGATAAGAATAAACAATATTTTGAGGTATCTGCAACAATTTTAGGTAATATAAAATATATCTGATTTTTTTTGTCAACAAAGTCCCAGTTACTTCTGTTGCTAACATACTTTGTTTCTTACATTCAAAAGTAAAGGAAATGCTAAAATTTAGTTATAAAACATTAGCTAGAATCTAATGAAAATATAGACATTTTCTCCCATCTAATTTATGAAACAAGGTAAAGAAACCCCTGAATTACAAGAAAAAAAAAAAAAGGAATATCGGCCAATTCCTACTCCCTTTCACTAGTAATGTTGGCTCTTGTTTCCCTCCAGATTTCTAAAGGATAAAGAATCCAGAGAAATCGAGGATATCACCCACACTATCAATAGCTGAGCACAGGAAAGTCTCCCAAACCTTGAGCAGACAGCTGAATGGAAGATGTAGGTCCCTGTTCCTTTGGGATGGAGAACTTTACTCTTTATCCTTAGGGAAAATTAAGAGGAGAGGAAAATGAAAGCAAATAACTGTGGAGGGCAAAATGACTGGGCAGGACCGCTAAAAGGCATCCCTGTGTCTCTCAAGTGAAGAGTAGCAGAAACACCAGAGAAGTTTCTCCTGCCTTTTTCAAAGCTTTGTATTCCTTCTGGGGTTGAGGAGGTTAGTCTATCTTCCTAAGGCATTCATGAAAGCCTCATTATAGCACTTCCAGGAGATTCTGGAGTAGGTCAGGAGAGTTTCTTAATTCATTTCATTTTAGACCACATCATATGCCAGATGGAGCAGACATTTTGTGTTCCAATTCCAGTTTGAATTTTCCCCTCTTCCAGGCCTACTCAAGTCAGTAAATAATTAAGCTGGAAATCAAAACTACACCTCTCTGATACTTAAACTTTGGGTTGCATTTATTGTGATACCCTAAGCAAAGAGTTTTGAAAAATCTCTGAGTTTTGCATTCTATGCATTTAGTCAACAGCAAGATATTAATATAATGTATATTTTATTTTTCCTAACATTCACTGCATACATTTATTAGAAGCCCACTATATACACAGACTATGCCAGGCTCCAGAGGTAGAAACAGTGTGCAAAAAATACATAGAAACTTTAACTTAAGAGGTCATGGAGTCAAGAGACAGAAATAGGTATTTTACAAATAAATATATAATTACAAGTTGTTATGAATGTCATGAAATTAATTGATGAAAAACTGCATGATGGGGCTTCTAAACTAATCTGGAAAACAGGAACAAAACTTTCTTGAGAAAGCAACGTTTGTGAGATGATCAGATAGGAGTTAATAAATTGCTACAGGGTTGGTTTGTTTTTTTTTCTCTCTCTCTCTAAACTTACGTATCTTAGGCTGATATGTTAGCTATTTTAACTAATATTTTAATAATAAAAGGGATTATAATTGGTAAAAATTGAGAGGGAAGTATGAAACCAAGCAATGACAAGAGATTTAAGTTTTTTAAATGCACCAATAACTCCATTAAAATCATTTTAAGAGCTTGCCTTCCTGTACATAGTTTCCTACAAAATTATTGATTAATGATGTCTAGGGTCTTGGGAGTGGAGCAAATGAGGAGTGACTGCTGATAAGCATAGGAATTCTTTTGGGGTGACAAAAATATTATGAAATTAGTTAGTGGGGTTGGTGACATAACTTTGGGAATATACTAAGTTCAGTTCAGTTCAGTCGCTCAGTCATGTCCAACTCTTTGCGACCCCATGAATCGCAGCATGCCAGGCCTCCCTGTCCATCACCAACTCCCAGAGTTTACCTAAACTCATCTCCATTGAATCTGTTATGCCATCCAACCATCTCATTCTCTGTCATCCCCTTCTCCTCCCGCCTTCAATCTTTCCCAGCTTCAGGGTCTTTTCAAGGAATCAGTTCTCGTATCGGGTGGCCAAAGTATTGGAGTTTCAGCTTCAACATCAGTCCTTCCAATGAACACTAAGGACTGATATCCTTTAGGATGGACTGGTTGGATCTCTTTGCAGTCCAAGGAACTCTCAAAAGTCTTCTCCAATCCCAGAGTTCAAAAGTATCCATTCTTTGGTGCTCAACTTTCTTGATACTCTAATTCTCATATCCATAGGTGACTACTGGAAAAACCATAGCCTTGACTAGACAGACATTGATTTGGAAAAGTAATGTCTCTGATTTTTAATATGCTGTCTAGGTTGGTCATAACTTTCCTTCCAAGAAGTGAAGGTCTTTTAATTTCACAGCTGCAGTCACCATCTGCCGTGATTTTGGAGCCCAGAAAAATAAAGTCAGCCACTGTTTCCACTGTTTGCCCATCTATTTGCCATGAAATGATGGGACCAGAGGCCATGATCTTAATTTTCTGAATATTGAGCATTAAGCCAACTTTTTCACTCTCCTCTTTCACTTTCATCAAGAGGCTCATTAGTTCTTCTTCACTTTCTGCCATAAAGGAGATGTCATCTGCATATCTGAGGTTATTGATATTTCTCCTGGCAATCTTGAATCCAGATTGTGCTTCATCCATCCCAGTGATCTCATGATGTATTCTGCATATAAATTAATTAAACAGGGTGACAATATACAGCCTTGAGGTACTCCTTTTCCTATTAGGAACCAGTCTGTTGCTCTACGTCCAGTTCTAACTGTTGCTTCCTGACCTGCATACAGATTTCTCAAGAGGAAGGTCAGGTGGTCTGGTATTCCCATCTCTTTCAGAATTTTCCACATTTTGTTGTGATCTACATAGTCAAAGGCTTTGGCACAGTCAATTAAGCAGAAATAGATGTTTTTCTGGAACTCTCTTGCTATTTTGATGATCCAGCAGATGTTGGCAATTTAATCTCTGGTTCCTCTGCCGTTTCTTTTTTTTTTTTCTTATTTATTTATTTAAAACCAGCTTGAACATCTGGAAGTTCACATTCACATATTGCTGAAGCCTGGCTTGGATTTATATGGTAGTTTGAGCATTCCTTGGCATTGTCTTTCTTTGAGATTGGAATGAAAACTGACCTTTTCCAGTCCTGTAGCCACTGCTGAGTTTTCCAAATTTGCTGGCCTATTGAAGGCAGCACTTTCACAGCATCATCTTTCAGGATTTGAAATAGCTCAGCTGTAATTCCAGCACCTCCAATAGCTTTGTTCGTAGTGATGCCTCATAAGGCCCACTTGACTTCACATTCTAGGATGTCTGGCTCTAGGTGAGTGATCACACCATCCTAACCATCTGGGTCATGAAAATCTTTTTTGTACATTTCTTCTGTGTAGTCTTGCCACCTCTTCTTAATATCTTCTGCTTCTACTAGTTTCATACCATTTCTGTCCTTTATTGTGCCCATCTTTGCATGAAATGTTCTCTTGGTATCTCTAATTTTCTTGGAGAGATCTCTAGTCTTTCCCATTCTATTGTTTTCCTCTATTTCTTGGCACTGATCACTGAGGAAGGCTTTCTTATCTCTCCTTGCTATTCTTTGGAACTCTGCATTCAGATGCTTATATCTTTCCTTTTCTCCTTTGCTTTTCATTTCTCTTCTTTTCACAGCTGTTTGTAAGGCCTCCTCAAAGAGCTATTTTGCATTTTTGCATTTCTTTTTCTTGTGGATGGTCTTGATCCCTGTCTTCTATACAATGTCACGAACCTCCATCCATAGTTCATCAGGCACTCTGTCTATCAGATCTAGTCCCTTTAATCTATTTCCCACTTCCACTGTATAATCATAAGGGATTTTATTTAGATCATACCTGAATGGTCTAATGCTTTTCCACACTTTCTTCAATTTAAGTCTGAATTTGGCAATAAGGAGTTCATGATCTGAGCCACAGTCAGCTCCTGGTCTTGTTTTTGCTGACTGTATAGAGCTTCTCCATCTTTGGCTGAAAGAATATAATCAATCTGATTTTGGTGTTGACCATCTGGTGATGTCCATGTGTAGAGTTTTCTCCTGTGTTTTTGGAGGAGGGTGTTTTCTATTATCAGTGCTTTCTCTTGGCAAAACTCTATTAGCCTTTACCCTGCTTCATTCTGTACTCAAATGCCAAATTTTCATGTTACTCCAAGTGTTTCTTGACTTCCTACTTTTGCATTCCAGTCACCTATAATGAAAAGGGCATTGTTTTGCAGTGTTAGTTCTAAAAGGTCTTGTAGGTCTTCATAGAACCGTTCTACTTCAGCTTCTTCAGCATTACTGGTCAGGGAATAAGACTTGGATTACTGTGATATTGAATGGTTTGCCTTGGACACAAACAGAGATCATTCTGTCATTTTTGAGATTGCATCCAAGTACTACATTTCAAACTCATTTATTGACTCTGATGGCTACTCCATTTCTTCTAAGGGATTCTTGCCCACAGTAGTAGATATGATGGTCATCCGAGTTAAATTCATCCATTCCAGTGCATTTTAGTTCGCTGATTTCTAAAATGTCAATGTTCACTCTTGCCATCTCCTGTTTGACCACTTCCAATTTTCCTTGATTCGTGGACCTAACATTCCAGGTTCCTATGCGGTATTGCTCTGTGACATTCAAGTGGGCTATATCAGGGTCCACTAGAAGTGGACCCTACTTTTATAAGTACAGCAATTCTTTCGACCTGAAGGGGTCACAGGCCACATATAGTAAATCATTGATTTAATGTATACCATATTGCTCTTTTTTGACCTGTAAGGTTCATCGCTTTTGAAAGTACCTAAACTTGCTCTCTGAGAAAATTTTATATATTATATAGTAATTTTCAATATAGAGTATATTTGATGATAAATTATGCATTACACAATGAAAATACAGAATTGAAATTGTGAGTAGTTTAAGGCTGTGTTGGGTATAATATAAAGTGTCTAAGATATATGCACACATAAGTACCTCTTCCATGTAAATGATTTGAGAGCCTTCTATCTCTCTCAGTGGAAGGTACCTTGATTTTCCTTGTTATTCAGTAAGGCAATGGCACCCCCACTCCAGTACTCTTGCCTGGAAAATCCCGTAGACGGAGGAGCCTGGTAGGCTGCAGTCCATGGGGTCGCGACAAGTCGGACATGACTGAGTGACTTCACTTTCACTTTTCACTTTCATGCATTGGAGAAGGAAATGGCAACCCACTCCAGTGTTCTTGCCTGGAGAATCCCAGGGACGGGAAACCTGGTTGGCTGCCGTCTATGGGGTTGCACAGAGTCGGACACGACTGAAGTGACTTAGCAGTAGCAGCAGCAGTCCTCTTCCAACGCATACACTTGGTGAAACCATCAGTGGGAAGTCCTTTTTATTGCTCTAGAATCCTCAAAATGTAGTTTTGATCTTCCACAGATTTCCCTAGAAATACCATATCTGTTTATTGCATCACTGCTTCATAGTTCACAGTATAGTTACAGCATGAACATATTTTACTTGTACAAATTAAATCATACACATTTATCCAAAAGAGGATTAAAAAAGCAAACAGGAAAAGAAGGAAAAAGAAAAATAATACAATATTGAATTGTGTGGGTGACCGCCACCTCAGTGAGGGTAAGTTACACACAGATAAACTGGTAGCAAAGATTTGCTGCTGTGAAATGAATGGTAGATATGTTTACCATTCCTTCAGTGAAACTCAATATCCATGTGGCTATCAGATTGTAAAAATCTTATCCTTTCATATATTTCCAATGTTTAAAGATACATATCCTACCCATATAGTGTCTCTAAATGTGAAGCAATACTGATTCCTGGTAATCAGGGAAACAGCAAATAAGTCAATCCCAGAGAAAGGAAAAAAAAAGGCTTACATGGATTTACTGAAAGGATGCATCTTCCCCCCCACACACACTTTAAACAAGATGTTTATTTAAACGACAAGACACTTGACTTGAAGGGAAAACTATCTAGGATTCATTTCTTTTAACAGAAATTTCTCCCTACTTAGGGCTTCCCACATGGAGCAGTGGTAAAGAATCTGCCTGCCAGTGCAGAAGATGCAAGAGACTCAGGTTCCATCCCTGCATCCAGCAAATCCCCTGGAGAAGGCAATGGCAACCTCTCCAGTATTCTTGCCTGGGAAATTTCATGGACATAGGAGCCTGGTGGGCTACAGTCCATGGTGTGACAAACAGTCGGATGTGACTGAGCACACACTCACTCACACACACACATACACACATCCCTACATAAAGACAGACTGTCCTACATGTAACAGCTATGTACAAAAATGTTATAAAATTTCCCTTGGTTTACAATGATAAATGAAAAACTTTAAAATTCTCCAGTCAAACAAGGTATGCAAGGATTTTTATGATGCTCTTAAAAGGAAAAAAAAATAACAGAGCAAAATAACTGGAATAAAAAAATAATAACTGAATTAGCTTCAGTAGTACCTTCAAGTCAGTATTATATTTGCTGTCAGTCATGAGTCCTTCCTTGGGCTTTCTTATCATCCGCCATGGTGAACACTGGAATCTCCTTAACTGCTGTTTCACAAAAGAGGTACCAGGTATGCCCTGTACGAATACACAAGCAGCACCAGGAACGGCAGAAGCAGGACAGGGTATACCTTGAATGTCTTGGATTTAAGTCAATTTCTGGGGTAATTTCAACCAAATGAAATGTCTGTGTTGTGCTGATATGGAACACCATTTTAGAAGAGCATGGTCTGGGCAAGCATAGTTCATTTAATCACCTACTAGACTTTTATGGAGAACCTACTGTGTTTCAGATATGTTCTAGAAAGAGAAAAGGAAAATTCTAAGACTTTTGTGTTTAAAAAATCACTAGCTGTGGTAGGAACTTGTGGGGATGAGTGGAACTTGGAGTCTGTTGAAAGAGCCCAAATGGAAACTTTTGGGAGTCTGGTTTACAATAGTTACAGTGGCAGAGAGGAGAGGAGAGGCTGATAAGCTACAGGAAGATATAAGCAAGTCAGGGAGAAAGTGTCAAGAATAATGGCATTTTGCCTGAAAAAGGATATATATGTATACATACATGTATATGTCACTTTGTTGTACATCTGAAACTAACACAACACTTTAACTATACCTCAGTGAAAGTGGTTAAAAAGAGAATAATGGCATTTTATGATACAGTAGGTCATTTCACATTTTTAGTATTTAAATTTTTTCACTCTATATGTATATATAAAATAATTCTTTAGTGCTATGAAATCATAACTAATTACAGCAAATAATATAAATGTTAGAATTATTTTCAAAATAATAGCACATTTTAGAATTAGCATTTTGTAAAGTATATCCTGAGGAACATTGGTCCTGTGAAATGAAAAAGGGTCTCCATGATCAAATAAGTTTGTAAGAAGGAGTATGACATTCCCCAAACTTTACTAAAGTCTCAGTTAAGTCTCATAGCATAAAACCATGTTCATTTTACTTAATCACAGAATATTTCTTCTCATAATACATGTGTTCTACAAAAATGCTATTAATATAGATTTAAGGGTAGTCATATGTATCATATAAGTTATAATCAGCAACAGGTGAGTTCTTATGCAGTGCATCACAATGGATATCTGCTGTTTAAAAACACAGCCAGTTTGACAAAAGGCCGACAAGTATGAGTCAAATGGCAAAAATAAGAATAGAATAAAAGGTCCTGCCTTGCTTTTATTCTACTGATTGTTTAATAGAGCCAGAGAGTTAAAAGCTGACCTTTTCTGAACTAGCCAATAAAATGAAATTAAAACAGGAAGAGAGACATGAATACAGAAAGCATCTAGGAATCAACTTTAGAAGAATTAGTAAAGTTGGCCTGACTTAGTCATGCTTTCATTTGGATTTATATAAACATACAACAGATTACATCTTTACCTCACAGCATAGTGAATTTTCCTGCATAAGTTTCCTGCAGCATAACTTACTGCATAAAATAGTATCAGTCATCACAGTATTCAACATAACTGACTATAAAATAGGCCATACTGTAAGTAATGACCAGAAAAAATATAAAATTATTGCTTCCAGTACAAATAACAAAATCTAACATAATACTAGGTACCATAAAGAGCTGTGATTATACAGCAACCCTGTATATATTCATTATATACATGAATGTATACATTTATACATTTAATGTATACATAAGTGTATGCATTATATACATATATAAAACAAATCGTATTTTCATATTTTATAAATGAGATTTTTAACAAGAGCTGCCACCAAATGTTTGTTATACAAAATAAAATAACAAAAACCACATTGAGGCTATCAGATGCATGGTAATGTGGAATAGCAGAATGTTCATGCTGCTGCTGCTAAGTCGATTCAGTCATGTCTGACTCTGTGCGACCCCAGAGATGACAGCCCACCAGGCTCCCCCGTCCCTGGGATTCTCCAGGCAAGAGCACTGGAGTGGGTTGCCATTTCCTTCTCCAATGCATGAAAGTAAAAAGTGAAAGTGAAGTCGTTCAGTCGTGTCCGACTTTAGCGACCCCATGGACTGCAGCCCACCAGGCTCCTCCGTCCATGGGATTTTCCAGGCAAGAGTACTGGAGTGGGGTGCCATTGACTAAGTCAAAAAGCAGAACTTAACTTAGAAGCTCTTATTTCTATTCATTCTTTCCAAATGTAAAAATAAGAACATTTGCCATATTCTGTCATTTTGGAGCACTTTAAAATCAGGAAGAAAATTAACATAAAGCATGCTGCTTATTCTTGAATGATTTTCTCATCAGTAATATTATTAGTTGAATAAAGTTATCAGTGCCAAAATAAGAATACACCTGACTACTCTAATCTCAAACAATAATGAGTGATGAGAGCAATACGTCTTTGGTTATTATCATCACTGTCAATTTGTTGTTGTTCTGGGAAATTCTAATTTTAATATGTATAATTCTTACTATTTATTACCATTTTATAGAACATTAAAAGGAAAAAAGGTAAAATATTCATTAGCCACCCAACTCAGTACAACTTACTGTTTGTTTTGTGTGTGTGTGTGTGTTTTGAATATATTGTTGTATTTTTAAACTTTGGTAGGAAAAGGCAATGGCACCCCACTCCAGTACTCTTGCCTGGAAAATCCCATGGCTGGAGGAGCCTGGTGGGCTACAGTCCATGGGGTCACACAGAGTCGGACACGACTGACGCGACTTAGCAGCAGCAGCAGGAAACCCATCAAAAGCTTTGGCTTTTTCAAACTCATGACTCTTTTCAAGCCACCTAACATCACTGCATTCAGTTCTTTAAAAGGAAAATCAGGCATTAATTCCAGTAAATTCCCAGCATAAAACCTGTGTATTTTCATTTTTCTTTAGCACTTTTCTCAAGTGACAGAGGACTGTCACTAATGCTTTCTAAAGTTAATCACTCAGTTTTAGTTTTTTATTTTATATTAGCTCAGCTGGTAAAGAATTTGCCTACAATGCAAGAGACCCTGGTTCTATTCCTGGGTCAGGAAGATCCCCTGGAGAAGGGATAGGCTACCCAATCCAGTATTCATGGGCTTCCCTGGTGGCTCAGCTAGTAAAGAATCCAGCTTCAATGCTGGAGTCCTGGATTTGAACCCTGGGTTGGGAAGATCCCCTGAAGGAGGGCATGACAACCCACTCCAGTATTCTTGTTGTGAGAATCCCCACAGACAGAGGAGCCTGGTGGGCTATAGCCCATGGGGTTGCAAAGAATCAGACATGACTGAGTGAATCAGCACAGCACAAGCCTCTTAAGTCAGTGTTCCAGATTTTCCCATTTTAATGACTCTATTTCCCCTTTAAAAAAATCAATAACAAAAATTCATTCAGCCTGCATCTTCCACCAGCTATTTCAAAGTTCTCCTTCTGTTCATTGTTAAGATTCTGATTATTTTTGTATCTCCTTATAAACTGCTATTCTTCATCCAACTACAGTCTAGCTACCCATCTCTACTCTAGTTTAAGGGTTAGCAACTTTCTCTGCACAGAGCCAGGTAATATTTTGGGCTTTGCTGGCCACATATATCTCTGTAGCATATTCTGATTTAATTTTTCTTTTGTTCCTTAACTCTTTAAAAATGTGAAACTTCTTTTGGTACAGACTGCTGCATTTGATTTCCTGGTTATAATTTGCAAAAAGCTACTCTTGTTAAAACTACTGTACCTATAATACCAAAAACTTCCTTTCTAATGTTTGAAGGGCATCTTCCCTACATAAATTCGAGGCAAATTAAGTGATAAGCAGAAGGAAGTCAAGTCATCAGCTTTAATTTTTTTCTTTTTATTTTTTAGATTATGAAAGTATGGTAACACATTTACAGAAGACTTTGAAAATACAGAAAAAGTTACATGTTTTACTGTACATTATAATTATTCTTTAAGTAGAATCTTTTGATTTTCAGTTGGAGTTTCAATTTCAAATGTTAGTAGAATGAATAAACAGAAAGTTGAAGGATATAGTATATGTGAAAAGCACTCTGAACCCAGTATTAATATTGGTAGAAGCTGAGGAACAGTATCAGTGGGCTTCTTAAGCAGCTACAGGTGTCTCCCAACAACCACAGCCACCTCCTCAATAGATTAATCCTTAAACAGGTTGAAGAGGAGACCAACAATACAGTTTCTGTCCTGGGCTCACCAATCAAGAAGCTCCTGCATCTCCAGGGCATAAGGGGTAGTGCCAGCAGGCTAGCATGCCTGGGCAGCATTCCTCCTGGAGGAAACCAGAGTCTGGAGAAGCAGTTTCCTGCTGCATAATTCTCCAGACCTCCAAACCCCCTCAGACTCTTTTTTCATTTATTACCACTTTGCAACACAACATTTTCTTTTTCCCTTTAGTCAAAAACTTTATTTTTTGAACATTTGCAACTATTATTCTATATATAAATGTTAATTTCTTACAAAACTCTGTATTCCATATTGCTAGGTCACTTCACTCCATTTTATGCCACGTTTCCTTCAAGACCTATTTTCCCAAATCACAATCTGCCTGATTATGTTTTGTTGTTCAGTTGCTAAGTAGTGTCTGATTCTGCGATGTCATAGATTGTAGTCCTCCAGTCTCAGCTGTCCTTGAGATTTCCCAGGCAAGAATACTGGAGTGAGTTGCCATTTTCATCTCCAAACATTTTTTGAACACTTTCTTTTATTTTAACTTTCTTCCTTCTTGGTTCCCAATAGACTAAATTCTTTGTCTCACCCTCTAGCTTCCCAGGTGGCTCAGTGGTAAAGAATCCGCTGCCAATGCAGGAGAAGCAAGAAACTCAGGTCTATCCCTGGACTGGGAAAATCCCCTGGAGTAGGAAATGGCAACCCACTCTAGTATTCTTGCCTGGAAAATCCAACAGACAAAGGCTCCTAACAACTATAGTCCATGGGGTCACAAAAAGTCGGATGCAACTGGTTACACGCGGCCACCCCCTAATCCTACCTTGGCATTCTCCAGGCTTCCTCTTTGGCCATCTTTCTCATTCTACATAATTCCTGGAAGATCCCATTCATGTAAATAATATCAACTATCACATTTTGCTTAGATAACTATAACCCCTTTAGTAGCCCATATCTTTCTCTGTGTTCCAGAACTATAAATCCAAAACATCCTCTTATCTTGTGAACAACAGAACCACTATCTACAAATTTTCCAGAAATCAGTTTCACCCTCATCTTTTTTAAGGAACACAGCACATTTGGGGCTGAGGTAGCAAAAATGCACCATCTCTATGCACCCATCAGCAACTCCTAATTTAAATGTAAATCATAAGCAGATAAGAGATTGATGAGAGAATATTTTACTTAGATGAGTGGATGAATGTGTTTATATAGCCATCCCTGTCCTGGGTATAGAAATAACTAATTTGATGGGAGCATAATCACAGTTGATTTTGAGTAGATTCAAAGCTTGGTGGTGAGTAAAACAATTTCCCACTTGCATGTGTAATTTCTCATCATTTTAAAAGAGATGATTATCTTTACTCTTTTATCATAAATGAAAGCAGACCACCATTATTACCTCTAGAGATAGATAGCACCACTATAATTTTATTATATTACTTTGCTTCTGAGAAGAGTAAATCTGACACTTAAAAAATTTTCTAGGTGCACAATTTTTTATTTTTAAAATATTTGACAACGAGGACCCTTGTTAAAACATATAAATGATATACCTTAAAATCAGTTAGCCATATTTTTATATCAAGAAAATATTCATAATATAATTTTTTTCTAAAAATAATATTTTTTAATTTCAGCACCGTGTGGAAGTCGTTCAACAGGTTCAGAAGGCACTGTTCTATCACCAAACTATCCAAAAAATTACAGTGTGGGACATAATTGTGTTTATTCTATAGCAGTTCCCAAGGAGTTTGGTAAGTAAGATTCATCTCATCATGTAGTATATCATTCTAAATATGCTTTATTTTCACTGTATGCTATTCAAAATGTTAGTTGCTTTTTAATGAAAATATTTACTGGTCATAAAGTACTCAAAAATTATTTTTAGATAGTAGCTTTGTAATAATAAAATTTTGAGTTTATTTTTTGCATTCTGAATTTATAGTCAAGTACACAGGTGAACAACAATATAAAAATGAAAACAGGATTGTTTTTAATTTTTAAAAATAAGTACATCCAGTAACCCTGCAAGTGCCTTCATATTGGAATTTCATAAAATGGGAAATTACCAGAGCATAAAGCAAAGTCTGCTCTGCCAAATATGCATATATTCAAATATGGAGCTGTTACAATAATAACAAAATATGTATAAAACAATTATATTAGTTTTATATTTTATAAACACATTTGCAGATAAAAAATATTTTTATTTTAAGCACCTAGTTTCTATGACAGCAGTGAATATAAAAAGACAGCAAAGGACATTTTGGCTCTTCTTGTCAACCTGACAATCTGTTCTACATTGGCATTGAGAAGACAATGTGTCCTTTGCTGACTTCACATCTCCCTGATCACAAGTCTTAGAAGTCACTTACCTGGCTTCTAAAGGTTTTGGATCTGAATTTCAGCTGGATCTAACCCAGGTTAAGCTCTGTTTATGGATGGATAGGCAAAGGAAATTTAGTGAACAGCAAAGTGTGGGAGAGAGGCTGAAAGATTTTTAGACTTCTACAATTTAGATTTACAGCGCTGTGTTACATGGTGAAGAATTTGCTAGGAAATGAATGTCTGGGTCAGGATGACGGAGTATTTTAGCAGAAGGATATAGATTTTATCATATCAAGATTTTTGGATCACATCTTCACTTAATGTTTGTGCTGATAATAAAATAAGCTGATGCTTCCAGTCCAATTTCTTATAATGAGAATTTACCTATATATCCTCCTTTTCTCTATTCTGAAACAAGTCCAAGATCCACAACTTAGTAAAGAGAACATTATCATCAGACAGGAAGTATTAAATCTTTTATTTTAACCTTGAAATAGAATTGATGATGCCAACATTAGCACAGTCTTTTTCTGCAATCTCTTATTCCTTAGCACGTTGATTTATTTATTCAGAGTTGAGCTCTTTGATTATGAAGAAAAGGACAGTTTAGAAAGAAAAAAATCATCCATATAATTGTGTTTATTGTATTGCATTTTGTGCCCAGAAGAGTTTTCCCTTTCTAGAGGGCTTTGTAGTCCCCAGTCACCAAAAATATTACATGGTGACTGATAGAATCTTAGCAGTGCTAATCCAGAAGACTGCATGGCTATCTGAGTCTCTCTGGAAGCCATTAATTTGTTCTGTTAGATTCTATTCTTGAGAACAGAATGCAGCCAAAGGATTGAAAAAGAAGAAAATCACATTTTCTTTCCCGATACATACACATGTTGGTCACCGGGAGGTATTTGATAGTAGCTTATATATGTATGTATATTCAAAGAGAGAAGAAAAAAGTTCTGATTAAAATTAAATTAATGGATTCCTAGTGAATGGAATTTGTATTTTAGCAGAGTTAATGTAAGTAAAATTAAATTCTCTTAATATGAAAAATAATACAACCAATAATTGGTGATTTTTAACACTAATTTTTTCAAACAAGTCTTAGATTTTCTGTGGATAAAATCAGGTACACTTTGATTAACTAGTAAGGAAACTGATTTTATTTTTCTATAAATGTTGCATCATTCTTTATTTCAAACTTTATATGAAGTCAAACAGATTCTAATCTAATTTTAGTTTGTCACACATTAGCTATCTGTCGTTGGACAAATAAACATAACTTCTTTGAAACTCAGTTTCTTTATGTGTAAAGCAGGGATCATTATGTATATGGAGCAGAGCTATTGTTAGTAGTAATAAGACTATGTATATATAGTATGTCATAGTCGATAATTCATACTATTGGGTTAAGAATGCCAGTTTTGGAGACAGATTTCCAGATTGAGAACACAACTCAATTTTCTCTTTTCCATTGGACTAATTACATGAGTCTTACTTTTCGTATCTCTGAAATAGAAGTGATGTGTCTATTTCTTAGAGTTATTTTATAATTAAATAAAATATGTGTAAGTCATTATATAGTATATTATAAGTCACATACACACCTGGATGCACATACAAACACACTTTATGTTCACATTCATAGGTACTCCTAACCTCAAAAGTTGAAATAAAATGACATGGATTACTCAGTAGCCCTAGGGTCTTAAGAGTAACATGGCTAAAAATAAAACATTTATATTGTATAATTAAAGCATGAAAACACATATTTTGTGCTTTACTTCTCCAGTGAATATCTAATCACCTATTGATCACTTGAAATTTTCTGAAAACAAAATAGAGGAATTAAACACTGCAGTCATAGATATCTTTCTGTCCCTACCTTTCCCTCTTTAATGTGAGATAATCAAGCAACAGTTACTGGATCTCTGCAAATCAAATTTTTTGTTTGTTTGTTTCTTCCTCTCTTTCTCACTTTGCCATGATTTCCTTCTGTTGCTTTTGTGTTGTGTTTTATGACTTTTGATATCACGTCATAACATATCACTTTTCACATTTTTCCTGTCATTTATCCCAAATTATAACCATTTCTTCCTCCATATCTTTTATATGCAGACACTTAGAATTTAATTTTTAAATATTGTAGCAAAATATCTGTCAATACACTCTATTCATTTATTGAGATTTCATGTTTTTACAAGGGTTAAACTTCTAAAGTCATTATATAAGGAGAAAACCACATGCAATCAACATTACCCATGAAAATACCGTGTCAGCTGTAGAAGATCATCCACAGTATTTTGTGTAAGCCATATTATCTCAACAATTCTAACAGGACATTTTTTCCTCCAGTGTTAGAAAGATAGCAGTTGTTCAGATAATACCAGATGAGCTAGTTTGGTTTCTTATAGGTCATTTACTACAAAATTGCTTTCATTTATTTATTTTTGCCCAGTGTAGATATGAATTAAATGTGCATATAATGTAACTCTACTGGTTGACTGAGTGAATACTATTTTGTCAGTGAATTTCTGTCTTTAAGTTTTTCTAGATAAGAGTCAATTCATAACACTTTTATCAGCATCATTGATTTCATTTCAACTTCATCTATTAGGGTCATCTGGTAATATTCATTCTGTAGGATTCTGGTTCTAAATACTTAGAAAATAACATTTATGGGTCAGTTGTTGATATTTAGCTGTCTTTCCTCTAATGAACTATTTCCCTTTTAATTTTTTTTTTTTTTTTTAATTTAAGAATGTTCTGTTTTGGACTTCCATGGTGATCCAGTAGTTAAGACTCCACACTTCCTCTGTGGGGGGCATGGGCTCAATCCCTAATCAGGGAACTAAGATCCTACATGACACACAAAGGGCAGAAAAAAAAAATACCTTAGTTTATGTATTAATAAAATAAGTTTTATTTTTCCTTCATCTTAATGTTTAACAATAAGTTGTTTCCCTTTATGGTTTGTTTGCTATAGTCTTCATGCACTGTTTTTAAGTGCCAAAAACATAGCAGACAAATTTTATTTTATTTTGAATTTGGTATAGGATAGATATTTTGAATATAAGAGAACTGTTGACATTGTTGGGGGAAACATTTTTATTGATATTATATATTTATACCTGTAGTGTAGGGCCAAAGTCATTTTGCAAGGAGGAGGTGGCTAGTAAATTTGGGGAATAAATGTTGTGGATTTCTATTTCCATAAGCTTGGCTGAAATAAAACAGAAAGAGGTAAGAGCTATAACCAAAGTACCATACTAGTCAAAGGCTAGTGTTTGTGTTTGTCTGTTTTTTCTTGGGATAGAAAGTAATGGAGTTTTTAGCTTAAAGCCTAACAGAAATATAGTAGAGAGGGCAAAATTGAAGATTTTAGATGGACCAGTTAGTAAAGCACGATGCTTAAAGCAATCTAAGGAGATGGGATTTTAAAAACCTAGAGGGCCTCTTCAAACTATAATGCAGGAGAAATCATTCATGATTAGTATCATTGTACCTCAGTTAATTTCACATGCAACATTGCCTTTTGAAATTATCATCGCTTCCTGATCTCCTTCCTCTCTTCCCCTTCTTCCATCACTCACTCTTTACATTCTGGAAAGTATCTGCAAAATAAATGTATTAGTATCCTAAGTCTGCCTTAACAAAGTATCATAAATTTAGTGGCTTAGAACAACAGAGGTTTATTCTTTCACAGTTCTGGAGACTAGACCCCTGAAATCAAGGTATCAGTAACATTACACTCCCTCTGCAGATCCTAGAGAAGAATCCTTCCTTGCTTCTTCCTAACTTTAATGGCCCCAAGCAATCCTTGAAGTTCTGTAGTTTGTAGCTACATCACCCAGGTGGCGCTAGTGGAGAAGGGAATGGCTACCCACTGGTAAAGAACCCCCTGCCAATGCAGGAGACACAAGAGACTCAGGTTCAACTCCTGGGTCAGGAAGATCACCTGGAGGAGGGCATGGCAACCCACCCTGGTAGCATTTTGTATCATTTGTTCTAGGGACACCAGTTGTAGGATTTAGCGTCCACCCTAATCCATAACTTCATCTGAATCTTAGTTATATCTGCAGAGGTCGTTTTTCCAAATACAATGATACTCTGAGTGCCTGGGTGGGGTTGAATATTAAGGGGACTCTATTCAACACACTACAGAGGATAGACTATATTACTATGGTTTTATGTAGAAAATCCTAGTATAAATTACTCTACAAAGCATGTATCAAATATTAACTATATAGAATGTAAACTAACATTCAGATTTCTTGGAGAATTCCAACATGTAAATCACCTTGAGGAAATCCAGGATAGTCTATGGTGACTTAACTTTGTGTTTAGCTTACCAGATAGTCTCACCTCCTTAAAGACCCATACTGAACACATATTTGTTAAGATATAAAGCTTACTTTTTCCCAAGACTGGCTTTCAAAAGTGGCATCTTGGAAATGTGCATGAAAAGCTTTTCAGGTTTTCCTTCTTAGGTTTCCCAGATATCTGCCCTATCTCTTATCTTTTGTTCTTGTGTAGACTATTGTCTGCATAGATTTCAAATTCATGAATCCTTAAATCACACAAAGTTATTGTCAGTCTAGTATACTCTGTACAGGGGCATGGAGTTACCAAGACCTTTTGTGTATTTGCTGTGGGAAAAGATTTTTGTTTATCTTTAAATTAGCTATCATCACCTTAAACTTTTCTTCTACTCTACATATTTTGTTTCTTATTCACAACTATTGTCTTTATATTTCCTAGTGTGGTATTTTCCCTCTAGTCAATCTGCAAAAATCTTTCTCTATGATACTGCCTATAAAATAGGATTAAACTTATTTTTTAAACTAATTTGAACTTTATTAAAACTTATGATCTATTAACAACTATCTCATTAATCCTTATTATATACATTAAATGTATTACTTCCCTTCCATCTTACAGACTTAGGAAATTGAATGATGATTGTTGAATACAATCTATTTTTGCAATACATCTTTCAATTTTCTGTGTAAACTCTTAGTCTATGAAAAGTAGTCTTTAAAAATTTAGGTCTCCTTAAAACTTAGAAGGAAAAACCAAAATGGATTGAAACTAAGATGCACACACACTATATATAAACATATATATGTGTATACATATATATATTGACAATTCAGTTATATCAGTACATATATTCATTCTTTTTTGATTCTTTACCCCATAGGTTATTACAAAATATTGAATAGAGTTCCCTGTGTTATACAATAGGTTCTTATTAGTATCTATTTTACATATAGTAGTGTGTGTTAATCCCAAGCTCCAAATTTTTCCCTCCCCCTCACATTTCCCCTTTGATAACCATAAATTTGTTTTCAAAACCTATTAATCTGTTTCTATTTGTAAACAAGTTCATTTATATAATTTTAATTAGATTCCACATATGAATGATATTATATGATATTGTCTTTGTCTGATATGATAATCTCTAGGTCTATTTATGTTGCTGCAAATGGCATTAATTCATTCTTTTTAATGACTGAGTAATATTCCACTGTGTGTGTGTGTGTGTGTGTGTGTGTGTGTGTGTGTACACACATGAACATGGACATAAGTGAGCAAACTCCAGAAGACTGTGAAGGACAGGGAAGCCAGGCGTCCTGCAGTCCATGGAGTCACAAAAAGTCAGACACAAATAAGCAACTAAACAACAAATATACGTATGTGTTTTTGTGTGTATATATATGTGTGTGTCTGTGTGTATACACCACATATATATATACACTACATCTTATTAATCCATTCCTCTGTCCATGAACATTTAGATTGCTTTCATGTCTTAGCCATTGTAAATGGTGCCACAGGGAACATCGGGGTGCATGCATATTTTCAAATTATGGTTTTCTTTAGATATACAACCAGCAGTGGGATTGCAGGATCATATGGTAGTTCTTTTTCATTTTTTAAGGAACCTCCATAGTGTTCTCCATAGTGGTTGTACCAATTTACATTCCCACCTGCAGTGTAGGAGAGAATGTAAATTGGTCACACTGTAACCAGTGTTTCTTGTTTGCAGATTTTTTTTTTAAATGATGGCCATTCTGACTGGTGTGAGGTTGTAGTTTTGATTTTTATTTCTTGATAATTAGTAATGTTGAGCAACTTTTAGTGTGCTTTTTGGCCATCTGTATGTCTTCTTTGGAGAAATATCTATTTAGATCTTATGCTCATTTTTTCATTGGATTGTTTGCTTTTTTTGACGTAGAGCTACATGAGCTGTTTTTATATTTTGGAGATTAATCCCTTGTCATCAACCATTTCCCTTTTGATCTTATAGTGTTCTCAAATGACCTATTTTATTCAGCATTGTTTACATAATTTATGTTGTTGTTACCTGTATTTATACTTAATTCAGTAATTTATTGTCACTGAGTTTCCCCACATTTTAGTGACAAACTGTTTTGAGATTTTTTTTTTTTTTCTCATTAGGTCACTACATTTTATTGGCATTCTGTTTTTGCCTGGTATGAAGTTTTCAGTAATAAATAAACTCTTACAGTCAATAAAGGCTATTTATATTTGAAGTGTATGATACTTCATTTTTTAGCAGTACATTTGTATCAAATTTAATGATTTATCTTTTGTAAATATTGAATTTACTTATCTAACAATGATGAATAATCTTCATAAAATGTGTGTTTACTCAAAATTTGTATTTACTATTTATCATCACTAGTTAAATATGAAACACTTGAAAAGGAAAGCTCTTTTACTCTTTTAAAACTGATGATTGTGTTAATGTCAGTATACAAAATGACTAAGCTAATTTTACCCTTGTAAGAAAGGAAGCTTTTTTTGAGCCTAATATTTTAGGGTAAGGAATATTTAATTAGCATATGTAAAATTATATTATTTAATTATTTGGTTACTATTCATAATTAGATTTGTGGCCATATTTGGTCACTAGCTAGAATAGGACCCCCCCCATTCAAGTTTGGTTCAGATGTCAAGACTCATGATACCACACTTTGACCAAGATGGTAAAAAAGATGTATTACTGATACAATGAGGCTTTCTGAAACGAGCAGGACAGTATCCAAAATTGGATCCAAGCAGATCCAAAATTGCTTAAGGGAGCAAAAAAAGCTAGCTGGTTTTGGGTTTTATAGTGGTGACACTGGAGTGAAAGCTCCTACATGCTGGTCAGGGCTTGTGAGATTCAAAATTCCCATTGCTTATAAAGGAGAATGCATACATGTGTTCTTATCAGCTTGCCCAAATATCAGGCAAAAGGGAAACTGGGGGATGGGGAGGAGAGCTTGAAACTTGTGAGCAGTTAAAGATCAACGATGGATCGGCCTTCATCACAATTCACTCTCAGTGTTTGACTGAGTGAATTGCACCATGTTTGAACTTGTTTATAGCCACAGTGGTACTTTGTGAATCATAGATCTATTTAGTAAAGGAGATGAAAATTCATTGAACACCTTGTTCTAGAGCTCAGCAATATGGTGAGAAGTGAAATGAGTACCTTGATCATTAGCAAGAATGACTAGAACTCTGTGTAGAGGCACATGTGGCATTGTCTGCATTTTGGGAATGTCTAAGAAAAGATTTCAAAATTTTTTTCCTCATAAAGGGCAACCCTCGACCACATGGTCAGACAGTTGGCAACGGCCCAGTAGTTTGCAAAAAGTGTTCAGTTGGACTGATTTATTGACAAGGGTGGTCAGTGTAAAATGCCTGACTGAAGTTTGGGCAGTTGCACTAATTGAGTCCTTTAACAGAGATGTCTTAGTTAAGATTTGAAAAGCAATGGCTCTCCAGGAAGTTGAGTCACGTATGATGATGGTAGCTGTACTTGCTGTGACATGTACAAACTTTGTTTGCTATCCACTCAAGATCCCAAGCAGTTCCTCTAGCTAAGGGGTTCAGAAGAGTAGTGACTGCCTGTGAAACCATAGTGTCTGTCAAGGAACTAAGATTAGGGCAGACCACACCCTCATTGGGGTGGGTTACCCCAGGGGACCTACGTTTGGCTTTAACAAATAGATATCATTTCCATTTTAGCAAGAAAGCCTTAGCAGCCATACCCAGCTTGCAAGGTACTACTTTCATGATCCGAGGTGTAATGGAAAGCTGGATAGAGAGGATCATGATCTTAGAGCCTGTGACTGCCTCTGTTTCCAGGAGATCCCAGTATGCAGCATTGTCATTGTGATGACATAGGGCTTCAGGTGGGAACCTCTTGCATTTGAAGTCCATGGGCAACTTATGGCTACTATGAGTGGCCCAGAAATTCCAAGAGGCATGAGAGGAAGTTGCTAAAGCCTTTACAGTGAAGAAGTCAAAGGGTAAAAAGTGGCAGCACCAGTTATATTAAAATTTGGAAAGATTCTAGAGGCTTTTTTTTTTTTTTTTTTGGTAAAAGGCCCCATTCAAGGTAGTTCAGTATACTAGTAACAGGATAAATGGGCTTAAGTAAATGAAACATATTTTTATAAATGAAAAATATGTTGCCCTCAAAATCTAAAAATTGCTAAAATATTTTCAGCTTGTTTTAACACTGTGGTACCATGAGAGTCAAGGTTTATTTCTTAATGGTGTTAAGGATGGAGTAGCTTTTGACTGACCAATTAATAGCTCAGGATTTAACTCAAGAGACAGGGCCTTCTAATACGTGTAGGGAAATGAAACCACCACCACCCCTTTTTGTGAACTCTTTTATATCTGCTTGTCTTGAATGATTGTGACAAATGAATCTCCTTGAAGGAAGATATGATGTTACCTGTGCTCCTAGACAAAGTTGAATGCAGTTACCATCTTGCCTACCAAGGCAGTATGCAGTGGCTAGGCTTCTGAAGACCTCGTAGGTAGCCAGGTAAAGTTGTCCTTTCAAAGTGCAAAGCAGAGAGCATATCTCAAAGGCAAACTATAGCTAAGTGTCTTTTGAAACTGATATTAAATAGATGAGATGAGCGAAATCAGGGCTTCCCGGGTGGCGCAGTGGTAAAGAATCCACCTGCCAATGCAGGAGATGCAGATGTGGGTTTGATTACTTGGTTGGGAATATTCCCTGGAGAAAAATGGCAGCATGCTCCAGTATTCTTGCCTAGAAAATCCCATGGACAGAGGAGCCTGATAGTTATAGTACACAGGGTCTCAAAGAGTCCGACATGACTTAACAACTAAGCACACACATGAGCCAAATCATTAGCAGAATATTACCACCTAGTGATTAGATGGGGCTCATAACTTAGACAATATTGGATATGAGGCCTTTAATGAGTGGAGCAACAGAATTAGAGTTTCAGAAAACCACTGTGAGTTACCATTCATTTTTCCCAGGTTTAAGAAAAACCTAGCTTGTGTGTTAGTTGCTGTTGTGTCCAACTCTTTGTGACCTCATGAACTAAGCCCACCAAGCCCCTCTGTCCATGGAATACTCCAGGCAAGAATACTGGAGTGGTTAACCATTCCCTTCTCCACGGAAGAAGATGGGAGGTCCCCTGGATGGGACCTAACCTCAGTCTCCTGCATTGCTGACAGATTCTTTACAGTCTGAGCCACCAGGGAAGCCCAAATTGGCTATTAAATGGAGAAGTAGTGGTGATAAATACCCCTTCTATAAATGTCTTTTACAGTGGGCTTCAATATATGAAGACTGTTTTAAAATGCAGTGAACCATATGAACTATTTTAAGTGTTAAGAAAAGGCCATGGGATCTCAATTTCTTAGCCTGTTGTAAATGCAAAAGATAACTTAATTTATTACATTTCTGATTACAGCTTCTTTCATGACCACTGTTGGATATTTAGGGAGTGCAGTAGTTCCGATGATTAAAATGAAGCATACTTATTTGTTCACTCAGCACAGTTCAGTCACTCAGTCATGTCTGACTCTTTGAGACCCCATGAATTTCAGCATGCCAGGTCTTCCTTTCCATCACAACTCCCAGAGTTCACCCAAACTCATCTCCATCAAGTGGGTAATCCCATACAGCCATTTCATCCTCTGTCGTCCCCTTCTCCTACTACCCCCAATCCCTTCCAGCATCAGAGTCTTTTCCAATGAGTCAACTCTTCTCATGAGGTGGCCAAAGTATTGGAGTGTCAGCTTTAGCATCAGTCTTTCCAGAGAACACCCATGACTGATCTCCTTTAGAATGGACTGGTTGGATATCCTTGCAGTCCAAGGGACTCTCAAGAGTCTTCTCCAACACCACAGTTCAAAAGCATCAATTCTTCAGTGCTCACCTTTCTTCACGGTCCAACTTTCACATCCTACATGACCAACATAGCCTTGACTAGATGGACCTTGATTGACAAATAATGTCTCTGCTTTTGAATATGCTATTTAGGTTGGTCATAACTTTCTTCCCAGGGGTAAACGTCTTTTAATTTCATGGCTGCAATCACAATCTGAAGTGATTTTGGAACCCCCAAAAATAAAGTCTGACACTATTTCCACTGCTTCCCCACCTATTTCCCATGAAGTGATGGGACCAAATGCCGTGATCTTCATTTTCTTTTTTTTTTCAAAAACAAAATTAATTTTATTTTTATAAAAAGGTTTTAATTATACAGTTTATAATACATGTACCTATGCAAACATAATCAAAGGCAATTTAATCTTTTGACTTTCACAAAGTTATAAACTTTTAATGTAGGCATCATTATGTATTTTATCAACCAGGACAACAATAATCATTCCTCATTCTCTTAAATATACATTGAGCATCTACAAGATATCAAGTACCAGGTTGGCCTCTGGAAACTGAGCTTTAAGCCAACTTTTTCGCTCTCCTCTTTCACTTTCAACAAGAGGCTTTTTAGTTCCTCTTCCCTTTCTGCCATAAGGGTGGTGTCATCTGCATATCTGAGGGTATTGATATTTCTCCCGGCAATCTTGATTCCAGCTTGTGCTTCCTCCAGCCAGTGTTTCTCATAATGTACTCTGCATACAAATTAAATAAGCAGGGTGACAATATACAGCCTTGACGAACTCCTTTTCCTATTTGGAACCAGTCTGTTGTTCCATGTCCAGTTCTAACTGTTGCTTCCTGACCTGCATACAAATTTCTCAAGAGGCAGATCAAGTGGTCTGGTATTCCTGTCTCTTTCAGAATTTTCCACAGTTATATGTGTTATACACAGTCAAAGGTTTAGCATGGTCAATAAAGCATAAATAGATGTTTTTCTGGAACTCTCTGGCTTTTTCCATGATCCAGTGGATGTTGGCAGTTTGATCTTTGGTTCCTCTGCCTTTTCTAAAACCAGCCTGAACATCTGGAAATTCACGGTTCATGTATCGCTGAAGCCTGGCTTGGAGAATTTTGAGCATTACTTTACTAGCGTGTGAGATGAGTGCAATTGTACAGTAGTTTGAACTTTCTTTGGTGTTGCCTTTCTTTGGGATTGGAATGAAAACTGACCTTTTTCAGTCCTGAGGCCACTGCTGTGTTTTCTAAATTTGCTGGCATATTGAGTGAAGTCCTTTCATAGCATCATCTTCCAGGATTTGAAATAGCTCAACTGGAATTCTGTCACCTCCAATAGCTTTGTTCGTAGTGATACTTTCTAAAGCCCACTTGACTTCACATTCCAGGATGTCTGGCTCTAGGTGAGTGACCACACCATCCTGATTATATGGGTCATGTAGCTCTTTTTTGTACAGTTTTTCTGTGTATTCTTGCCACCTCTTCTTAATATCTTCTGCTTCTGTTAGGTCCATACCATTTCTGTCCTTTATCAAGCCCATTTTTGCATGAAATGTTCCCTTGGTATCTCTAATTTTCTTGAAGATATCTCTGGTCTTTCCCATTCTGTTGTTTTCCTCTATTTCTTTGCATTGATCACTGAGGAAGGCTTTCTTATCTCTCCCTGCTATTCTTTGGAACTCTGCATTCAGATGTTTATATCTTTCCTTTTCTCCTTTGCTTTTTGTTTCTCTTCTTTTCACAGCTATTTGTAAGGCCTCCCCAGATAGCCATTTTGCTTTTTTGCATTTCTTTTCCATGGGGATGGTCTTGATCCCTGTCTCCTGTACAATGTCATGAATCTCCATCCATAGTTTATCATGCACTCTATCAGATCTAGTCCCTTAAATCTATTTCTCACTTCCACTGTATAATCATAAGGAATTTGATTTAGGTCATACCTGAATGGTCTAGTAGTTTTCCCTCCTTTCTTCAATTTAAGTCTGAATTTGGCAATAAGGAGTTCATGATCTGAGCTACAGTCAGCTCCCTATCCTGTTTTTACTGACTTTATAGATCTTCTCCTTCTTTGGCTGCAACGAATATAATCAATCTGACTTCAGTGTTGACCATCTGGTGATGTCCACATGTAGAGTCTTCTCTTGTGTTGTTGGAAGACAGTGTTTGCTATGACCAGTGTGTTCTCTTGGCAAAACTCTATTAGCCTTTGCCCTGCTTCATTCCGTACTCAAAGGCCAAATTTGCCTGTTACTCCAGGTGTTTCTTGACTTCCTACTTTTGCATTCCAGTCCCCTATAATGAAAGGACATCTTTTTTGGGTGTTAATTCTGAAACGTCTTGTAGGTCTTCATAGAACCGTTCAACTTCAGCTTCTTCAGGGTTAGTGTTTGAGGCATAGACTTGGAGTACTGTGATATTGAATGGTTTGCCTTGGAAATGAACAGAGATCATTCTGTTGTTTTTGAGATTGCATCTAAGTACTGCATTTTGGACTCTTTGGTTGACCATGATGGCTACTCCATTTCTTCTAAGGGATTCCTTCCCACAGTAGTAGATATAATGGTCATTTGAGTTAAACTCACCCATTCCAGTCCATTTTAGTTCGCTGATTCCTAGAATGTCGATATTCACTCTTGCCATCTCCTGTTTGACTACTTCCAATGTGCCTTGATTTATGGAACTAATATTGCAGGTTCCTATGCAATATTGCTGTTTACAGCATCAGACCTTGCTTCTATCACCAGTCACATCCACAACTGGGTGTTGTTTTTGCTTTGGCTCCATCCCTTCATTCTTTCTGAAGTTATTTTTCCACTGATCTCAAGTAGCATATTGGGCACCTACTGACCTGGGGAGTTCCCCTTTCAGTATGCTATCATTTTGCCTTTTCATACTGTTCATGGGGTTCTCAAGGCAAGAACACTGAAGTGCTTTGCCATTCCCTTCTCCAGTGGACCACATTCTGTCAGACCTCTCCACCATGACCTACCCATCTTGGGTGGCCCCACAGGCCATGGCTTAGTTTCATTGAGTTAGATAAGACCATGGTCCGTGTGATTAGATTGACTAGTATTCTGTGATTATGGTTTGTGTATCTGGCCTCTGATGCCTCCCGCAATACCTCCCATCTTACTTGGGTTTCTCTTACCTTGGACATGGGATATCTCTTCACAGCTGCTCCAGCAAATCGCAGCCACTGCTCTTTACCTTGGACAAGGGGCATCTCTTTATATTTAATAAGTCCTTTAGATTACAGGTTATGAACTGTAATCTATTTAAGTATAGTGAGATCTCCAAGAATAATTATAATTTCACCTTCTATTTTGATTAAGGCCATGAAGGTTTGCCAGTTGGTTCATATTAGTAAATATTAAAGTTAATTCAAAACTCATGTTGCTGCTAAGTCACTTCAGTTGTGTCCGACTCTGTGTGACCCCATAGACAGCAGCCCACCAGGCTCCCCTGTCCCTGGGATTCTCCAGGCAAGAACACTGGAGTGGGTTGCCATTTCCTTCTCCAATGCATGAAAGTGAAAAGTGAAAGTGAAGTCACTCAGTCGTGTCCGACTCTTTGCAACCCCATGGATTGCAGCCCACTAGGGTCCTCTGCCCATGGGATTTTCCAGGCAAGAGTACTGGAGTGGGGTGCCATTGCCTTCTCCAAACTCATGTTATAGAGATACAAAAGCCCATCTGAGACATTTTAAATTTTCACTTTATAAATATTGTAGTAAAATTTAAGTTGCTATTTGGATCAAATTGTGGACCTCCTTTTTAACTAGCTTGTTTATTGATTACCAGATGTGTTTTAGAGGTTCCAGAAATGCTCTCTAAAATGAAAGTGTTAGTCACTCAATCATGTCTGACTATGCGACAATGTGTCTTCCCAACCCAGGGATCACACCTGGGTCTTCTGCATTGCAGGCTAGTGTTAAAGAACTTGTCTGGCAAAGCAGGTAGACATAAAGAGATGTCGGTTCAGTCTCTGGGTCAGGAATATCCCCTGGAGGAGGGCTTGACAACCCACACCAGTATTCTTGCCTGGAGAATCCCATGGACAGAGGAGTTGGGTGGGCTACAATCCCTGGAGTCTCGAAGACTCAGACATGACTGAAGCGACTTAACACGCATGCATGCTTTGGAGGAGGGAAGATCCCTTTGATCTCCTCATATTTATAAGTTTCTTCCTCCAGAATGTCAAATCTGTAACATCAGAATTATGGGCTCCACCACAACAATCATCGCTTTATATAGATTAAGGACTGGGAGTTTAAGTAGCATTTGAATTATCTTCTTAGTTGTGCCACATGGGTACCATTAGTATTTTATTCTATAAGCTTGAGGATAAAGATCTTTGTTTGCAAAGAAACCTTGGCAGCAGTTATAGCAAAAGATATTTATAGAGTGGTGAGTCATCTGCTTTTAGGACTGGAGACCTCAACATGCCACATGCTAACTCTTCTTCCACGCAATTGGCCATCCAACAGGACCACATATTTCACAGAGTATCAATATTTTTACTGAGAAATGTATAGAAGAAAGGCCACTGCCTGGTTGAGACCCACAGCCAGCAATCACAGAGTAAGAGTCATTTCTCTGAACCAAGCATTAGTCATAGTTTATGCTGGAATGAATATATGTAATTCAATCTGAGGCACAAAACAGGTCCAGTCTAAGATGCACAATCCAGAGTCTTTTTGAGGTGGGTCCCAACTCTTGTTTCTAAATGTCAATTATGAAAACTTCTGATGTAATTTGACTGAATCTATGATAAAGATTCATTGGAACTCAGCAAATGTAGATCAAAGCAGCATAGCTCAAACTCCAAGACTGCTAGTAGGTAACAGAGCTGATTTCTAATTCAAAGCAAAAAAGGAAAGAAAATCTAGTGGTCATTGCCTAGACACCCTCTTAACCGCATCCATTGTTCTGGTTGCCCTATAACCAAGTTTTTGTTTTTGTTTTTTTGGATTTTGAGAATAATCAGATCAGATCAGATCAGTCACTCAGTCGTGTCTGACTCTGCGACCCCATGAATCGCAGCATGCCAGGCCTCCCTGTCCATCACCAACTCCCGGAGTTCACTCAGACTCACGTCCATCGAGTCAGTGATGCCATCCAGCCATCTCATCCTCTGTCGTCCTCTTATCCTCTTGCCCCCAATCCCTCCCAGCATCAGAGTCTTTTCCAATGAGTCAACTCTTCGCATGAGGTGGCCATAGTACTGGAGTTTCAGCTTTAGTATCATTCCTTCCAATGAAATCCCAGGGCTGATTTCCTTCAGAATGGACTGGTTGGATCTCCTTGCAGTCCAAGGGACTCTCAAGAGTCTTCTCCAACACCACAGTTCAAAAGCATCAATTCTTCGGCGCTCAGCCTTCTTCACAGTCCAACTCTCACATCCATACATGACCACAGGAAAAACCATAGCCTTGACTAGACGAACCTTTGTTGGCAAAGTAATGTCTCTGCTTTTGAATATGCTATCTAGTTTGGTCATAACTTTCCTTCCAAGGAGTAAGCGTCTTTTAATTTCATGGCTGCAGTCACCATCTGCAATGATTGGTACCACACAAACACCAGGGGAGTATGAAGATTTTTATTATTCACGTAATGAAGTTTAAACAAGTCCAAAATAGTGTAAAATATCAGGGAAAAGCATTGACTTTGGGGGTTTTAGTGTGGTTACAGGGTGGTAGTGGAGTGAGGGTTTCTATGTTCAGATCAGTGCATTTATGGTTTGAATTTTCCACTAATGCCCTAGGAAAGGGAAAATTCAGCCTTCTAATCAGTTTGCCCATATAGGAGTTCTAAGGGAAAGGGGAGCAGTAGGTCTTGAAAGTTCTCAGCAGTAGATATCAGAATGGGTTTCAGACCCTTTAATATGAGCTTTAATTTATTATAAAGCTGTAATTTATAAATTGTATAGTAGCTTATGTGTTGGTATAATACCATGTATATCATAACTTCCTATTGCTATTATATTTTCTCCACTTTAAACAAAATTAATTCCTTTTATACTCTAAGACAATGACAGTAATATGCTCTAGAATATGATTAACTAAATTTTCAAAATAAGTATCAAAAAATCTGTTATGTCATTATGATAAATGTATATTTGCATTAATTGTGTAATGGGTGTCAAAGTTGGTGTTTCACATTTCTTTCATTTTAAAACACAGTTATAGGAAATAAATTATTAATGATTCTGAATAAACCTTTGAAAAACATAGCACAGGAACACCAAGCTAGACATTTTGCAACAATTTCTTTATTTTTTAATATAAATTTATTTACTTTAATTGGAGGCTAATTACAATATTGTATTGGTTTTGCCATACATCAACATGAATCTGCCACAGGTGTACACATGTTCCCCATCCTGACCACCCCCCTCACCTCCCTCCCCATACCATCCCTCTGGGTCATCCCAGTGCACCAGCCCCAAGCATCCTGTATTATGCATCAAACCTAGGCTGGCTATTTGTTTCACATATGATATTATACATGTTTCAATACCAGTCTGCCAAATCATCCTACCCTTGCCCTCTCCCACAGAGTCCAAAAGACTGTTCTATACATCTGTGTCTCTTTTGCTGTCTCGCATACAGGGTTATCATTACCATCTTTCTAAATTCCATATATATGCATTAGTATACTGTATTGGTGTTTTTCTTTCTGGCTTACTTCACTCTGTATAATAGGCTCCAGTTTCATCCACCTCATTAGAACTGATTCGAATGTATTCTTTTTAATGGCTGAGTAATACTCCATTGTGTATATGTACCACAGCTTTCTTATCCATTCATCTGCTGATGGACATCTAGGTTGCTTCCATGTCCTGGCTATTACAAACAGTGCTGCAATGAACACTGGGGTACACGTGTCTCTCAATTCTGGTTTCCTCGGTGTGTATGCCCAGCAGTGGGATTGCTGGCTCATAAGGCAGTTCTATTTCCAGTTTTGTAAGGAATCTCCACACTGTTCTCCATAGTGGCTGTACTAGTTTGCATTCCCACCAACAGTGTAAGAGGGTCCCCTTTTCTCCACACTCTTTCCAGCATTTATTGCTTGTAGACTTTTGGATCGCAGCCATTCTGACTGGCGTGAAATGGTACCTCATTGTGGTTTTGATTTGCATTTCTCTGACCATGAGTGATGTTGAGCATCTTTTAAAGTGTTCTAATTTCATTCTTTTACAAATGGTTGACCAGTTTTCCCAGCACCACTTGTTAAAGAGCTTGTCTTTTCTCCATTGTATATTCTTGCCTCCTTTTTCAAAGATAAGTTGTCCATAGGTGCATGGATTTATCTTTGGGCTTTCTATTTTATTCCATTGATCTATATTTCTGTCTTGTGCTGGTACCATACTGTCTTGATGACTGGCTTTGTAGTAGAGCCTGAAGTCAGGCAGGTTGATTCCTCCACTTCAGTTCTTCTTTCTCAAGATTGTTTTGGTTATTCGAGATTTTTTGTATTTCCATACAAATTGTGAAATTATTTGTTCTAGCTCTGTGAAAAATACCGTTGGTAGCTTGATAGGGATTGCATTGAATCTATAGATTGCTTTGGGTAGTATACTTATTTTCACTATATTGATTCTTCTGATCCATGAACATGGTACATTTCTCCATCTATTAGTGTCCTCTTTGATTTCTTTCACCAGTGTTTTATAGTTCTCTCTCTCTCTCTCTCTCTCTCTCTCCTGTCT
>NW_011495050.1:9605286-9640322 GCF_000754665.1 Bison bison bison
ATTCCCTCCTGGCCTAAAGAGTTTCTATTGAAAGATCAGCTGTTATCCTTATGGGAATCCCTTGTGTGTTATTTGTTGTTTTTCCCTTGCTGCTTTTAATATTTGTTCTTTGTGTTTGATCTTTGTTAACTTGATTAATATGTGTCTTGGGGTGTTTCCCCTTGATTTATCCTGTTTGGGACTCTCTGGGTTTCTTGGACTTGGGTGATTATTTCCTTCCCCATTTTAGGGAAGTTCAACTATTATCTCCTCAAGTATTTTCTCATCGTCTTTCTTCTTGTCTTCTTCTTCTAGGACTCCTATGATTCGAATGTTGGGGTGTTTAACATTGTCCCAGAGGTCTCTGAGATTGTCCTCATTTCATTTAATTTGTTTTCTTTTTTCCTCTCTGATTCATTTATTTCTACCATTATTCTGCCTCCATTATCCTACTATTTGTTCCCTCCAGAGTGTTTTTTACATCATTTATTGCATTGTTCATTATACATTGACTTTTTTTTATTTCTTCTAGGTCTTTGTTAAACCTTTCTTGCATCTTCTCAATCCTTGTCTCCAGACTATTTATCTGTGATTCCATTTGGTTTTCAATATTTTGGATAATTTTCACTATCATTATTTGGAATTCTTAATCAGGTAGATTCCCTATCTCTTCCTCTTTTGTTTGGTTTGATGGGTATTTATCCTGTTCCTTTACCTGCTGGGTATTCCTCTGTGTCTTCATCTTGTTTATATTGCTGTGTTTGGGGTGGCCTTTCTGTATTCTGGCAGTTTGTGAAGTTCTCTTTATTGTGGAGTTTCCTCCCTGTGGGTGGGGTTGGACAGGTGGCTTTTCAAGGTTTCCTGGTTAGGGAAGCTTGTGTCGGTGTTCTGGTGGGTGGAGCTGGATTTCTCTCTGGAGTGCAGTGAAGTGTCCAGTAATGAGTTATGAGATGTCAGTGGGTTTGGAGTGACTTTGGGTAGCCTATATATTGAAGCTCAGGGCTATGTTCCTGTGTTGCTGGAGAATTTGCACGGTATGTCTTGCTCTGGAACTTGTTGGCCCGTGGGTGGTGCTTGGTTTCAGTGTAGGTATGGAGGCATTTGATGAGCTCCTATTGATTAATGTTCCCTGGAGTCAGGAGTTCTCTGGTGTTCTCAGGATTTGGACTTAAGCCTCCTGCTTCTGGTTTTCAGTCTTATTTTTACAGTAGCCTCAAGACTTCTCCCAGAGAAGGCACCCCACTCCAGTACTCTTGCCTGGAAAATCCCATGGACGGAGGAGCCTGGTAGGCTGCAGTCCATGGGGTTGCTAAGAGTTGGACATGACTAGGCGACTTCACTTTCACTTTTCACTTTCATGCATTGGAGAAGGAAATGGCAACCCACTACAGTGTTCTTGCCTGGAGAATCCCAGGGACGGGGGAGCCTGGTAGGCTACCGTCTATGGGGTCACACAGAGTCGGACATGACTGAAGTGACTTAGCATAGCATAGCATAACAAGACTTCTCCATCTATACAGCACCATTGATAAAACATCTAGGTTAAAGATGAAGTTTCTCCATAGTGAGGGACACCCAGAGAGGTTCACAGAGTTACATGGAGATGAGAAGGGGAAGGAGGGAAATAAAGGCGACCAGGATGAGATGAGGTAGAATCAAAAGAGGTGAGAGCAAGCTAGCAAGTTATCACTTCCTTATGTGCACTCCACAGTCTGGACCACTCAGAGATGTTCACAGAGTTATACAGAGAAGAGAAGAGGGAGGAAGGAGACAGAGGTGGCCAGGAGGATAAAGGGGAGAATCAAAAGGAGAGAGATCCAGCCAGTAGTCAGTTCCCTAAATGTTCTCCACAGCCTGGAACACACAAAGAGATTCACAGAGTTAGGTGTGAAGAGAAGGGGGAAGGAGGAGATAGAGGTGACCTGGTGGAGAAAAAGGAGGGTACAAAGGGGGAGAGAGCGGTAAAGCCAGTAATCTCGCTCCCAAGTAAAAATGGGTACTGAGAATTGGGTTCTTAAAGGTAAAAATTGATAACAAATACCAAAAATCAAAGATCAAAAATCTAGAGTAGAGGTTGGATTTTCAAAAATTCAATATTAAAGGAAAAAAAAAGTCACAAGAATTAAAATATATATATATATGAAGTTTCCTCTAAAAATATGGTCTCTTTTGTTTGTTTTGTTTGTTTTTGCAAAGGAATAGTAGGTTATAAAAATGAAAATTAAAAGAGTAATAGAGGACTTAAAAATTTTTTTAAAAATTAAAGGATGATCGTAAAAATAGTAAAAAAAAAAACATATCTAGGACTTTCTGTGGTGTTGTTGTGGGCAGTGTGGGGTCAGTTCATTTTTGCATAGTTCCTTGATCTGGCTTATATTTCTCAAGATCTATAGGCCCCTTCCTATGTAGTCAGTACTAACTACAGGGTTTTAATCTATTGTACCTGTCACTTCCGAGGAGTTTCCCTCTGTTTTAGTTTCTTCTGTTTGCTGGTCTCTTCAGTGTCTAATTTCTGCCTTGACGCAAGGGGGCGGTGGTGAACACTTATTTTAGGCTCACTTGTTCAGTTGTGCTGTGGGGAGGGAGGGAGGCTGCAAACAAATAACACTGGTGTGTGCTCGCAATGTCTTGGCCACACTGGGTTTGCCCCCACTCACCATGTGTGTGCTTTCCCTGTCTACACTGCTTAGGCTCTAGGTTGCTCTACGGGGCACTGTCTGAGGCTGGCCCTGGGTTGTATGCACTTCCCAGGTCTAAGCCGCTCAGGTTCAGGTACTCGAATACTACTCAAAGGCACAGACTCAGTTGGGCTTGCGTCTTGTGCCCTTCTCAAGTCCAAGCAGCTCAGGTGACCAGGTGTTTGGCAAGCACGATCGCTGCAACTTATCACCTCCCCCATCCCTGCTGCTCGGTTTTCTGGGTGTACACCTGGAGCACCTTCTCAGGCGGATGTTGACCGTCCAGAAACCCAAGAAGTCTTGGTTAGCAACGAAGCCTGCTTGCACTTTGTTGGATAATGCCTCTCTGGGGCCACGATTGCCCCCTTCCGGCTCTGGCTGCACTCACCTGCCTGTCACTGGAGGGGAATGGGCCGGCCTGCACCCAGCTAGCTCTACTCAGTCCTTTGTTCTGTGAGTGGGCCTGGCAGTGTCTTGCTGCTGCTGCTAAGTCACTTCAGTCGTGTCCGACTCTGTGTGACCCCATAGACGGCAGCCCACCAGGCTCCCCGTCCCTGGGATTCTCCAGGCAAGAACACTGGAGTGGGTTGCCATTTCCTTTTCCAATGCATGAAAGTGAAAAGTGAAAGTGAAGTTGCTCAGTCATGTCCAACCCTCAGCGACCCCATGGACTGCAGCCCACCAGGCTCCTCCATCCATGGGATTGTCCAGGTAGGAGTACTGGAGTGGGGTGCCATTGCCTTCTCCGGGCGGTGTCTTAGGTTAGGGCTTTTCTCGTGGTAGCTATCACACAGTGTGATTTGCTGTCCCAAGTTAGTTCCCTCAGATTGCCTTCCAGGCATTCAGGAACGCCTCCCTGCCCAGCCCCCGCCTGCTAGTGGCAGATGCAGGCATCTGCGCTGCTTCTGGGCTGGGGGAGTTACCGTTGGGCTGGTAATCTGTGAGTTTTAATTATTTATTTATTTTTCCTCCCAGTTATGTTGCCCTCTGTGGTTCCAAGGCTTGCCACAGACTCGGCAGTGAAAGTGTTTCCTGGTGTTTGGAAACCTCTCTCTTTTTTAAGACTCCCTTCTCGGGAGAGAGCTCCGTCCCTACCTCTTTTGTCTCTCTTTTTATCTTTTATATTTTTTCCTACCTCCTTTTGAAGACAATGGGCTGCTTTTCTGGGTGCCTGATGTCCTCTACTGGCATTCAGGAGTTGTTTTGTGGAATTTCTCAGTGTTCAAATGTTCTTTTGATGAATTTATGGGGGAGAAAGTGGTCTCCCTGTCCTATTCCTCTGCCATCTTCACAAAAACTTCTTTAAAGTGTCATTATGATGTTTCACCCTATTTGTCTCATTTATATTTTCTTTCTTTTCTTTTTTTTTTATTTTACCAAGATGCTAAGTTCAGTGGTTGCCAAATTAGGTGTTTAATATTAGTTGGCATCAGCTTTCTGAAGATTATTTTGAAGTATATTTTATTAAAGTCATAAAGTCAATGACGGTAACTAATAAACTCATTGAAGACAAGAATTGATAGTTATTTTGAAATAGTGGAAAATAAACTGAATTGGGATCTAAAGGTTTGGATTATAATCTTTAACTGCCTCTAATTGGCTGGCCATATGATCATATGAGCAAGTAATGAGTTTTTTGGGCCTCATTTTCTTGCTCTGTAAGATGAAAAGTGTTGATAACAGTGGTCTCCAAGGACCCTCCCAGCCTAAAGAAAAATGTGAAATTTACGTTTAAATTCAAAGAGTATGCGACTGGCAGCTAGAGAAGTGAAATATAGGAAAGTACTACCAACTTCCTGAAATTCAAGAGTCTTTCATAGAATTCATGGATTTATGTAATTTCAATATGACTACATATTGGGGAAACAGTGGAAACAGTGTCAGACTTTATTTTTGTGGGCTCCAAAATCACTGCAGATGGTGATTGCAGCCATGAAATTAAAAGACGCTTACTCCTTGGAAGGAAAGTTATGACCAACCTAGATAGCATATTCAAAAGCAGAGACATTACTTTGCCAACAAAGGTCCATCTAGTCAAGGCTATGATTTTTCCAGTGGTCATGTATGGATGTGAGAGTTGGACTGTGAAGAAAGCTGAGCACTGAAGAATTGATGCTTTTGAATTGTGGTGTTGGAGAAGACTCTTGAGAGTCCTATGGACTGCAAGGAGATCCAACCAGTCCATTCTAAAGGAGATCAGTCCTGGATGTTCATTGGAAGGACTGATGCTAAAGCTGAAACTCCAGTACTTTGGCCACCTCCTGAAAAGAGTTGACTCATTGGAAAAAACTCTGATGCTGGGAGGGATTGGAGGCAGGAGGAGAAGGGGACGACAGAGGATGAGATGGCTAGATGCCATCACCGACTCCATGGACATGAGTTTGGGTGAATTCTAGGAGTTGGTGATGGACAGGGAAGCCGGGTGTGCTGCAATTCATGGGGTTGCAAAGAGTCGGACACGACTGAGCAACTGAACTGAACTGAACATATTTAACAGAAATTCTGAATCTTTTATGTTCCTGAAGAAATAAGTTATATAACAATGATAACTCTTTTTTATTTTCTTTCTGTAGAAAAGAAAGGTTTCTTTCCTTTTTTACTTCTTTTTTTTTATGCACCATTATATCCTTAAACTTCATGTTTCATTCTTCATTCACTACAATTACTAGAAAATTAATTTTTTACTATATTCCCCTACTGATATTTTTGTACAAAATAATTCCTTTTATTAAATTGAATATTCATATGCAAGGAGAAAATATTACCTAGAAAATTTTACTATGAAATTTGTGGTCTTCCCTTAAGAACTCAATATGAAAGAATATTTGAAATAGTGGAAAAAAAAAGTACAGTTTCATATAGGTATTCATAACTTTTCTGGAAAAAGTTTTTATGGAGAAGTAATTAAATACAGTTTTGGTTTTTTTTTTTAGTGTTTCATTATTCTTCCATGCAGAATCACAGTTGTAATATTTTATCCTATGACAGATTAAAACTAGAGGACAAATGATTCACAAAAGCACACAGCATGCCAGAGGCAGAGTCTTTTGTAAACATGAAATACTCATCATGTTCGACACTTTCTCAGTTATTTCAGGATAATATAATGGTCTCTAATTGTTTAGTACTGAAATCCAGTGCTGATTACAATTAAAATATATATATTTTTTCCTGTTTTGGTGACTCGTGGTTTGATGTATCTGCTGTAGACCTGACAATACAGAAGTTTGAAATAATTTATTTATTTGAAAACTCTGTAAGTTATATTTCAGATAAGTTAAAGGATCGATAGTGTTTATTTTGTAGTTGATATATAAACACATAGTATATATCACACATTGTAGAAGTGTTGACCCAGTCCCTGAGTTATAAGAGGGATTTAACTAGTAATCTCTTACAGTTTATATATACTCTTAATATTTCACCCTAGCTGCTTTTGCTGGGAAGGGGAAACTCTAAAAGAGATGTGTAACTGGAATGTTTTCCAAATTCACTAAGACTGTCTTATCTATTAAAATACCAAATTAAATATCAGAGTTTCATCTGTCATATTGCTTTTCTTAGCAGCCTTTTATATAACGTATGTTTTAAAATCTAGTATAACAGTTATTTCATTGTAAAAGGGGTTGTCAATTAGAATTCAAGTTAAAAGCATTAACTTAATGGCAGATAACATAACAGAGATCAGGATGTGGGCATAGTCAGTACTAAATAATGGTAACTTGTTGAACTAAGTTCTGTGCCTTCTTGAAAACAAATTCCAAAATGTTTAAAACATAGTGTGGTCCAGACAAAACTCATCTGTGGAATGATTTGATTTTCAACCTGTTTGCTGTGTTTAGTTTAAAGGTATGGAAACTTAATAATGACTCCCTTTTCCTTTTTCCTCATCCTTTTGTTCCTGTCCACTATCCCTTAATTCATAGATATATGCTGCTATTAATTCCAACCTCATTGTGGGTTGATACTTGTATTATTATGCTTGTAAGTGGCAATTATTCACTAGTTGCATCAATTATTTATTTAAACAATAATATACACTCAGCCTTGAGCTAAAATCTGGGAATAAAGGTTATGTAAACAATGCTTTCTGCCTTTTAGAAGGGCATCAGCAAGGAACTAGATAATTGAAGAGTTTATTGAAAAAGAATGTGAAAACTGCTATAACAGGTGTTTGTAAGCATGTTAAGGAAAACGTCTTAGGCAGACTGGTGGCAAGTTTGGGAGATGGGTGCAGTGGTCACAGTGTCAGGAACATTTACCTGATGATACCATATGTATCAGTCACTTTAAGAGAAATAATTACAGCCAGAGAAAATGACACAGGCAAAGGCACAGACATACGGTACACAGTTTTTGAAAAAAACTAAGTAATTTTCTCTCTAGGTGAAGAGAAAAGCGCTACTCAGAAACTAATATGTTTGAAACGAGAAGCACACAGAGAGAAGATTATGGAAGGCTTTCTATGCAACGTTTATGTCAATTCACAAATGCTTAATCCCACTTAGCTTCAGAGAGACATTTTCTAGCCTGACCATACTGATGTCCAAGAAAACAAAAATGTTTGATTGGCTTCATTAGCATATACTCTAGTTGAATAGTCCGACAGTGTAGGAATATTATCCACCTGGTACACATTGGCACAGCCATTGAACTCGTTAGAATTTTGAAATACAGTCTCCTGGACAATTCCACATTTCTCTCCACTTACCCCTTCACTTAACCCTTCCCCTCAACAACTAAATGAGTAATATCTAGCCTGGCATTAATTCTGACTGGTCTATGCCTGTGTCATATGGATTAAATATTTTGAGTCACCCTGTAAATATAACTGAATATACTCAAACACACACACACACTTAATATATCTCAAATTCTGCTAATAGGGGTGCAGAATGAGAAGAAAATAGGTTGCTATGAAAGAATAATGGAAGGATCAAATTTAACTTGAGATTAGTGAATATTACAATATTCTGTAAACTGAAAGATAAGTAGGCTGAAATATGTCATGTATGCTGTAGAAACTAATGAAACTATTTAAACAGGGGAATATCACAGCCTGTTGGACACTTTAGGCATAATATTGGTGACAGGAGATGAGCCTAGAGGCACAGGATTAGACACAATGAGAGGACAAGTTTTGGCTGTGTAAGAAGGGAAGAAAATGTTCGTAGGGGATACTAGAGATGAATAAAATATGTGTGGTTAGTATTCTAGAGTAACTCATTGTCTGGACAAAGAGTGATGGAAGCAGACACATGCCAAGTGATATCACAGAGGCAATCACACCTGGAGCCAAAGCCCTTCCTAATGTTGGACATGAGTTAAATCTAGAATCCATTTGTAAGCTTAGTAGCTTCAGAAATGCAATGCTGTCAAACTTTAGGACATTGGTTGACATTGATTCCCACTCACCAAACCCAGAGGAGACTCATTAAAAAATCACATTGCCAGTTAACCAATTTGTTGTGAGAGAGTATCCAGCAAGCTTATCAGTGCTGGCCACTTGCTTAATTTGTGAGCATAAAACAATAAATTTCTATGTGTGTGTGTACACAATCATGTTGTATATTCTAAGGCTCCATGTAAAGCTTAGTTATAATCTTTTCAATATCTTGTTTTCTCATTGGTTAATTGTAAGGAATGTCACTTAAGAACTCTATTTTAAATAATTTTTGAGTACTGAACAAATACCTGGTTCTGTTTGTTTTCTTCAGACAACAGCCTTTCTTCTACATACATGTTTCCTTAGTTGTACTCCATAAAACTATTTATCTCTACTTAATCCTTACTGTACTTGGAAAGCAACTCTGACTACATCAGAATCCTCTATTTAATGAAATTCAAGCTCCACAAGCTACTGATCACTAATTTTCTTCTATCTGGTGATTTCTTTCCACACCAATTTGCTAAGTTCTTCTAAAATTTACTTAGTAATTTGCCCTCATTTATGCTGATTTTCAGTTATAATTGTTGAGGGGATTTTCTGATTGAAAAATAGTCTACATTCACCATTTGTACTTATTTATAAGATATATCTTTAAACATTTCTTCCAGCTATCTACCAGTCATTTGGCTTCATAATACTTAAAACATAATCATCCTCCATATTTTTTGCTTTGAAATTTTAATTTTTTTTACTTAGAAACAATATTATATCTGGAATATCTCTAAGTAATCCTAGGGCCTGGCACTGTAGTGGTTTATGTGGTGACACTAGCCAGTTTGTGAATAGATAATTAAAATTTTTCTGTATGAAAATGTCTTTGAAACTCAATTGCTGTTTCAAAGGATTAGATTCTTTACAAAATAACAAAATTTTAAAAATATATAAATGTATACCTTTAATTTTTAATGTACTGTTGGTAGTAATGTAAATTAATACAGCCACTATGGAGAACAGTATGGAGATTCCTTTAAAAAACTAGAAATAAAGTTACCATATGATCCAGTAGTCCCACTACTGGGGGTAGCACCTAAGAAAATCATAATTCAAAAAGATACATGTATTCCAATGTTCATTGCAGCACTATTAGCAACAGACAGGACATGGAAACACCCTTGATGTTCATCAACAGATGAATGGATAAAGAAGTTGTGATACTTATATACAATGGAATATTAGCCATAAAGAGGAATGTATTCGAGTCAGGTGAACTAACATGAATAACCTCGAGGCTGTTATACAGAGTCATAACACAGTAAGTTATACAGAATAAGTCAGAAAGAGGAAAACAAATATTGTATATTAATGCATATATACGGAGCCTAGAAAAATGGTACTGATGAACCGATCTGTAGGGAAGAAATATAGATGCAGACAAAGAGAATGGATCGACTTGTGGACACAGTGGAGGAAGTAGAGGGAGGGATGAGCGAAAAGTGTAGCACTGAAAATATATACATTCGGTTCAGTTCAGTCGCTAACTCATGTCCGACTCTTTGCAACCCCATGAATCACAGCACACCAGGCCTCTCTATCCATCACCAACTCTCGGAGTTCACTCAAATTCATGTCCATGGAGTCAGTGATGCCATTCAGCCTTCTCATCCTCTGTCATCCCATTTTCCTCCTGCCCCCAATCCCTGTCATCCCATTTTCCTCCTGCCCCCAATCCCTCCCAGCATCAGAGTCTTTTCCAATGAGTCAATGCTTCACATGAGGTGGCCAAAGTATTGGAGTTTCAGCTTCAACATCATTCTTTCCAAAGAAATCCCAGGGCTGATCTCCTTCAGAAGGGACTGGTTGGATCTCCTTGCAGTCCAAGGGACGCTCAAGAGTCTTCTCCAGCACCACAGTTCAAAAGCATCAATTCTTCGGCTCTCAGCTTTCTTCACAGTCCAACTCTCACATCCCTACATGACCACAGGGAAAACCATAGCCTTGACTAGATTGGACCTTTGTTGGCAAAGTAATATCTCTGCTTTTTAATATGCTATCTAGGTTGGTCATAACTTTCCTTCCAAGGAGTAAGTGTCTTTTAATTTCATGGCTGCAGTCACCATCTGCAGTGATTTTGGAGCCCCCCAAAATAAAGTCTGACACTGTTTCCACTATTTCCCCATCTATTTGCCAGGAAGTGATGTGACCAGATGCCATGATCTTCGTTTTCTGAATGTTGAGCTTTAAGCCAACTTTTTCACTCTCCTCTTTCACTTTCATCAACAGGCTTTTTAGTTCCTCTTCTGCCATAAGGGTAGTGTCATCTGCATATCTGAGGTTATTGATATTTCTCCAGGCAATCTTGATTCCAGCTTGTACTTCTTCCAGCCCAGCATTTCTCATGATGTACTCTGCATATAAATTAAATAAGCAGGGTGAAATATAGAGCCTCGATGTACTCCTTTCCCGTTTTGGAACCAGTCTGTTGTTCCAGGTCCAGTTCTAACTGTTGCTTCCTGACCTGCATATAGGTTTCTCAAGAGGCAGGTCAGGTGGTCTGGTATTCCCGTATCTTTCAGAATTTTTCAAAGTTTATTGTGATCTACACAGTCAAAGGCTTTGGCATAGTCAATAAAGCAGAAATAGATGTTTTGCTGGAACTCTCTTGCTTTTTCCATGATCCAGCGGATGTTGGCAATTTGATCTCTGGTTCCTCTGCCTTTTCGAAAACCAGCTTGAGCATCTGGAAGTTCACGTTTCACGTATTGCTAAAGCCTGGCTTGGAGAATTTTAAGCATTACTTTACTACTGTGTGAGATGAGTGCAATTGTGTGGTAGTTTGAACATTCTTTGGCATTGCTTTTCTTTGGGATTGGAATGAAAACTGACTTTTCCAATCCTGTGGCCACTGCTGAGTTTTCCAAATTTGCTGGCATATTGAGTGCAGCACTTTCACAGCATCATCTTTCAGGATTTGGAATAGCTCACCTGGAATTTTATCACCTCCAATAGCTTTGTTCGTAGTGATGCTTTCTAAGGCCCACTTGACTTCACATTCCAGGATGTCTGGCTCTAGGTGAGTGATCACACCATCATGATTATCTGGGTCGTGAAGCTCTTTTTTGTACAGTTCTTCTGTGTATTCTTGCCATCTCTTCTTAATATCTTCTGCTTCTGTTAGGTCCATACCATTTCTGTCCTTTATTGAGCCCATCTTTGCATGAAATGATCCCTTGGTATCTCTAATTTTCTTGAAGAGATCTCTCGTCTTTCCCATTCTGTTGTTTTCCTCTATTTCTTTACATTGATCGCTGAGGAAGGCTTTCTTATCTCTCCCTGCTATTCTTTGGAACTCTGCATTCAGATGCTTATATCTCCTTTTCTCCTTTGCTTTTCACTTCTCTTCTTTTCACAGCTATTTGTCAGGCCTACTCAGACAGCCATTTGGCTTTTTTGCATTTCTTTTCCATGGGGATGGTCTTGATCCCTGTCTCCTGTACAATTTCATGAACCTCCATCCATAGTTCATCAGGCACTCAGTCTATCAGATCTAGTTCCTTGAATCTATTTGTCACTTCCACTGTATAATCATAAGGGATTTGATTTAGGTCATACCTGAATATCTAGTGGTTTTCTCCACTTTCTTCAATTTAAGTCTGAATTTGGCAATAAGGAGTTCATGATCTGAGCCACAGTCAGCTCCTGGTCTTGTTTTTGCTGACTTTATAGAGCTTCTCCATCTTTGGCTGCAAAGAGTATAATCAATCTGTTTAGGTGTTGAGCATCTGGTGACGTCCATTTGTAGAGTCTTCTCTTGTGTTGTTGGAAGAGGGTGTTTGCTATGACCAGTGTGTTCTCTTGGCAAAACTCTATTAGCCTTTGCCCTGCTTCATTCCATACTCAAAGGCCAAATTGGCCTGTTAGTCCAGGTGTTTCTTGACTTCCTACTTTTGCATTCCTGTCCCCTATAATGAAAAGGCCATCTTTTTGGGGTGTTAATTCTAAAACATCTTGTAGGTCTTCATAGAACCGTTCAATGTCAGCCTCTTCAGCGTTACTGGATGGGGCATGAGCTTGGATTACCGTGATATTGAATGGTTTGCCTTGGAAATGAACAGAGATCATCCTGTCGTTTATGAGATTACATCCAAGTACTGCATTTTGGACTCTGTTGTTGACCATGATGGCTACCTCCATTTCTTCTGAGGGATTCCTGCCCACAGTAGTAGATATAATGGTCATCTGAGTTAAATTCACCTATTCCAGTCCATTTTAGTTCTCTGATTCCTAGAATGTTGATGTTCACTCTTGCCATCTCCTGTTTGACCACTTCCAATTTGCCTTGATTCATGGACCTAACGTTCCAGGTTACTATGAAATGTTGCTCTTTATAGCATCAAACCTTGCTTCTATCACCAGTTGTATCCAAAACTGGGTATTGTTTTTGCTTTGGCTCCATCCCTTCATTCTTTCTGGAATTATTTATCCACTGATCTCCAGTAGCATATTGGGCACCTACCAACCCAGGGAGTTCCCCTTTCAGTATCCCACCATTTTGCCTTTTCATACTGTTCTTGGGGTTCTCAAGGCAAGAATACTGAAGTGGTTTTCCATTCCCTTCTCCATTGGACCACATTCTGTCAGACCTCTCCATCATGACCCGTCCATCTTTGGTGGCCCCACACTGCATGGCTTAGTTTTATTGAGTTAGACAAGGCTGTGGTCTGTGTAATCAGATTAGCTAGTTTCCTGTGATTATAGCTTCAGTGTGCCTGCCCTCTGATGCCTCTCGCAACACCTACCATCTTACTTGGGTTTCTCTTACCTTGGACATGGGGAATCTCTTCATGGTTGCTCCAGCAAAGTGCAGCCACCTCTCCTTACCTAGGACGAGGGTTATCTCCTCACAGCCACCCCTCCTGACCTTGAACGTGGAGTAGCTCCTCTCGGCCCTCCTGGGCCCATAGTCACTGCTCCTTGGACATGGGGTTGCTCCTCTCGCCCGCCTCCCCTGACATTGGCCGTGGTGTAGCTCCTCTCAGCCGATGCCCCTGACCTCGAGCGTGCAGTAGCTCCTCTCAATATATACATTACCATGTTTGAAATGGATAGCTAGAATGAAGCTACTATGTAACACAGGAATCTCAGCCTGGTGCTCAGTGACAACTAGAGAGGTAGGAGGGAAGCTCAAAGAGAGAGGGGATATATTTAAACTTATGTCTGATTCATGTCATTGTACAGCAGAAACTAATACAATACTGTAAGCAATAATCCTTCAAATAAACTAAACCATAAATAAATGCAAATATTTGTATCTTTAATTTTTTTTAATCCTCATCTTGTATTACCAAGAGTTGATTGAGGAATTGCTTTGTATAGTTTTCCAAACAAGGCAATTAGTACTATGTGATAAGAGAAGACTCTACACATGGACATCACCAGATGGTCACTACTGAAATCAGATTGATTATATTCTTTGCAGTCGAAGACAGAAAAGCTCTATACAGTCAGCAAAAACAAGACCATGAGCTGACTGTGGTTCAGAACATGAACTCCTTATTGCAAAACCAGATTTAAAATGAAGAAAGTAGGGAAAACCGCTACACCATTCAGGTATTACCTAAATCAAATCCCTTACAACTATACAGTAGAAGTCACGAATAGATTCAAGGGATTAGATCTGATAGACAGACTGCCTGAAGAACTATGAACAGAGGTTCATGACATTGTACAGAAGGCAGGGTTCAAGACCACCCCCAAGAAAAAGAAATGAAAAAGGTAAAATGGCTCTTTGAGGAGGCCTTACAAATAGCTGTGAAAAGAAGAGAACCTAAAGACAAAGGAGAAAAGGAAAAATATACCTATTGGAATGCAGAGTTCTAAGGAATAGCAAGGAGAGATAAGAAAGCCTTTCTCAGTGATCAATGCAAAGAAATAGAGGAAAACAATAGAATGGCAAAGACTAGAGATTTCTTCAAGAAAATTAGGGATACCAAGGGAGCATTTCATGCAAAGATGGGCAAAATAAAGGACAGAAATGGTATGGACCTAACAGAAGCAGAAGATGTTAAAAAGAGATGGCAAGAATACACAGAAGAACTATTAAAAAAAAAAAAATCTTCGTGACCCAGATAACCACCATGGTGTGATCACTCACCTAGAGCAAGACATCCTGGAATGTGAAGTCAAGTGGGCCTTAGGAAGCATCATTATGAACAAAGCTATTGGAGGTGATAAAATTCCAGGTGAGCTATCTCAAATCCTGGAAGATGATGCTGTAAAAGTGCTGCACTCAATATGCCAGCAAATTTCGAAAACTCAGCAGTGTCCACAGGTCTGGAAAAGTTCAGTTTTCATTCCAATCCCAAAGAAAGGCAATGCCAAAGAATGTTGAAACTACTGCACAAATGCAGTCATCTCACATGCTAGCAAAGTAATGCTCAAAATTCTCCAAGCCAGGTTTCAACAATACGTAAACCGTGAACTTCCAGATGTTCAAGCTGGTTTTGGAAAAGGCAGAGGAACCAGAGATCATATTGCCAACTTCCAGTGGATCATAGAAAAAGCAAGAGAGTTTCAGAAACCCATCTACTTCTGCTTTATTGACTGCTCCAAAGCCTTTAACTGTGTTGATCACCATAGACTGTGGAAAATTTAAGAGATGGGAAAACCAGACCACCTTACCTGCCTCTTGAGAAATCTGTATGCTAGTCAGGAAGCAACATTTAGAACTGGACATGTAACAATAGACTGGTTCCAAATAGAAAAAGGAGTTTGTCAAGGCTGTGTATTGTAACCCTACTTATTTAACTTATATACAGAGTACATCATGTGAAATGCCAGGTTGGATGAAGCACAAGTTAGAACAAGATTTCCGGGAGAAGTATCAATAACTTCAGACATGAAGATGACACCACTCTTATTAAAAAAGTGAAGAACAACTTAATAGCCTCTTTTTAGTGAAAAGGAGAGTGAAAATTTTGGCTTACATTCAGAAAATTAAGATCATTGCATCCGGTCCCATCACTTCATGGCAAATAGATGGGGAAACAATGGAAATAGTGACAGACTTTATTTTTTTGACTCCAAAATCACTGCAGATGGTGACTGCAGCCATGAAATTAAAAGACGCTCCTTGGAAGAAAAGTTATGACCAACCTAGACAGCATATTAAAAAGCAAAGACATTATTTTACCAACAAAGATCTGTCTAGTCAGTGCTATGGTTTTTCTAGTAGTCATATATGGATGTGAAAGCTGGATTATAAAGAAAGCTGAGCACCAAAGAACTGATGCTTTTGAACTGTGGTGTTGGAGAAGACTCTTGAGAGTCCCTTGGACTGCAAGGAGATCCAACCAGTCCATCCTAAAGGAAATAAGTCCTGTGTGTTCACTGGAAGGACTGATACTGAAGCTGAAAATCCAATTCTTTGGTCATCTGATGCAAAGAACTGATTCATTGGAAAAGGCCCTGATGCTGGGAAAGACTGAAGGCAGGAGGAGAAAGGAACAACAAAGGATAAGATTGTTGGATGGCGTCACCAACTCAATGAACATGAGTTTGAGCAAACTCCACTCAACTCCGTGAGTTTGAGCAAACTCCAAAATCCCATGGACAGAGGAGCCTGGTAGGCTGCAGTCCATGGGGTCGCGAAGAGTCAGACACGACTGAACGACTTCACTTTCACTTTTCACTTTCATGCATTGGAGAAGGAAATGGCAACCCACTCCAGTGTTCTTGCCTGGAGAATCCCAGGGACGGGGGAGCCTGGTGGGCTGCCGTCTCTGGGATCGTCCGGAGTCGGACACGACTGAAGCAACGCAGCAGCAGCAGCAGCAGCATCAGAGCAACCATGTCCTGGCATAACATGGATGATATTACATGTGCATGGGTTAGTTGTTTGATCTCTCAAGCCAGTAATTAAAGAAAAAAAAAATGAACTATTTAAACAAGTGACATATGTACATATAATTACCCGACAGTCCACCGCTATCTGAAAATACTAAAAACATCCTCTTAGAGGTAAAGCTGTTATTGTGTCTTAAAACAGTAAAATAGCCTTTCCATCAAATATTTTGCAAGAAAGTTATGCATATTAGATTATGTAGTCAATTTCTTGTATAAAAAATTATAAAGAAATTTAATCACAAAATTTTACTGATATAGAAAATATGGTTTCATTTTTGTCTACTCTTAAGTTTTTAAACCATATACATTTAGAGAAATAATATAAAGCATATTTTTAAAATAACTGTTTTCTCACAGCATCTCTTTTATTCTTCCATTAAAGATCCTCATATCTTCAGGAAACTAAGAATGTGTTGGTATGATGTACATGTTTAAAATTTTCTTTCCAACAACACATTAAAAATTTGAATTCAGTGCTGAAGCATAAAATATTTTTCAAAAACCCATATCTGGTTTTATTTTATACCTATTCTGATTTTTTATATCCAAGATCAATTTTGTAGTTTGCTAAGATTTAAACAGCATAATGTAAGGAAGTCGAGGATAAGCTATATAACCTGACTTTCCTGAGAATCTTGCGGACTTCATGGCAGTTGTGGCCTGGCAGATTGTATGTAAACAGATCATAAATCACAGCCAGGGAGGATTTCAGTCACTGGTTGTATGGCAGAAATATAAGCCAAATGAGCACATGCCATGGGGAAAATTAGTATCTAACTGAGGTAATAAATGATCCCAAGCTTTGTTAAAAATTATGTTTCTAAATAATGAATATCTTTACATCCAGTAAAACAGAAACACTATTAAAATCTAAGTTTAAAATATTTTAAAAGTCTATGTTTTAAATAATTGTTGATTTGGTTCATCAACTATATTAAAGGCCATATAATTGATCAAGCTTAAAAGGGTATACTTAAAAGAATAGTTTTACTTTAAAATCGTGTTGAATGCTTTCTAAAACTTTCAATAATGCTTCTAACAAAATTTTTAAAAGAAATACTTTTGGCTTATTTTGAATATTTCACATGAATTCTAGAAAAAAAAATAGAAAATACAAAGAGTTTGTTTTAAACCATCCATGACTCCGCCGTCCAGAGAAAATACTGGGAAAATGTAGGCTTTTTTTTTCTAGTATTTTACATGAATTTTAATGAAATAGTAAACAAATAATATATATCACATTCTATCTAATGTTTTAGCCAATTATATTTTAGGTATTTTCTTATGCAGGTAAATATTCTTCATCATCATGATTTTTAATAGTTGCATAATTTTTGTTTACTATTTTACCAGAGTCTGTTCATTTCTAGAAGGCTGGTTATTCAAATGGTTTCTCCCACCTGTTTTTCCTTTCAGTTCAGTTCAGTCACCCAGTCGTGTGACCCCATGGTCTGCAGCACGCCAGGCCTCCCTGTCCATCACCAACTCCCAGCGTTTACTCAAACTCATGTCCATTGAGTAGGTGATATCATCCAACTATCTCATCCGCTGTCATCCCCTTCTCCTCCTGCCTTCAGTCTTTCCCAGCATCAGGGTTTTTCCTTTACAAATATTATTATAATAAACATGTTAATGTATCAATCTTTGACTGCATTTCTGATGAGTTTCAAGAGGAATCACTAAGTCAGTGAGGATGAACTTTTTCAAAGCTCCTGATGATACATATTTCTAAATTGCTTTCTAGAAAGATTTATCCAATTCAGACTCCCAGCAAGAAGTATAAGAAATTGCCTAGATTATTCAACTAAGTTGCTGTTTTGAAACAAAGCTTATGTCATTTAGATAGAAGCTATAGGTGAGTAACCCACAAGTTCAAAAGCACTTCTTACAATTAAAATGTCCAGGAGAAAAACACAGTCAGCAAGAGCCTCATGGATTTCTCATGCCCAAATGAATTCACAGTGTTCAGTCCCTAGCTTTGCTGTTTCCAAACCAAGATATGAACATGTCCCTAGAGACTCAAGCACTTCAACCACACAGATTTATAAATCAGATGACCTTTAAAAAATAAATTTACATAGGGAAATATATATGCTAAGTAGGCCAAAATACTAATTTTAGCAAGCCAATATTCTTTCTCTGATTGGAAAGTTTTTGAAAACTAAAATCTAAAGATTAGTTTTTAGTACAGAATCATTTTATAAAGTAACTCAATGATAATAATGAGTTATATTTTCAAACTATTATAACCTAAAACATGCTGCTTTGCTATAGGTTATAAACTCACGTTGCTTGACAAACAAGTAATTGCTCTTTGAATTTTATTTTCTACCCTGCATACTGGGCATCACATTTCACTTATGTTTGGGTGTTTTTCAGTATGTAAGATTGTACTCTATCAATTTCTGTTAGGTTGTTATTTTAAAATCATTGTGCTCTCATCAGCAAAAGTACAAAATGTGCTTATACTTGGTTTTCTACAACTATCTCAACTTCCAACTTCCACAGGTGGTGGTGGTTGTTGTTGTTTTTGTATCAGTTGTTCATTCCAGAAATGAAATTATTAAAGCTTCCTCATTACGGAGATGCAAATTATTTGTGATATATACCATTCTGCATACTAATTAGAAGGTAATACATTGCAATCAGTCTTAAATTTCACTTTTCAAAAATCACATTAACCTTTGAAAGTGTGGTTCTTAAATTTGCAAACAGCCTAATTCTTATATCTAGCTTTCAGTCTCAATAGAAATATAATACTGGATGAGTTTCTTTCCCTCTCCAGGGCTCAGATTTGTCATCTGTAAGATGAAGATAATAATTTTAATAGCATAATCAGGGGGATTTTCCATGTAAAATAATTATAAACTAGTGCCCAAAATGTAGAAATGTAGAATGTAGTTATAATTATTTTTACTGTGACATAATACAAATAATCGTCTATCTTTTCCCACATGTTTGAAAAAAATATGTTCCATAATCTAAAAGGGTGTCATATACTCATAGGAACAAGTGATATGGAACAAACACATTCAAAAATAAAACATTATTTTAGAACCTCTGCAGTATCAGGATTTCTAATCCACATACCTTCTTATTTCAGTTTCCTGAAGATTTTTCTATTTTTAAATTTAGAAATGATTTTGAATTAAAAAGAACAATATGCATGTTTAAAAATTTAAGTCTATTCTCAATTTACCAAATATTGATACGTTCTTAGCCAAGTAAGAATATATTGCTGCTACTGCTACTGCTGATAAGTGGCTTCAGTCATGTCTGACTCTGTGCAACCCCATAGATGGCAGCCCATCAGGCTACACCGTCCACGGGATTCTCCAGGCAAGAACACTGGGGTGGGTTGCCATTTCCTTCTCCAATGCATGAAAGTGAAAAGTGAAAGTGAAGTCACTCAGTTGTGTCTGACCCTTAGCGACCCCATGGACTGCAGCCTACCAGGCTCCTCCATCCATGTGATTTTCCAGGCAAGAGTACTGGAATTGGGTGCCATTGCCTTCTCCAAATAATATATTACTAATTGGTAAATACAGAGAACATTCCTGTGAGAACTTGAGATTAAAATGAAGATACCTGCAAGTGTTATTATTTTGTCTTATTTTTGAAATATCCTAAGGTATGGGACAAGTGTATGAATATTGAACTGAAAATGGAAAATATCATTACTTGCAAATGATACAATTGCACATTAGAAAATTCAAAGAAATTGAAAAAAGCCTTTAAAAGATAATAAAACTGAATGAAAGATAAATATGCATTGGCTTTCCTCTAAAATAGTAATAACCAGGAAGAAATATGGTTAAAACAGATTAGTATTTACATGATTTCATAAGAAGCTTTTGAGTGAAAGATTTCTAAAACCTGAGTCATTAAGAGTTTATTTAAAGCTAAGCTTTCAGACTCAGGTGCTTATGAATTAATTGCATCATGTAAAATAATTAGTTTTTTTTCCCTTTGAACAAATGCTGATTAAATGCACTTGAGATTTTCAATATAGATAAAGAGATAAAATATATCATACATATAAATGTCAGAAAGTAGTAACACCATGTGAAAGATACTGCACTGTAACTAATTGAAAGTGGAAACATGACGAATATTGGCCTGGGATTTGAATGGTAGATAATATCTTCCTGTGCTCAGATAAGCATAAAGATTTAACAACCAAAAAAGATGGCTTAGGCCAGGAAATTTATGTAATATAATTGCTAAAAAAGCAAGATATTTTCCTCAAGAGAAACGGGAAAAGGGTGGTAAAATTTCTGGAACCCATATTATGTAAGAATATTTTTTAAATTAATTTTTTATTGAAGGATAATTGCTTTACAGAATTTTGCTCTTTTCTGTTAAACCTCAGCATGAATCAGCCATCAGTTCAGTTCAGTTTAGTCGCTCAGTTGTGTCCGACTCTTTGCGACCTCATAAATCGCAGCACGCCAGGCCTCCCTGTCCATCACCAACTCCCGGAGTTCACCCAAACTCACATCCATCTAGTCAGTGATGCCATCCAGCCATCTCATCCTCTGTCGTCCCCTTCTCCTCCTGCCCCCAATCCCTCCCAGCATCAGAGTCTTTTCCAATGAGTGAACTCTTTGCATGAGATCGCCCAAGTACTGGAGTTTCAGCTTTAGCATCATTCCTTCCAAAGAAATCCCAGGGCTGATCTCCTTCAGAATGGACTGGTTGGATCTCCTTGCAGTCCAAGGGACTCTCAAGAGTCTTCTCCAACACCACAGTTCAAAAGCATCAATTCATCCGCACTAAGCTTTCTTCACAGTCCAACTCTCACATCCATACATGACCACAAGAAAAACCATAGCCTTGACTAGACGGACCTTAGTTGGCAAAGTAATGTCTCTGTTTTTGAATATGCTGTCTAGGTTGGTCATAACATTTCTTCCAAGGAGTAAGCATCTTTTAATTTCATGGCTGCAATCACCATCTGCAGTGATTTTGGAGCCCAAAAAAATAAAGTCTGACACTGTTTCCACTGTTCCCCCATCTATTTCCCATGAAGTGATGGGACCAGATGCCATGATCTTCATTTTCTGAATGTTGAGCTTTAAGCCAACTTTTTCACTCTCCACTTTCACTTTCATCAAGAGGCTTTTTAGTTCCTCTTCACTTTCTGCCATGTGGTGTCATCTGCATATCTAAGGTTATTGATATTTCTCCCAGGAATCTTGATTCCAGCTTGTGCTTCTTCCAGCCCAGCGTTTCTCATGATATACTCTGATAGAATGTGGTCCACTGGAGAAGGGAATGGCAAACCACTTCAGTATTCTTGCCTTGAGAACCCCATGAACAGTATGAATCAGCCATAGGTATACATATGTCCCCTCCCTTTTGAAACTCCTTCCCATCTCCCTCCCCGTCCCACCCCTCTAGGTTGATACAGTACCCCTCTTTGAGTTTCCTGAGCCATACAGCAAATTCCCATTGGCTATCTATTTTACATACAGTAATGTAAATTTCTGTGTTAGTCTTTCCATACATCTCACCCACTCCTCCCCTCTCCCCATGTCCATAAGTCTTTTTCCTTTCTGTTTCTCCATAGCTGCCCTGTAAATAAATTCTTCAGTATCTTTTTTGTAGATTCCGTATATAAGTGTTAGAAAACAGTATTTATCTTTCTCTTTCTGACTCACTTCACTCCATATAATAGGTTCTAAGTTCATCCACCTCATTAGAACCGACTCAAAAGTGTTCCTTTTTATGGCTAAGTAATATTCCACTGTGTATATATACCACTATTTCTTTATCCATTTATCTATCACTGGACATCTAAGTTGCTTCCAAGTTCTAGCTATTGTAAGTAGCACTGCAATGAAAATGGGGTACATGTGTCTCTTTCCATTTAGGTTTCCTCAGGGTATATGCCTAGGACTGGGATTGCTAGGTCATATGGTGGTTTCATTCCTAGTTTTTTAGGGAATCTCCATACTGTCTTCCATAGTGGCTTTATCAATTTACATTCCCACCAACAGTGTAAGAGTCTTCCCTTTTCTCCCCACCCTCTCCAGCACTTACTACTTGTAGACTTTTTAATGAGGGCCATTCTGACCGGTATGAGGTGATAGATCATTGTAGTTTTGATTTGCATTTCTCTAATAATGAGTGATGTTGAGCATCTTTTCATGTCTATTTCATCTGTATATTTTCTTTGGAGAATGTCTGTTTAGGTCATTTTTCCACTTTTTGATTGGGTTGTTTGTCTTTATGGTATTGAGTTGTATGAGCTGCTTGTATGTTTTGGAAATTAATCCTTTGTCAGTTATTTTATTATTTTATTATTTTTTTATAAATATATTTTTATATTTATATATATATAAATATATATAAAAATAATAATTTATTATTATTTATTATTTTATTATTTTCTCCCATTCTGAGAGTTGTCTTTTCATCTTGCTTATTGTTTCCTTTGCTCTGAAAAAGCTTTTAAGTTTAATCAGGTCCTACTTGTTTATGTTTGTTTTTATTTCCATTACTCTAAGTAGTGGATCATAGAGTATCTTGCATTGATTTATGTCATATTTCTCCTTTTATGTCGGGTAGTGTCTGTCTTATGCATTGAGGTGCTCCTATGTTGGGTGCATAGATATTTACAATTGTTATCTCTTCCTCTTGGATTGATCCCTTGATCCTTATGTAGTGTCCTTCCTTATCTCTTGTAATCTTCTTTATTTTAAGGTCTATTTTTTTTTCTGATAAAAGGATTGCTACTCCAGCTTTCTTTTGCTTCCCATCTGCATGGAATATATTTTTCCATCCTCTCACTTTCTGTCTATATGTGCCTTGAGGTCTGAAGTGGGTTATTTGTAGACAGCATATATATGGTTCTTGTTTTTGTATCCATTCAGCCAGTTTGTGTCTTTTGGTTGGATCATTTAATCCATTTACATTTAGAGTAATTATCAATATATATATTTCTATTGTCATTTTCTAATTGTTTGGGGTTGATTTTGCAGATCTTTTTTCTTCTATTGTATTTCTCGACTGTATAAATCCATTTAACATTTGTTGTAAAGCCATTGTGGTAGTACTGAGTTCTCTTAACTTTTGCTTGTCTGACAAGATTTTTATTTCTCCATCAATTTTGAATGATTCTTGCTGGGTACATTAAGCTTGTTTGTGGATTTTTCCTTTTCAATACTTTAAATATAACCTGCCATTCCCTTCTGGCCTGGAGAGTTTCTGCTGAAAGATAAGCTGTTAAGTGTATGTATGTATTTCCTTTGTATGTTACTTGTTGCTTCTCCCTTCTGCTTTTAATATTCTTTCTTTGTGTTTGGTCTTTGTTAGTTTGATTAGTATGTGTCTTGTCGTGTTTCTCCTTAGGTTATCCTGTCTGGGACTCTTTGTGCCTCTTGGACTTGAATGGCTATTTCTTTTTCCGTGTTGGGGAAAATTTCAACTAGAATCTCTTCAAAAATTTTCTCATACCATTTCTTTTCCTCTTAATTCTTCTGAGACCTCTATGATTTGAATGTTGGTGCATTTGATATGGTCCCAGAGGTCTCTGAGACTGTGCTCAGCTCTTCTCATTCTTTTTACTTTATTCTACTCTTCAGAAGTTATTTCCACCATTTCTCTTCCAGCTCACTGATTCATTCTTCTGCTTTGGATATTCTGATACTGATTCCTTCTAGAGTATTTTTAATTTCAATAATTGTATTGTTTGTCTCTGTATGCTTATTCTTTAATTCTTCTAGGTCTTTCTTAATTGATTCTTGATTTTCTCCATTTTGTTTCCAAGGTTTTTGATCATCTTCACTATCATTATTCTGAATTCTTTTTCAGATAACTGTCCTATTTCCTCTTCATTTATTTGGACTTCTGTGTTTCTAGTTTGTTCCTTCATTTGTGCAGTATTTCTCTGCCTTTATTTATTTATTTTCTTTTAAGTTATTGTGTTTGAGGTCTCCTTTTCCCAGGCTTCAAGGAAAGTTGACTTCCTTCCTTTCCTTCAAGAAAGGTTGAATTCTTTCTTCCTTGTGGTTGCTCCAGTGGTTTGTGTGAGCTTCATATAGGGTGAGATTTGTGCTGAGTTTTTGTTTGTTTATTTTTTCTCTGATGGGCATGGCTGAGTGAGGTGGTACTCCTGTCTGCTGATGATTGTGTTTGTATTTTTGTTTTGTTTGTTGTTTAGATGAAGCATCCTGCACAGGTAGCTACTGGTGGTTGGGTGATACCAGTCTTGTATTCAGGTGGTTTCCTTTGTATGAGTTCTCACTATTTGAAACTCCTTAGGCTTAGTTCTCTGGTAATCTAGGGTCTTAGAGTCAGTGTTCCCACTCCAAAGGCTCAGAGTTTGATCTCTGGTCAGGAACTAATGATTCCACAAGTGGTTTGTTATGGCATTAAGGGACAGTAAAACACATATCAAAAAAACAGAAACCAAAGATGAACCCCAAACAAATGTCATTACAAAATCAGTTCAGTTCAGCTCAGTGGCTCAGCCTGTCTGACTCTTTGCAACCGCATGGACTGCAATATGCCAGGCCTCCCTGTCCATCATCACTCCTGGAGTTTACTCAAAGTCATGCCCCTTGAGTCGGTGATGCCATCCAACCATCTCATCCTCTGTTGTCCCATTATCCTCCCACCTTCAATCTTTCTAAGCATCAGGGTCTTTTCCAATGAGTCAGCCCTTCATATCCGGTGGCCAAAGTATTGGAGTTTCAGCTTCAACATCAATCCTTCCAATGAACACTCCTGATGGATTTCCTTTAGGATAGACTGGTTGGATCTCCTTGCATTCCAAGGGACTCTTAAGAGTCTTGTCCAACACCAGAGCTCAAAAGCATCAATTCTTCGGTGCTCAGCTTTCTTTATCGTCCAACTCTCACATCTATACATGACTACTGGAAAAACCATAGCCTTGACTAGACGGACTTTTGTTGGCAAAGTAATGTCTCTGGTTTTTAATATGCCGTCTAGGTTGGTCATAACTATCCTTCCAAGGAGTAAACACCTTTTAATTTCATGGCTGCAGTCACCATCTGCAGTGATTTTGGAGCCCAGAAAAATAAAAGTCTGCCACTGTTTCCACTGTTTGCCCATCAATTTGCCATGAAGTGATGGGACCAGATGCCATGATCTTAGTTTTCTGAATGTTGAGCTTTAAGCCAACTTTTTCGCTCTCCTCTTTCACTTTCATCAAGAGCCTTGTTAGTTCTTCTTCACTTTCTGCCATAAGGGTGGTGTCATCTGCATATCTGAAGTTATTGATATTTCTCCCAGGAATCTTGATTCCAGCTTGTGCTTCATCCAGCCCAGCATTTCTCATGATGTACTCTGCATATAAGTTACATAAGCAGTGTGACAATATACAGCCTTGACATATCTCTTTTCCTATTTGGAACCATTCTGTTGTTGGGGGGAGGGAAAAAGAAGAAAAAAATTCTGAAAGAATCTACAGAACAAGTCAAAAAATAAGAATAATAAACGTTGAGTCACTGCTGTGAGAGTCCTTTCCCACGGTGGGAATCACAGTCCACCTTACCACCCTAGGATGCCCTCCAACACTGTACTGATCTCTGAACCTGCTATGGGCACTGCTCAGATTCTAATCTGGTCCTACTCCTGTGTGTTTTTGCCTGCAATGTCCGCAGCTATCAGAGCTAATGTGTTTTCTTTGGTGGGAGCTCTCAATGGCCTTTTATGTATTCCACAGACAGTCTGCTTAGTTGATATGTGGATTTAATCTGCAGCTTGTACAAATTTTTTCCTTAGCCACACTGCCCCTGGATTTCAGTTGTGGTTTTATTTCCACCTCTACATGTGAGTCGTCCACTGGGGTTTAGCTCCTGAGGCTGCCTTGGAGGGCTTGGGTTTGCCCCTGTGAGGGCCAGGTGTGGAAGTGGTGCAGTTGCTTAGGTCACAGGGGTTCTGGCAGTACCAGGTACTCAGTGGGGTTGGCAGCTAGGGAAGCAGGAAATATAGTGTTCTAGAAGGGTGTGGCAACTGATATTGGCTGATACGCTCCAGTATTCTTGCCTGGAAAACCCCCTCTCTGACAGAGAAGCCTGGCAGGCCACAGTCTACAAAGAGTTGCAAAGAGTTGGACAGGCCCGAAGTGACCCCGTGCATATAAACACAAGACTTTTTTTTTTTTTTTTGGCCTGTGGCAGCTCTGCCCAGTGAGAGTTGAAGCTGAAGGTGGTGCAGCTGCTTGGCTTGCAGGGACCCTGGTGGCGACAAGTGTTCAGGGACACAAACTGCATTCGTGACAGGAGTTATGGCCCTATCAGAGTCTTTATTCAAGCCTCTTGTAGCTGGTGATCAGAAGGCCTCTTTGGCCAGTACTTCTCTGTAGCTCCACCCCTTCAGGCTCTTAGAGGGATCCCTTGCCTGGGGTCCTTCTCTGTTGTTCCACGAGTCAGGCACATAGATGGGCTCCCCTGACTGGGATCCTACTCTGTAGATCAGTGCATCAGGCTCTTAAAGTGGCACTCTGGGTTGGGTTCTACTCTGTAGTTCAGCATGTCAGACCTTTGTTGGGCCAGCCTCTCTATTGTTCAATTTCCAATGCTGGCGTGTGGAGAGAGAGAGGGGATGGTGATGGCTCCACCGCCTATGCATGACTCAGCAGTATGCCTTGCTTCCATGGCTGCCTGGCTTTCCTCCACAGGTATTTCCCACCACAATCTCCTCCCTCACATCCCCTCCATCCATCTCTCTGCAGTCAACAGCAGCCCTCTCACTGGGATTGCTCCACAATCCCTAAACTCCAGCTTCCAGCTGCTGCCCCTTCCAGGAGACATACATTCCTGCCCGGCATATGAATGGCTACAGCAAGGACTGTCTGATCCTTATTTCATTAAGGCTGTCACAGATAAGCTGTTTCACTCCCAGCCTTAAATGTTTCTCCTCTGACTCAGACAATTGCCCCTCTGTGGGGATCGGACTCCTGCTTCAGTTCCCCCACCTGCTGAGGGCAGGTCCAGTCCTACTAAGACTCCTGTTTTTCCCCCTAGTTTCTCCATCCTACCTAGTTTTGCTTGGGTCTGTATATTCTTTTCACTGGTCAGGTACCCCTGTCCACTCTAAGCTGGTGTTCTGCATGCACTTCTATGTCTAAAGGTGTATTCCTGATGTATTCCTGGAGAGAGATATACTTCGCGTCCACCTACTCCTCTGACATCTTGTTCTCCTCTCTGTAAAGGGAATATTTAAAGGATAGGAAACATTTCAAGTAAGGCTTACTGCCTGGGAGCTTCCTAGGAAATAATGTGAAAGGATAGGAAGAAAATGCATGGATACAAATTTTGGCAAACTATAGCAAAAGATGGTCTAGAAACTACGTTTATCTGACAAGAAACAAATTTCCCTATCACATCATAAATTCTCCATTACTGAAGATGTTGGAAATGGGTTTTTTGTTGTTTAGTTGCTAAGTCATGTCAGATTCTTTTGAGACCCCATGGACTGTAGCCCACCAGACTCTTCTGTCCATGGGATTTCCAAGGCAATAATAGTGGAGTGGCTTGCCATTTCCTTCTCCAGGGTATCTTCCTGACCTAGTAAAGGATTGAACCTGAGTCCCCTACATTGGCCACCAGGAAAATGGATACCTACATAAATTGGGAGGTTGGCCTGATACTTCCTGAGATTCACTTCACTGTAAGGACTCTATCTAAGCTTTAAAATGAAGCAGTGCTTTAAATAAGTGTTTTGTATTTAAAAACACTCCTATCACTTTAATTATTTGCTCTTACATGTCAGTTTCCACAGATTAATTTCAAAGACTGTTTTATTTTTCTTTGAAGCATTTTATATCGGTGTATAATATGTTTGTGGGCTATCTATAACCTGAGATTGCTATCTTATGAGTTGTGTTCAAAAAACACATCATATATTTGCTATATCTTGTGAGATATTTCAGCTCAGCAAATGTTAAAATTATTTCTTATATGAAATAATTGAAACAAAAGAGATCATATCAGTTTATATCCAAATATTCTTAGAGTCATATTTGCTTGAGTACTTTGAAACATCTAATATCTGCCTGTATTAATATATAGTTCTAAAATATCACCCTGTTTTCATATTATAAACTGTATACCATATTTTACTTCAGAGTACATTTTCTATTTTTCCTAATTTATAAGAAAAAATATATTGTTTTCCGATTACAGATACATGTCTGTATCTCCAACCTGACTCTCCCACACCACAAATTGAGGCTCCCTGTTCTTGGAGATAAGTTGATTCTGACAGTTTAAACCTCATGATTTTTGCACCATGCCATTAGAATATTGAGGGTCTCTTCTGATTGTTTAATACACAAACCGGAAAGGAAACCTTTTACTTTTTTTTTTAACTTCCAGAAATTATCCCCTAATACTTCCTAGTATCGCAAGGATGTTGATTAGATTACATTTCAATACCTTAACTACCCACTAAGGCCAGTGAATAGGAAATATCAGTTTGCTTTAACTGATTAAGGTTACCTTTAGGCCATCTGTGGGGTCCCATAGAGTCACACACGACTGAAGCGACTTAGCAGCAGCAGCAGCAGCAGTAGGCTGATTGTAGAACCAGTCCCACTAAAATCATATGAGTTCAGAATGAAGTTGTAATATAGGAAAATAAATAAATAAATAAATAAATGGATCTACAGTAGCAAACAAAACAACAAATCCCCTCTACATATGGATCCCTGAACCCAAAGATCCTTCCAATTCCTAACAAAGAGCATCCTGAATATTCACTCCTCTTAACTTTACTTAAGATTTATAATTGTGAGTTATTTCAATCACTTTGAAAGAAAAAAAAATAATTAGTACCATATGAAGTCTTAAACCTTGATAATTAGAATTTTCATAATTGTTTGCTTATGGAATTAAATTTTTCCAGTTGCATAAACTACTTCTATCTTTCATAGATTCTGAAAGATATTTGTTCAATTTTTAAAATAGAATTTAAAAATACTATAAATGAGTAGTAAAACGTAAAAAGGAGAAATTTCGTGTATATAGCAAACATTAGCACCATCTCTATTGGAAAAACATTTATAAAACTGCAAAATAACGACTGGAAAAAATGTAAAAAACTATAAAAATCAATAGATCTACAAAAGCTTTTCATTCTGAAACCATAGGTAGAAAGTAAATGAATAACTCTGTTTTAGTATGGCCTAAATATAATAGCTTTCAAATGTCATAGTTTTTTACTTATAAAATTTAAAACACCCTTAGCAGTAGGTCCCAAAGTGTGAGTTACCTGCAGAAGAATTATTTAGAAGGCTTAATTAAAATTAACATTCTGTGTACCCTAAGTTTGAGGATCTCCTAATTTATAAATCTTACAGGTGTTTGATTCATGGCACCTACAAAGTTTTCAATATCAGTAGACATCTATGCTGGCATTCCTGCCATATCTAATAATGTTTATGATATCTTGCAAAGATATTTGTGCTTACATAAGTTTGCTACTCTGAGAAGCCGATGGCACCCCACTCCAGTACTCTTGCCTGAAAATCCCATGCATGGAGGAGCTTGGTAGGCTGCAGTCCATGGGGTCGCTAGGAGTCTGACACGACCGAGCGACTTCATTTTCAGTTTTCACTTTCACGCATTAGAGAAGGAAATGCCAACCCACTCCAGTGTTCTTGCCTGGAGAATCCCAGGGACGGGGGAGCCTGGTGGGATGCCGTCTATGGGGTCGCCCAGAGTCGGACACGACTGAAGCGACTTAGCAGCAGCAGCAGCAAGTTTGCTACTGAGCTTGTGATCTGGGAACACAGTATTATCAGGCAGCACAGGATTCCTAATGAGTTGAATTCAGTTTATGTCTTTAGACTGCCACGTTTCAAGTTCTGATCCCAACACTTCCCAGCTGTATGTTCTCAGGAGCGTTCACTAATCTTTCTGAGACTTGTTTGACTCTGGAGTGAAATATATTAAAAAAAAAAAATCTAAGTTTTATAAAATCTCCTTAAGGAAAAAATATGTGCTTATGTCTTCCTAGAATTGTTTATGCAAATGTTTGTTGTAATGGTGGTAAGAATACTTAACATGAGATATATGCTTAACAAAAATTTGTGTACAATACTGTATTGTTAAATATCGACACAGTATTATCAGCTAATCTCTAGAACTTATTCATCTTGCATAACTGAAACTTTCTGCCACTAAACCATTTGCCTCTCTCCAATTTCCAACAGTCTACTCTCTGTTTCCGTGAATTTAACTCTTTTAAATACCTCATATCAGTGAAACACTACAGTATTTGTCCCGAAAAGCTTTTAACACTATACCTTCTGTTACAAAAATACTAACCAATGCTGGAAATTAAAGTTGTTACTTCACTGTCAAATACTTTATTTGCCTCTTTAAGTGTAGTATTATAGTCTGTATTACATAAAAGAAGTAATTACAACAATAAGCACTTGCTTACAAAATTACACTTGAACATAATTTCATAAAAAATAGTTTAATGTGGTAGCTGCCCTTAGGCCATACCATATGTGTCTTATAAGAGAAAAATGACTGTCTATATTTCTTTAGAAAGGGCCCCCGCCGTCACCTCCTCCTTTCTTAGGAATATCTAGTTTTGAACAGTTTTCTTTCTTGGAGCTATTCTTAATATTATATACTTCTTTTTTTAATTTTAATTATACATAGTTAGGTATCATTTACATGTAATAAAATCTGTGCTCCTAACTGTACAAGCTTGATGACTTTTGATAAGTGTGCATACACTTTTGTAACCATCACTAAGATCAATATAAAGAACCTTTTCATTATCCAAAAAGTTCCCTTGTGCCCCTTTGCTAACTCTCCCCTCCCTTTCCCAGGAAACACTGTTGTGGTTTTTATCACCATAGATCAGCTTGGTCTTTTCCTGAATGATATAGAAATGAAAAATTATGCACGTACTACTTCATGTCTGGCTTTTTTTGTTCTAGATGGTTTTTGAGATGCATTCATTTTATTCTGTGAATCAGTAGTTTGTTGTTGTTGTTTTAATTGAAGAGTATACATCCTGGAGTGTGAAGTCAAGTGGCCCTTAGGAAGCATTACTACAAATAAAGATAATGGAATTGATGGAATTCCAACTGAGCTATTTAAAATCCTAAAAGACGATGTTGTAAAGGTGCTGCACTCAATATGTCACAAATTTGGAAAACTTTCAACAGTGACCACAGGACTGGAAAAAGTCAGTTTTAATTCCAGTCCCAAAGAAGGGCAGTGCCAAAGAATATTCAAACTACCAGACAATTGAGCTCATTTCTCATGCTCGTAAATTTATGCTCAAAATCCTTCAAGCTATGCTTCAGCTGTACTTGAACGAAGAACTTACAGATGTGCAAGCTGGGTTTAAAAGGGCAGAGGAATCAGAGATCAAATTGTCAACATTTGTTGGATCATAGAGAAAGCAAGGGAATTCCAGAAAATATCTAGTTCTGCTTCGTTGAGTATGCTAAAGCCTTTGTGTGGATCACAGCAAACTGTATAACATTCTTAAAGAGATGAGAATATCAGACCACTTTATCTGTCTCCTGAAAACCTGTATGTGGGCTAAGAAGCAACAGTTACAACCTTACATGGAACAATTAACTGGTTTCAAGTAGGGAAAGGAGTACATCAAGGCTGTATATTGCCACCTTGTTTATTTAACTTATGTGCAGAGTACTTTATGGGAAATGGCAGTCTGGATGACTCAGAAGCTGCAATCAAGATTTCTGGGAGAAATACAACAACCTCAGAAGAGCGGATGATGCTACTCTAATGGCAGAAAGCAAAGAGGAACTAAAGAGACTGTTGATGAGGGTAAAACAGGAGAGTGAAAAAGCTGGCTTAAAGCTCAACCTTCAAAAAACTAAGATCATGGCATCCAGTCCTATCACTAGATGGGGAAAAAGTGGGAGTAGTGACAGATTTTATTTTCTTGGACTCCAAAATCATGTGGAGAGTGACTGTATCCATGAAATTAAAAGACACTTGCTCCTTGGAAGTAAAGCTTTTGGCAAACCTAGACAGCATATTAAAAAGCAAAAATATCACTTTGCCAACAAAGGTCCATATAGTCAAAGCCATGATTTTTCCAGTAGCCATGTACAGATGTATTGGTTGGATCATAAAGAAGCCTGAGCCCCAAAGAATTGTTGCTTTTCAGTTGTGGTACTGGAGAAGACTCTTAGGAGTCTCTTGGACAGCAAGGAGACCAAACCAGTCAATTCTAAAGGAAATCAACTCTGAATATTCATTGGAAGTACTGGCACTGAAGCTGAAGCTCCAATATTTTGGCCACCTGATGCAAAGAGCTGGCACATTGCAAAAGACCCTGATGCTGGGAAAAATTGAAAGCAAAAGGAGAAAAGGGCTGCAGAGGATGAGGTGATTGAAGAGCTTTACCAACTCAATGGACATGAGTTGGAGTAAGCTCCAGGAGATAGTGAAGGACGTGGAAGCCTGGCTTGCTATAGTACATGGGTCTCAAAGAGTTGGACACAGCTTAGTGACTGAACACAAACATTCCACTTTATGAACCATAGGATGTTTATTCTCTTCTTAATGGGCATTTGGGTTATTTCCAGTTTGGAAATATTGCAACCAAAGCTGCTATGAACATTGTTCAAATCATCTTGTGACCATATGTCTCCATTTCTCTTGGGTCAGTACCTCTCAGTGGAATTGCTGGATCAGAGTTTAGTGTATGTTAAACTTCACAAAAATTGCCAAATCGTTTTCCAAAGTAGTTCACCAGTATATACTCTTTCCAACTGTGTATGAGTATTAGATTTGCACTTTATGCTTACCAGTATTATCAGTCTTTTAAATTTAAGCCATCCTGTGTGTATGCTTCATTTAAAAACCTTTTCCTCTAATTCTTCTGTAAACACAAAACAATAATTCAGTTGAATGAATCACCAAAATGATGTGGAGCTTATATATTCAGGAATGTTCTTCTCTACTACTACATTATAATGATATATTTGAGTAAATTACTTAATCTCTCTGTCCATTTTCTGCCAAATGGGGATAAGTACTATACCCACCTTATAGGTCTGTTATGAAGATTAAGCAATTAACATATAAAAGTGCTTAGGACAGAGTCTGGCACACAGGAACATTCAATAGCAGTACTTATTAGTTACTAATAAGAACAAATGTAATTAATAAATGCTGTCAAAACCATGGTTAGTATTAAGGGTCAGAAATTTGCTAGCCATTTAGAGAACGATGATTGTTGAAACCACATGTTATCTGTTGTTATGAAGCTTATTCTTGTTAAAATGACTATCAGTTCAGTCGCTCAGTCGTGTCCAACTCTTTGCGACCCAATGAATCGCAGCACACCAGGCCTCCCTGTCCATCACCAACTCCCGGAGTTCACTCAGACTCACGTCCATCGAGTCAGTGATGCCATCCAGCCATCTCATCCTCTGTCATCCCCTTCTCCTCCTGCCCCCAATCCCTCCCAGCATCAGAGTCTTTTCCAGTGAGTCAACTCTTCGCATGAGGTGGCCAAAGTACTGGAGTTTCAGGTTTAGCATCATTCCTTCCAAAGAAATCCCAGGGCTGATCTCCTTCAGAATGGACTGGTTGGATCTCCTTGCAGTCCAAGGGACTCTCAAAAGTCTTCTCCAACACGACAGTTCAAAAGCATCAATTCTTGGGCGCTCAGCCTTCTTCACAGTCCAACTCTCACATCCATGCATGACCACAGGAAAAACCATAGCCTTGACTAGATGAACCTTTGTTGGCAAAGTAATGTCTCTGCTTTTGAATATGCTATCAGGGATGGTCATAACTTTCCTTCCAAGGAGTAAGTGTCTTTTAATTTTGTGGCTGCAGTCACCATCTGCAGTGATTTTGGAGCCCCCAAAAATAAAGTCTGACACTGTTTCCACTGTTTCCCCATCTATTTCCCATGAACTGATGGGACCAGATGCCATGATCTTCGTTTTCTGAATGTTGAGCTTTAAGCCAACATTTTCACTCTCCACTTTCACTTTCATCAAGAGGCTTTTTAGTTCCTCTTCACTTTGTGCCATAGGGGTGGTGTCATCTGCATATCTGAGGCTATTGATATTTCTTGTGGCAATCTTGATTCCAGCTTGTGTTTCTTCCAGTCCAGCGTTTCTCATGATGTACTCTGCATATAAGTTAAATAAGCAGGGTGACAATATACAGCCTTGATGTACTCTTTTTCCTATTTGGAACCAGTCTGTTGTTCCATGTCCAGTTCTAACTGTTGCTTCCAGACCTGCATACAAATTTCTCAAGAGGCAGATCAGGTGGTCTTATATTCCCATCTCTTTCAGATGTCCTTTAAGATGTCCCAAAAAAGATGTCCTTTTCATTATAGGGGACTGGAATGCAAAAGTAGGAAGTCAAGAAACACCTGGAGTAACAGGCAAATTTGGCCTTGGAATACGGAATGAAGCAGGGCAAAACTAATAGTTTTGCCAAGGAAATGCACTGCTCATAACAAACACCCTCTTCCAACAACACAAGAGAAGACTCTATACATGGACATCACCAGATGGTCAACACCAAAATCAGATTGATTATATTCTTTGCAGTCAAAGATGGAAAAGCTCTATACAGTCAGCAAAAACAAGACCAAGAGCTGACTGTGGCTCAGATCATGAACTCCTTACTGCCAAATTCAGATTTAAATTGAAGAAAGTAGGGAAAACCACTAGACCATTCAGGTATGACCTAAATCAAATCCCTTATGATTATACAGTGGAAGTGAGAAATAGATTTAAGGGACGTGATCTGTTACATAGAGTACCTGATGAACTATGAAATGAGGTTCATTACATTATACAGGAGACAGGGATCAAGACCATCCCTATGAAAAAGAAATGCAAAAAAGCAAAATGACTGACTGGGGAGGCCTTACAAATAGCTGTGAAAAGAAGAGAAGCAAAAAGCAAAGGAGAAAAGCAAAGATATAAGCATCTGAATGCAGAGTTCCAAAGAATAGCAAGAAGAGATAAGAAAGCCTTCTTCAGCGATCAATGCAAAGAAATAGAGGAAAATAACAGAATGGGAAAGACTAGAGATCTCTTCAAGAAAATCAGAGATACCAAAGGAACATTTCAGGCA
>NW_011495050.1:9640422-9663542 GCF_000754665.1 Bison bison bison
AAGTCAAGTGGGCCTTAGAAAGCATCACTACGAACAAAGCTAGAGGAGGTGATGGAATTCCAGTTGAGCTTTTCCAAATCCTGAAAGATGATGCTGTGAAAGTGCTGCACTCAATATGCCAGCAAATTTGGAAAACTCAGCAGTGGCCACAGGACTGAAAAAGGTCAGTTTTCATTCCAATCCCAAAGAAAGGCAATGCCAAAGAATGCTCAAACTACCGCACAATTGCACTCATCTCACACGCTAGTAAAGTAATGCTCAAAATTCTCCAAGCCAGGCTTCAGCAATATGTGAACTGTGAACTTCCTGATGTTCAAGCTTGTTTTAGAAAAGGCAGAGGAACCAGAGATCAGTTTGCCAACATCCGCTGGATCATGGAAAAAGCAAGAGCGTTCCAGAAAAACATTTATTTCTGCTTTATTGACTATGCCAAAGCCTTTGACTGTGTGGATCACAATAAACTGTGGAAAATTCTGAAAGAGATGGGAATATCAGACCACCTGATCTGCCTCTTGAGAAAATGAGTATAGCCCAGTTTAATATAAAGAGAGATACAAGTAGAGTATTTTCCCTTCTCATCTTAACTTTTTCCCCATTCATCTGAAAATAATGAGCCAAAAACAACAGCAACCAAAAAAATAAAACCTTTTATGCATACTATTGGAGAAGGCAATGACACGCCAGTACTCTTGCCTGGAAAATCCCATGGATGGAGGAGCCTGGTAGGCTGCAGTCCATGGGGTCGCGACAAGTCGGACATGACTGAGTGACTTCACTTTCACGTTTCACTTTCATGCATTAGAGACGGAAATGGCAACCCACTCCAGTGTTCTTGCCTGGAGAATCCCAGGGATGGAGGAGCCTGTTGAGCTGCCGTCTATGGGGTCACACAGAGTCGGACACGACTGAAGCGACTTAGCAGCAGCAGCATGCATACTGTATTTGATCAGGAAATTGTATAAGCAGCATCCTATGTAGAGGTTAATATACTACTTTATTTTAGCTTATCATTTTCAAAACTGTTAATAAGATTTTTTTTTCAGTTAAATCTTAGAAATTTGATTTTGTTGAACTGTCCCCTTTTATCCACAAAAATTCACATTTCTCAACTTTTAATGGTGTAATTCATGTTTTCCTTCATGTTTGAACTTTAGCTAAATTGCAGTTAAATAATCATGGGATAAGTTTTGTAAAAATAATTGCTCTCTACTGCATGTCTAGTTTTTATCTGTAAGGGTCATGAATATGGGTTAGGGCTATAAATTTTATGTCTCCTTTGTGTCACTAGAGCCCCTGGCATTTAGCGAGAGAAGAATATTTACTTAGCATCTCTGGTAGCTCAGCTGATAAAGAATCTGACTACAATACTGGAGATCCTGGTTTGATTCCTGGTTTGGGTAGATTCCCTGGAGAAGGGATAGGCTACCCACTCCAGAATTCTTGGGCTTCCTTGGTGGTTCAGATGGTAAAGAATCCGCCTGCAATGTGGGAGACCTGGGTTCAATCCCTGGGTTGGGAAGATCCCTTGGAGAAGGGAATGACTACCCTCTCTAGTATTCTGGCCTGGGGAATTCCATACACAGAGGAGTCTACAGGCAGGCTACAGTCCATGGGATCACAAAGAGTTGAACATGACCAAATAACTTTCACTTTCACTGTCCCAAGCACTCTGCTAAGCAATTCATATAAGTTTTCTACTTAAGTTCATACCTAAAGGCTTGGCACCAGATAGACACTCAATAAAACAAGAAAATGAAGAGCAAATAAAAAAGGAAAGGTTACTAGGTGGAAGCTAAGATAATGCATCAGAGAGACTCCCAAATATGGTGGCTTGAGAAAAATAGAAGTTTCTCTGTCTCTTGTATAATAGTCTTGTGCAGACAAGGTCTGCTGAGCCTCTCTGCTCTGACATCCTTTAGACCAAGATATTGGCCTTGTCTATGGTAGAACCTGACTCACCTGCATCATATTTGTATTCCAGCCTGTGGGAAAGATCAATTGGATAAAATGGAAAGTCATTTCCTTTTAAGGATAAACAGAACTTGTCCCCATCACTTCTGCTCATATTCTGTTGGTGGGCACTTCATCACAAAATTACATTTGTCTTCAGGAACCCCTGTGAATGGAGTTTCTAGGTTTGTGACCATATGTCCTAATAAAATCTAAAATGACAAAGGATAAAAGGGATACTGGGGGATACTGAGTTGTCTAAGCTACAGGCAAGAAAGAGAAAGTGGTAAAAGTGAAAGAAAAACATCTTTCTGAAGTGTGTCAAATTATGTAATTTTTAGATGGATATACTGAGGCTCAGAGTTAAGAAATTTACCTGTGATCTTATACTTTCTAAATTGCCAGAGTTGAGGTCTAAATACAGGTATTGCAATGCTGATAATAATGTTGATGATATTTCTGAGCTCTATATTCTTTCTATTATGTCTCATGCCTCCATAAATATTACTTGCATGTATAAACACTGTTCATTTAAAAATGTTTCTACAGATTTTGTACATTTATGCTATCATTATTGAGATAATTATTCCAGCCTCCAAAATGGAAGTGTTATTTTAAAATTATATTACCTTGCATAGTACTTTTCAAAGTATATACAGATATAGAACCTCATTTTATCAACTACAATACTTGTGAAGCATGGAGAGAAAGCATGATTATTACAGTTTTATACATGAGAAAATTTGCAAATGTTAATGTCTTGTAAATTCAGCCAGAGTACACAACAGTGACAAATGGCCACAACTAGAATCCTTTCCCTTTCATCCTGCCTCAGAATTCAGGACATACTTTGGAAAAGGTTCAGAAAATTCATTTAAAAGATCAGAAATGCAGTGTAAAAGCCTATATTGCAAATATCTTGCATCAAGGAGTTATTATACTGGATAATACTTGCTTTTAAATTTACTTAACCAAATTATAACTATCCATTTAAGAGTCTGTTGAGCACTAGCCACACTAAGATAAATAAGTTAAAATCTATGACCCCTTTGGCCAATTTAGGCTTCCCTGATAGCTCAGTTGGTAAAGAATCCGCCTGCAATGAAGGAGACCCTGGTTCACTTCCTGGGTTGGGAAGATTCACTGGAGAAGGGATAGGCTACCCAATCCGGTATTCTGGCCTGGAGAATTCCATGAAATACAGTCCAGGCATTGCAAAGAGTCAAACACAACGGAGTGACTTTCACTTCACTTCACTTGGTCAATTTCACACTGCCTAGAGAAAATTGGGCTTCCCTGGTGGCTCAAACAGTAAAGCGTCTGCCTGAAATGCGGAACACCGGGGTTCAATCCCTGGGTCGGGAATATCCCCTGGAGGAGGAAATGGCAACACACTCCAGTATCCTTGCCTGAAAAATTCTGTGGACTGTAGCAAGCCAGGCTCCTCAGTCCATGGGGTTGCAAAGAGTCGAACACGACTGAGCAACTTCACTCACTCACTCAGAGAAAATTGGAGGGCACAAACAGAACCTTGTGTGCACCAGGACCCAGGAGAAAGGAGCAATGACCCCACGAGAGACTGACCCAGACTTCCCTGTGAGTGTCCAAGAGTCTCCAACAGAGGTGTGGGTCATCAGTAGCCTGCTACAGGGTTGGGGGCACTGAATGTAGCAGTACATGCGTGGAAACTCTTGAGGGAGGTTGCCATTATCTTCATTACCTCCACCATAGTTTGAAGTGAAGTCGCTCAGTTGTGTCCAAATCTTTGCAACCCCATGGACTGTAGCCTACCAGGCTCCTCCATCCATAGGATTTTCCAGGCAAGAGTACTGGAGTGGGTTGCCATTTCCTTCTCCAGGGGATCTTCCCAACCCAGGGATTGAACCCAGGTGGGAACACAGCTCCACCCAACAACAGAAAATTGAATTAAAGATTTACTGAGCATGGCCCTGCCTATCAGAAAAACACCCAGTTTCCCCCTCAGTCAGTCTCTCCCATCAGGAAGCTTCCATAAGCCTCTTATCTTTCTCTATCAGACAGCAGACAGACTAAAAACCACAATCACAGAAAACAATGTAATCACGAAGACCACAGCCTTGTCTAACTCAGTGAAACTATGAGGCATGCCTTGTAGGGCCACCCAAGTTGTATGGGTCATGGAGGAGAGTTATGACAAAAGGTGACCCACTGGAGAAGGGAATAGCAAACCACTTCATATCCTTGCCTGAGAACCCCATGAACAATATGAAAAGGCAAAAAGATAGGACACTAAAAGACGAACTCCCCAGGTCAGTAGGTGCCCAATATGCTACTTGAGATCAGTGGAGAAATAACTCCAGAAAGAATGAAGAGGTGGACCCAAAGCGAAAACAACACCGAATTCTGGATATGACTGGTGATGGAAGTAAGGTCTGATGCTATAAAGACAGTATTGCATAGGAACCTGGAATATTGGTCCATGAATCAAGGCAAATTGAAAGTGATCAAATAGGAGATGGCAAGAGTAAATGTCAACATTTTAGGAATAAGTGAACTAAAATGGACTAGAATGGGTGAATTTAACTCATATGACCATTATATCTACTACTGCAGGCAAGAATCCCTTAGAAGAAATGGAGTAAGCATCATAGTCAACAAGAGTCCAAAATTCAGTACTTGGATAGAATCTCAAAAATGACAAAATTATCTCTGTTTGTTTTCAAGGCAAATCATTCATTATCATAGTAACCCAAGTCTCTGCCCCACACAGTAATGCTGAAGAAGCTGAAGTGGAATGGTTCTATGAAGACCAAAAGACCTTCTAGAACTACACCCAAAAAGGATGTCCTTTTCATTTTGGGGACTGGAATGCTAAAGTAGGAAGTCAAGAAACAGCTGGAGTAACAGGCAAATTTGGCCTTGGAGTACAGGATGAAGCAGGGGAAACACTCATAAAGTTTTGCCAAGATAATGCACTGGTCATAGCAAACACCCACTTCCAACCACACAAGAGAAGACTCTACACATGGATACCAGATGGTCAACATAGAAATCAGATTGATCATATTCTCTGCAGCCAAAGATGGAAAGCTCTAAACAGTCAGCAAAAACAAGACTGGGAGCTGACTGTGGCTCAGATCATGAACTCCTTATTGCCAAATTCAGACTTAAATTGAAGAAAACAGGGAAAACCACTAGACCATTCAGGAATGACCTAAACCAAGTCCTTTATGATTATACAGAGGAAGTGAGAATTAGACTTAAGGGACTAGGTCTGATAGACAGATTGATGAACTATGGGCACAAGTTCCTGACATTGTACAGGGGACAGGGATCAAGAATATCCCCAAGAAAAAGAAAAACAAAAAAGAAACTCGGTTGTCTGAGAAGGCCTTACAAAAGCTCTGAAAAGAAAAAATGCAAAAAGCAAAGGAGAAAAGGAAAAATATACCCATTTGAATGCAGAGTTCCAAAGAACAGCAAGGAGAGATAAGAAAGCCTTTCTCAGTGATCAGTGTAAAGAAATAGAGGAAAACAATAGAATGGGAAAGACTAGAGATCTCTTCAAGAAAACAGACATACCAAGGGAACATTTCATGCAAAGATGGGCTCAATAAAGGACAGAAATGGTATGGACCTAACAGAAACATAAGATATTAAGAATATGTGGCAAGAATACACAGAAGAACTATTCAAAAAGATCTTCACGACCCAGATAATCACAATGGTATGATCACTCACCTAGAGCCAGACATCATGGAATGTGAAGTCTAGTGGGCCTTAGGAAGCATCACTACAAACAAAGCTAATGAAGGAGATAGAATTCCAGTTGAACTATTTCAAATCCTAAAAGATGATGCTGTGAAAGTTCTGCACTCTATAGGCCAGCAAATTTGGAAAACTCAGCAGTGGCCACAGGACTGGAAAAGGTCAGTTTTCATTCCAATCCCAAAAAAGGCAATGCCAAAGAATGCTCCAACTACCGCACAATTGCACTCGTCTCACACACTAGTAAAGTAATGCTCAAAGTTCTCCAAGCCAGGTTTCAACAGTACATTAACCATGAACTTTCAAATATTCAAGCTTGTTTTAGAACAGGCAGCGGAACCAGAGATCAAATTGCCAACATCTGTTGGATTATCGAAAAAGCAAGACAGTTCTAGAAAACATCTATTTCTGCTTTATTGACTATGCCAAAGCCTTTGACTGTGTGGATCACAAGAAACTGTGGAAAATCCTGAAAATGATAGGAATACCAGACCACCTGGCCTGCCTCCTGAGAAATCTGTATGCAAGTCAGGAAGCAACAGTTAGAACTGGACATAGAATGACAAATTGGTTCTAAATAGGAAAAGGAATACATCAAGGCTGTATATTGTCACCCTGCTTATTTAACTTATATGCAGAGTACATCATGAGAAACACTGGGATGGATGAATCACAAGCTGGAATCAAGATTGCTGGGAGAAATATCAATAACCTGAGATATGCAGATGACACCATCCTTAAGGCAGAAAGCTAAGAACTGAAGAGCCTGTTGATGAAAATGAAAGAGGAGAGTGAAAGAGTTGACTTAAAGCTCATGATTCAGAAAAATAAGATCATGGCATCTGGTCCCATCACTTCATGACAAATAGACTGGAAAACAGTGACAGACTTTATTTTTTTGGCTCCAAAATCACTGCAGATGGTGACTGCAGCCATGAAATAGAAAGACTCTTATTCCTTGCAAGAAAATTTATGACCAACCTAGACAGCATATTAAAAACCAGAGACATTACTTTGCCAACAAAAGTCCATCTAGTCAAGGGTATGGTTTTCCAGTAGTCATGTATTGGTGTGAGAGTTGGATTATAAAGAAAGCTGAGCACTGAAGAATTGATACTTTTGAACTGTTGTTTTGAAGAAGACTCTTGACAGTCCCTTGGACTGCAAGGAGATCCAACCAGTCCATCCTAAAAGAAATGAATTCTGAATATTCGTTGGAAGGACTGATGTTGAAGCTGAAACTCCAATACTTTGGCCACTTGATGCGAAGAACTGACTCCTTTGCAAAGATTCTGATGCTGGGAAAGATTGAAGGCAGGAAGAGAACGGGACGACAGAGAATGAAATGATTCTATTGCATCATCAACTCAGTGGACATGAGTTTGAGTAAACTCCAGGAGTTGGTGATGGACTGGGAGGCCTGGGGTGCTGCACTCCATGGCGTCTCAGAGTCGGATACAACTGAGTGATAGAACCAAACTGAACTGATACCTGATTACTTCAGATTTCAAAGAGAAAATCCAAGAACAGAGTTAAAGACTTTTTTAAAAAGAAATCTTGGTCACATCATTATGAAAATTCATTACAGTATGATATATCAATGGATTAATTTAGTCACATAAGCAGAAAAGTTTGCAGTGAACTCAACAGAATGCCACTTTAGTGACTCCAGCAGAAATCCAAATGATCAGCTCTCTGTCAAATGTTAGTACTATATGAAGTTGATTACAGTGTGATAATTAGAATTTTCATAATTGTTTGCTTATTGAATTAAAGTTTTAAGTTATGTAAGTATTTGTATTCCTATAGATTCTCAAAGACATTTCAATCTTTAAAAATAAATTTAAAATACTGTAAGTAAATGAGGAATCAACAGTAAAAAGAATTTTCACATATGTAACAAATATTTAGCACTTCTATTATAAAATAGTTTGTAAAAACTTTGCAAAGTAGTCACCAGAAAAAACAGAAAAACTATAAAAGTCAACAGATCTTTTGTAATTTCAGCTTTTTAATCAGAAATCAAAACCTATCTCAAAGAAATTCTGTCTCTTGATCAGCTCTTTTCTCAGTGTCACTTCTTAAAATGGCAACAGTTGGTCTCAGGCTCTTAAATTTAAGTGAATCAGTTTTTACTTATATTTCTGTTTTTTGTCACTGTAAATGCTATCGCAACTTTCAATGTGAATTGAAGGAAAATGATAAAATTCAAGAAGCATATCAGAGATAACTCTTCCAGTCTCAGTAGTGGGCATGGGCTGGAGAAGTTATTAATAGATGATGTAAAGACTTTATACAATCTCAGTGATTGAGAACATGGACAATATTGGAGTTATTTTTAAGAAAAAGTTTAGTCTCTGCCTTTGATTAATTGATAGCATGTGAGGTTAGATGAGACCCAGCAAATGGAAAACTAAATGAAAATATATCCTCAAGTGGTAACTGGTATGTAGAATGAACATTGAATCATACAGGAGGAAACATCACTGAAATCTTGAGTATTGAAAAGTATCTTCTTAGATGCTAGAGAACCCCTTACATTTTTATGTAGTTATATGAGGTTTTTTTTCTCTCTTAATGATGCTACTATATTTATGAAGATTTTGACTTATTTGTAAGAAACAAATTTAATAAAAATACTGGAAGCCACAAAACTTGACTCTTACAAAAAATAGTACAAAATCTAACCAAAAAGAGTTTATTCTGTCATACAAGAAAAGCTTTCCATATCCAAATTATATTTTTTATTTAGTTCAGATCTGTATGGATATGTAGCTCAAAAACAAGCTCCAAAGAGAAAAAAAAAAAAAATCAACAAGGTCTTACTGCATGTCTACATCTTATCTACATATTTATTTTTGTATTAAGCAATTGTTTTATTCATCAGTTCAGTGAACATAAGTAACAATGAACCCCTCATCATGCCGGGGCTTCCCAGGTAACGCTAATGGCAAAAAACACACTTGCCAATGCAGGAGACGTAAGAGACATGGGTTCAATCCTTGGGATCCCCTGAAATAGGAAGTGATGCTCCACTCCAGTATTGTTGCTTGAAAAATTCCATGGACAGAAGAGCCTGGCAGACTAGAGTCCATGGGGCCGCAAAGAGTTGGACATGACTGAGCCCACACACACCTCACCATGCCAAAGGCTATGGGGAGATATGACTCCTAATCTGTGGTGTTTGCAATCTATTCTGCTGAAAGAGCATATTCAAATTATAGAGAAACTGTTCTTTAAATAAGTATACAATGAATTACAATTTTATTTTCCCTTTTATAAGATTTAAAAAGAGTGAAATAGAGCATAATTTGTTTGCTGGTTGGAAATGATAATTGACAGAAATACATGAAACATGTTGCAGATAATTAATCTACTGATGCTTCAACTGATTTCGACTATTGATTTTACTCCAAAAGCTATGCCTTTTTAACATTCTAATGTTGATGTAACTCTTCATTCCCCTTTTGGTTCAGGTAATAAAGCTTATATAAATCCAGTGAATTTCATCTAGATGTAGCCAACCTAACATCATCAGCCTCTAGCTGTGCTGGAATAAGAGCCTGTCTTTCAGCCAAGTGTAAAGTCCACATTGGATAAAGACTGGACACAAAACCATGAGTATTTCCCACTGGGCATTCACAGTTGGTTACTCACAATGGCACAATGGCATTCACTTTTATTCAAATGCCTTATGTCTCTGTTTTGTGTGGATTTGTAACACATTTGACTTTATTGATTTACTGATTTCATTTCCAGTTATATGTTTAAAATGCTAGCATTTCAGTAGGCTCCTATTTTTGTTGTTCAGTCGCCCAGTTATGTCCAACTCCTTTTGACCCCGTGGACTGCACTATGCCAGGCTTCTAATACACTAGCATAAAACATCCAGATAGAGCCTAGAAAGAAACAAATATTACTAAATAAGAAGGCAGGTCGGTGGAAAATGTCCCTATGTATACACAATAAAATATAACTTAGCAGAAAGCTATGTCTGTAGATGTATTATATATTATATATATATATATCAAATTATAAATCATTTTATATGTGGATAAAAGAAGGTAACTTTTTTATTAAAGCTTGTGTCTTTGTCTGAATTCTCTTTGTGAATGGAGAATGACTGTAACAGTGATTTCTTTTATCCAAAAAAGATGCAGAAAAGAATTATTCTTTTCTTACATTATAACTTATACTATGCTTATTTTAGTGTATTTTATATTGCAATAAGTTGTATACGTGTCTGTCTTTTTTATTAGATCAATTTCTCAAGGTAAGAAAAAAACATATAATAATCACTGGAGTACTTCTCAAAAATGTAGATAGATTCCTTAGCCTCAATTTCAATGTTATAACTAAGGTTCTCTGGGAACTGCGTGCGTGCGTGCTCAGTTGCGTCCAATTCTTGGCAACCCCGCAGACTGTCATAGCCAGCCAGGCTCCTCTGTCCATGTGATTTCCCAGACAAAAATACTGGAGTAGGTTGTCATTTCCTCCTCCAGGGGTTCTTCCCAACGGATCAAACCAGAGTCTTCTGTGTCTCCTGCATTGGCAGGTGGATTCTTTACCACTGAGCCACTTGGAATAGCAATCCTCTGGAGACTATTTCTCCACAAATTCAAAAACATCCAAGCTGCTTCCCATGTACACTCTATTTGACAATAATTGCACTAGATTGGGAACCATTTGAGGGAATATGCTGTCTCATGTTTATCCTTCTGTACTCAGGGCATTGGGGCTTCCCAGGTGGCTCAGTGGTAAAGAATCTGCCTGCCCATGCAGGAGACACAAGAGACATGGGTTTGATCTCTAAGTCAGGAAGATCCCCTGGAGAAGGAAATAGCAACCACTCCAATATTCTTGTCTGGAAAATTCCATGGGCAGAGGAGCCTGGCAGGCTATAGTCCATGTAGTCACAAAGAGTGGGATTCAACTGAACACACATGCACTCAGGACATTGCCACAAATGATTTTTAAGTTAATTGAATAAAAATGGTTGTCTTCATTCATATCTATAGGAAATGCATCATGCTCATAAATACCCAAGAAATAATTTATAAAAATCATTTTAGAGTGTTTGAGAGAGGCCAGAAAAGTATATCCACTAATTAATATTAACAACACAATGAAAAGATATATAGAAAAAAATACACATTGTTTTTAGTGCATAGCATATCAGACACAATTCTGAGATGAGAGGTAAGTCAGAGATCAGTTTTAAAGCTATCTTGAAAAGCAGCCAAGTTAAAAAATATGTCACATCTATTGTTTTGTCCTAGTAAGCACTCTGCTAACTGCTGTGAAAAATCATTACTTAATACAAAATATTTTTAAGTTGTTGCATCATACACCCAGAGTTTATTGGTTTCCAGAACCTAGATCTTATTTCACTAAAATACACCTAAGAAATGTAGTCTTAGGAATAAGCTCATGATGAATAAACAAATTTTCTAATGACTTTCCTACTTTTAAAAGCCAAGACTCTCAGTTTTGACATACCCCATACATGCAATAGGTGCAATGGTTAAGAGTCAAATGGGCTAGGTTCTAGTACTGGCTCTTTTTTGAACATTTTTTATTCATTTATTTATTTTTGTCTATGCTGGATCTTGGATGCTGTGTGGGCTTTTCTCTAGTTGCTGTAAATGGGCTTCTCATTGCAGTGACCTCTCTTATTGTGGAACATAGGCACTAGGGCACACGGTCTTCAGCAGTTGTCGTTCTCAGGTTCTACAACACAGGCTCAATCGTGGTGGTGCATAGGCTTAGTTGCTTCATAGCCTGTGGGATCTTCCTGGATCAGGGATGTCTTCTGCACTGGCGGGCAGGTTCTTTACCACGGAGCCACCAGGGAAGCCCTGGCTTATCTTTGAATAGCTGTATGATCATGTGCAATTATTTAAGTATCAATTAGCTTATATATGAAACAGGAATATTAATACCTGCCTGATAGTTGTTTAGAGTATAGAGATAATTTTTTATAAAGCATTTAGCACCCTGCTTATTGTTGATATCATTTTATTGTTATTATTACTATTACTGTTATTGGCATATTTGAGGATTCAGTTCTCTCTCTCCCACCCCCCAAAAATACTCCCTATTTTTTAAGACAAATAATTGTCTGTTCATCACCTTTCCATACATTATTTTTCTTGGATCGAATTTATGTTTATTTTAAAAATATCTCCCCAAAGCTGACAGTCCCCAATATCTCTCATTTCACTTTCCCATCCAAAATCTAAATATTATTTTTATTGCCAAAGCTAAGACCAGCTGCCCTTTTGTCTTTGCTGAAATTATACACTCAGTCAAGATGTACTGTGAACTGCAAACCTACTCTGGTGAACTAGTCACTGAATTTGTTTCAAAAAAATTAGAATATCAAGATTTTCAAGCTGGAGGCAAATTTACAAATACATGAATTCTCTCTTTGAGCTCATGCCCAGTGGTGGCAATAGATACAGGTTCTATGTGGCCTAAAGCCAATCTACTTGAAGAAAATTCTTTAAGGAAAATATGTTGCTTTCACAAATTTTGTCAAACCATATATTCTTGTAAACACATTGATGGTCCTCTTCCAGGGTTTCTGAAGGAGCCTATACAAGGCAGGAGCTTCTTTAACTTCACAGTAAATTTACATCTGCTGAGAGGAGTCACGTGGTAATATTTCTCTCTCTTTTGAGAAGTGTAAGATTTCATGCCAGGGACAAGAAAGCCCACTATAAAAATACACATAGTACTAATAACTATACAGCATTTTAGACAGTATTATGTGGCATAGATTTTAAATACTAAAGGTCCCATTAAAGAGAGAAAACAATAGTTCTAGTCATTTGGAGGTGGATAGTAAAAGGAATATGTTTACAAATTTATCTACAACAATGACGATGATGATTCTAAGTTAGTAGAGTGGGTTGAAAGCTGAATTTATAAGCTGAACTGTTGCAAGAAGGGGCACTCCTTCCAGGGCTCACAAGTGGGCTCTTGTGTAACACTCAGAAACGAATTGTCCAAGGAGACACATGTGCTGCAAAGCAAGAGACTTTATTGGGAAGGGGAGCCCAGGCAGAAAACAGGAGGGTAAGGGAACCAAGGAGAACTGCTCTGCCAAATGGCTCACAGTCTCAGAGTTTATGGTGATGGGGTTAGTTTCCAGGTTGTCTCTGGTCAATCATTCTGATTCAGGATCCTTCCTGCTGGTGCACTCATTGCTTAACCAAGATGAATCCCAGTGAGGAGGATTCTGGGAGGTGATAGGACACATGGCATCCTTTTGACCTTTCCCAAATTCTGCTGATTGGTGGTGGTTTGTTAGTGCCATGTTGCTTACTGGGATCTCCATTTGTAAAGTAACTCACGCAAATGGTTACTATGGTGTCTGGACAGGGTGGGTGGTTTCAATATCTGTTTCCCATAACGGAACAACCAACCTGGTACCAAATCCCAAGTCTGCCACACAAATTATATAAAAATAAATGCAATCATGTTAGCCGTATGTCTGGCATGTTGATTGTTTCTCAGGCATTATGCTCAGAGTTTGCATTATTATCTCATTTAATCTTTGAAGCAGTGAAATGAAATAGGCTTATTTTATTACTTTGCCCCAAATTGTTTTGTTATGAACCTTGGTGTTGGGTTTGCAACTCAAGTCTATTAGACTTTATTCATAGGTACCACTTCACAGTGCCTTTAACAACCTCTCAAGAATGCTTCGGTTAAGTTCAGTCTCTCAGTCGTGTCTGACTCTTTGTGACCCAATGGACTGCATCATGCCAGGCTTCCCTGTCCATCACCAACTCTCGGAGCTTACCCAAACTCATGTCCATAGAGTGTGTGATGCCATGCAACAATCTCATCCTCTGTCTGCCCCTTCTCCTCCTGTTTTCAATCTTTCCCAGCATTAGGGTCTTTTCAAATGAGTCAGTTCTTCATATTAGATGGCCAAAGTATTGGAATTTCAGCTTCAGCATCAGTCTTTCCAGTGAATATTCAGGACTGATTTCCTTGATTATTGACTGGTTGGAGCTTATTGCAGCCCTTGCTGCTGCTCCTGCTGCTAAGTCGCGTCAGTCCTGTCCGACTCTGTGCGACCCCATAGACGGCAGCCCACCAGGCTCCCCCGTCCCTGGGATTCTCCAGGCAAGAACACTGGAGTGGGCTACCATTTCCTTCTCCAATGCATGAAAGTGAAAAGTGAAAGTGAAGTCACTCAGTTGTGTCTGACTCTTAGTGGCCCCATGAACTGTAGCCCACCAGGCTCCTCCATCTATGCGATTTTCCAGGCAAGAGTACTGGAGTGGGGTGTCATTCCCTTCTCTGCATTGCAGCCCCTAAGGACTCTCAAGAGTCTTTTCCAACACCACAGTTGAAAAGCATCAATTCTTCTGCATTCAGCATTCTTTATGGTCCAACTCTCTCATACATACATGACTATTGGAAAAACTATAGCTTTGACTAGACAGACCCTTGTTGGCAAAGTCTCTGCTTTTTAATATGCTGTCTAGGTTGGTCATAAGTCTTCTTGCAAGGAGCAAGCATCTTTTAATTTCATGGCTGCAGTCACCATCTGCAGTGATTTTGGAGCCCCCCAAAATAAAGTCTCTCACTGTTTCCATTGTTTCCCCATCTATTTGCCATGAAGTGATGGGACCAGATGCCATGATCTTCATTTTTCGAATGTTGAGCTTTAAGCCAACTTTTTCATTCCCCTCTTTCACTTTCATCAAGAGGCGCTGTCTGCCAAAAGGATGGTGTCATCTGCATATGCTTGAATACATCATATTCTTGGACACAGGTAAAGAACTCTAATTTATTCTTTCAACAAATGGGAGTGGTCTGGAGTTAGAATATTTAAAAGACTGTCCAGTTTCCTTGCAGCTTTATCACCTATACCCTATTTAAGAGACAAAATAGCTACTAGCTCATTTGCACACATTAATGGGAATTTGCAAGTAAACTCTTTAGAGGCTAACCCTTTCCTTTTTTCTGTAAAATTACCAAAATATTCATACAATAAATGCAAGAAATAATTGATTTGAACACTAAGAATTTACTACTGAAATAAGTAGTTTACTACCTTCTTTTTAACTCACTAAATCCAAAAGTTAAACTTAAGTAAAAAGTACTTCTGCATCATTTGTAGAGCATAAAATTATGATCAATATTTGGGTACCTTTTTTTAAGGTGACAAATATATTCCTAGACTTCTCTGCCCACGAGAATGTATATTTTGTTCCACACAGCTGATAAAAACATAAAAGGAACATTCTTCATTCTTTCCCTGCTGTAGGTCATTTCTGCCCTTGGGACTTAACTGTCTGCAATGCTGAGTTATTTTGTCTTCTTGGAATATGAGCTTACCCTCTAAATTTATTTATAAATAAGCAGTGATAGCACTGTTCTTACACAAACTTTTGTTTAAACTGTTCAGCCTCTACTTCTGGAGTAAGAATTTAATTGAGGACACAGTTTTCTGTCCCTGTAACTCTTGCCAAAATGTGATCGGATCTCAATTACTAATTTAACAGAGCACTAAAGTAAATATTTTCCAATGTTAATTTTTGGCTTTAGGTAGAAATTAATCAGAGAAGGCAATGGCGACCCACTCTAGTACTCTTGCCTGGAAAAATCCCTTGGACAGAGGAGCCTGGTAGGCTGCAGTCCATGGCGTCGCTAAGAGTCGGATACAACTAAGCGTCTTCACTTTCACTTTTCACTTTTATGCACTGCAGAAGGAAATGGCAACCCACTCCAGTGGTCTTGCCTGGAGAATCCCAGGGACGGGGGGGCTTCATTGGCTGCCATCTGTGGGGTAGCACAAAGTCGGACACGACTGAAGCGACTTAGCAGCAGCAGCAGCAGAAAATAATAGGTTAATAACCTATTTCATCACAAACTTTCAACTTATTTGACTGAGATTCACATTCTTCCCTGGTGGCTCAGATGGTAAAGAATCTTCCTGCAGTCCAGGAGACCCGCGTTCAATCCCTGGGTGGGGAAGATCCCCTGGGGAAGGGAATGGCTACCCACTCCAGTATTCTTGCCTGGAGATTTCCATGGACACAGGAGCTTGGCGGACTACAGTCAATGGGGCCACACAGTCAGATATGACTGAGCAACTAACAACACTTTCACATGAAGAACTTTTTGCTTCTCAACCCAACTCATATTTAGTTTCCCTTTTTTTCCCCCTGAAACGTCTCTGATCTATTCAATTCTTTTTTTTTTTTTCTATTCTATTCTACCCTGTTCAATATGGTCCTAATTCATTAAAAACATAATGTTTGTTCTGACCTAATAAATTGATATTATAAGCTTAGAGTTTTGACCTTCAATGTGTAAACACTTTTCTAAAACCTTGAGTATACAGTAAAGGGTGTTACAAAATGCAATAGGTGTATTTTTCTAACTCTTATGTGATAGGAAATATTTATTAACATGTGGCTGTCCTTAGTCTTACTCCTTATGTAAATTACTGTGGTTCTCTCTCTCTCTCTCTTTTTTTTTTCTTTTTTTCTGCAGGAAGTATTTTCCAGTTTTAATATGATTCATTAGGATTTCATAAAGTCAAATCAAGAGATGAGAGAGAGGGAGCCAGACTAGAGAGGTGAAAGGAAAGGAAAACTGAGGTGCAAAGGTTAGGACTAAGACTGAGAGAGGTGGAATCTCTAAGAGAGAGGAGAGAAAAGTTGCAGGCTGTACACAAGGTAGGAGAAATTCATTTGGAAGAGGAAAAGTTACTAGGCATTTATCTCCTCTCTATCCCATTTTGTTACATTGTGATTATTACTACTCAGTTCAGTTCAGTGGCTCAGTCGTGTCCTACTCTTTGCAACCCCATGAACCGCAGCATGCCAGGCCTCCCTGTCCATTACCAACTCCCAGAGTCCACCCAAACCCATGTCCACTGAGTCGGTGATGCCATCCAACCATCTCATCCTCTGTCGTCCTCTTCTCCTCATGCCCTCAATCTTTCCCAGCATCAGGGTCTTTTCAAATGAGACAGCTCTTTGCATCAGGTGGCCAGAATATTGGAGTTTCAGCTTCAACATCAGTCCTACCAATGAACACCCAGGACTGCTCTCCTTTAGGATGGAGTGGTTGGATCTCCTTGCAGTCCAAGGGACTCTCAAGAGTCTTCCCCAACACCACAGTTCAAAAGCATCAATTCTTTGGCGATCAGCTTTCTTTACAGTCCAACTCTCACATCCATACATGACCACTGGAAAAAGCATTGCCTTGACTAGATGGACCTTTGTTGCCAAAGTAATGTCTCTGCTTTTGAATATGCTGTCTAGGTTGGTCATAACTTTCCTTCCAAGGAGCAAGCGTCTTTTAATTTCATGGCTGCAGTCACCATCTGCAGTGATTTTGGAGCCCAGAAAAATAAAGTCTGACACTGTTTCCACTGTTTCCCCATCTATTTGCCATGAAGTGATGGGACCGGATGCCATGATCTTAGTTTTCCAAATGTTGAGCCTTAAGCCAACTTTTTCACTCTCTTCTTTCACTTTCATCAAGAGGCTCTTTAGTTCTTCTTCACTTTCTGTCATAAGGGTGGTGTCATCTGCATATCTGAGGTTATTGATATTTCTCCCGCCAATCTTGATTCCAGCTTGTGCTTCATCCAGCCCAGCGTTTCTCTTGATGTACTCTGCATATAAGTTAAATAAGCAGGGTGACTATATACAGCCTTGAGGTACTCCTTTTCCTGTTTACTCAATATGTAGTAGTTCATGAATGCTTGTCACGTAACCAACCAATCTCTGCAAAGTAACAAGTAGATATAAAACAGTGGGAGTCATGTTCATGCAACAAGCATGGGTCAGCTCAAAAAATGTTCACCTTGTAGAGATAGTAGATTTCACAGCTCAAGATGGCCTTTACATAATTATTGAGTAGTGCAGTCTATAGAAAGCATCCATCATTTCTCTCCTGTTCAAACTCTGCCTCTCTAAAGAAATTAAATGGTAGGCACACGCAATACCTCATCACCATTCATTTTTCTTACTGTCCTTTTCTCTAAATCGTTACTAACAATCCACAACATTTAAGTGCACTACTGTATGGTTTATGTATGCAATAAATATACAGTAAGAAACTGTCCTTTCAGGAAATTATTCTTAAATTATCAACCCCACTTTATATGCCAATCAGCTTTAAACAAAACTAAAACTTTCAAAGTATTGATTTTTTAATGGTAAAATCAAAAAATAATTTTTCCATTCTTGCCTGGAGAATCCCATGGACAGAAGAATGTGACAGGCTACAGTCCATGGGACTGCAAGAGTCGGATATGACTTAGCGACTTAACTACTACTTCTACTAATCATGGAATAGCTTTTCCCAGGATAATGTGTCTGACTTAGGAAGAGTTATATAGAGAGGTGACAGGAGTTGGTGATAACAGCTTTCTCTTTTTCCTGTTTATTCTGACTTTTATCACTCCTTCATTGAATAATTTTACAGCTAATTCTTGGATTTGTTTAGGGAAGAGGGTAATGGGAGGGAAATAAAATATTGGGTTTGAAAACTGATCTTAAACTCCCTGGCATGATATGTAGAGTACCAGTACTCCCATTCAGTAAACTTATGTTTGTTTTCCTTCCTACCCCAGACATGTGGGACATGATAAAATGTATTTGTAAGAAGATTTTATGAAAAAAATGTTAGGGAATTTTTATAAATGCATAAATAAAGGCACTGGCCTCAGTTTCCAAAATGATTAATATTTCATTGGCTAGAAATGTGTGGTACTGCTTAAAATTAGATTGTTTAATTTGTATTGTTTTAACCCACAGTAAACTGTGGAAAATTCTGAAAGAGATAGGAATACCAGACCACCTGATCTGCCTCTTGAGAAATTTGTATGCAGGTCAGGGAGCAACAGTTAGAACTGGACATGGAGCAACAGACTGGTTCCAAATAGGAAAAGGAGTACGTCAAGGCTGTATATTGTCACCCTGCTTATTTAACTTATATGCAGAGAACATCATGAGAAACATTGGACTGGAAGAAGCACAAGCTGGAATCAATATTTCTGGGAGAAATATCAATACCCTCACATATGCAGATGACACTACCCTTATGGCAGAAAGTGAAGAGGAACTCAAAAGCCTCTTGATGAAAGTGAAAGCGGAGAGTGAAAAAATTGGCTTAAAGCTCAACATTCAGAAAACGAAGATCATGGTATCTGGTCCCATCCTTTCATGGGAAATAGATGGGGAAACAGTGGAAACAGTGTCAGACTTTATTTTTTTGGGCTCCAAAATCACTGCAGATGGTGACTACAGCCATGAAATTAAAAGACGCTTACTCCTTGGAAGGAAAGTTATGACCAACCTAGATAGCATATTCAAAAGCAAAGACATTACTTTGCCAACAAAGGTTCGTCTAGCCAAAGCTATGGTTTTTCCTGTGGTCATGTATGGATGTGAGAGTTGGACTGTGAAGAAGGCTGAGCGCTGAAGAATTGATGCTTTTGAATTGTGGTGTTGGAAAAGACTCTTGAGAGTCCCTTGGACTGCAAGGAGATCCAACCAGTCCATTCTGAAGGAGATCAGCCCTGGGATTTCTTTGGAAGGAATGATGCTAAAGCTGAAACTCCAGTACTTTGGCCACCTCATGTGAAGAGTTGACTCATTGGAAAAGACCCTGATGCTGGGAGGGATTGGTGGCAGGAGGAGAAGGGGACGACAGAAGATGAGATGGCTGGATGGCATCACTTACTCGATGTATGTGAGTCTGAGTGACCTCCGGGAGTTGGTGATGGACAGGGAGGCCTGGTGTGCTGCGATTCATGGGGTCGCAAAGAGTCGGACACGACTGAGCAACTGAACTGAACTGAACAGAACTGAGGGCACTAGACACTTTTTCCCCTATTTTCAACTGTTGCTGAAGTATGGAACTGTAATCTGAACTCTAACTTGTTATATTTCTATAAATTCCACAGAATAGTGATTTCTCAGTGAATGTTATTTACTGACAAATCACTAATAATTTCTAAACTTTAAGATCTTTATGAAAAAGAGGAGAAGTCTCTAATAACTTATTCAAGAAGAATAAGACTTTCTCCATGTTTGTAAATGAGTTTGATATTTTGGAGATTTCGGTTTAAACATTTTAAATTATTGATTGTCTATACATATTAGTTAAAATTCAATGTGATTTAAGTTAGATTTCCTACAGTTTTTTGATGATTAACCACAATTTTTTGAAACCTCTGCGTGAGAAAAAATCCATGTAGGAGGCACTGTGTGAAGCCTTCCTTATATGGTTTTCATACTATAATACAAAATTGTTGTTGTAATTTAATGTTATCATGCCATACCCTGGGGTCATAGTACTCATTTCATTTACTTATAATTTGGTTTTTAATGACTGTCTTCAGTGCTAGCCTGCCATATCCATGAGACCTGGAACTGTGCCTGTGGTTTTTACACCCGTGTCCCCAGTGTCAGTGCCTGCCATCAAGGATTATCTTTAGATAAGAACCAGTGGCAATATGTGCATATCAGAATGGGTGGTGCAGGTATTGATACCTGGGTGTTCAATTAAGTTAAAAATAAGGGGGGTTGAAAGATGAGAATTCAGAGAGGGTTTAAGGAGTAAATGAGACTTATTTTCTGTCAACTAAGGGGTATATGTCATACACATAGAGGGGAAATGAAAAGGCATTGCAAGGAAGGATTAGCATAAATAAACACCAAAGACTAATCTTAACTGCTAAATTTACCATACAAGGTCATAAGTGTATACTGCTATGGTGTCTCCTCCACTAGCCTGTGAGATTTTTGAGTTGAGGGACTGTTATGTTCTCAGTGCCAAGAATTTTTATTTATACATGACTAGCACTTAATAAATATTTGTTGAATAAGTGGATATTAACCTGACTTCTAATCTCCCCATGAAACTGAAGTCAAGTTTCTGTTTTTTGTTTTTTGTTTTTTTTTTAAATCCCTTCTTTTTTCCTTAGACCAGATCTCTATGTGGTTGCTTGGTATATCCAAGTTTTTACCTTTTGCAATGAAATTATTTTATATCTCTGTTTTAAGAATGTTTTTGTGTGTGCTTAAATTCTTAATACTCTGATTGTAATGTGGCTTTCAGTGCTTCCACATCCAGATCAAGACTAAAAATCATGAAACAGTTGCTGTTCTTTAATGGGCATTAATAAAACATCAGTATGGTTTAATGATCTAGAGTTCATATTAGAAAGTGAAAATGTGTCCATGAATATTTCTTTATAGTAGTTTTGGTGGTGGTGGGCAGGAAATTAGGTAAACTTTAGAAATGAAATGCCAGGGAAGTAGTTAGGGGAAAAAAAGACAAAAATAACAAGTTATTCATGTAGTCCTTCTGCTCAGTTCTACAACAAAACTGTCATATAGGGAAAGGCATATGATCAGGTTAACATTTTAGATAAATCACTCTCATAGAGGTATGGAAAATGAAGTACAGTTGCCCCATGTTTATACACAGGGACATTAAAGAAGATATGGTAAGGGCCTGAATTGAGGATGTAATGAGGAAAATGGAGAGGAGAAGAGGTGATCAATTAGACTCAAGACATTTAGAAAGTAGTGACTTGTGTGCTTTTATGTATGAGGTTATCAGGAGGTACTCAGGAAGAAGCTCCAAGGGGCAGAACCTGTGCCTCAGGGCCTAATATAGACACATAGTAGGTCATTGTAAACACCAGTAAAAGGATCAGGTAACCAGGAAGATGTCTTTCCTCAGAGGTTTGGCAGAGAACAGGCAGCTTGTTTTTCTTTGATTGTTAGCATTCTGCATTGCCTCCTTACGGACATGGGGCCATCAATCTTGAGTGAACTGAGATAAATATCCTCTTTTTTGTTATTCTTTTTAAGCAACTTGTGAGAATTCAATTTATATTTAAAGAAGCAATGTCAGATATGATTGATAATTGCTTAATAACATGGTTTGTGATGCAAAACAAAGAAATGAAAAAAGAAGGCCATGCTGACACATCTTTTTTAGCACCTGCTGATTGAAAATGATTGCAAGGTATTGTAATTACCTGAAAATAGTGAAAACAGTGTCTCAGCATTTTGTGTGTGTGTGTGTGTGTGCAGTTGCTCAGTTTTGTGCTAATCTTTATGATCCCATGGACTGTAGCCTAGCAGACTTCTCCATCGGTGGAATTTTCCAGGCCAGAGTACTAGAGTGGGTTGCCATTTCCTTCTCCATGAGATTTTCCCGACCTGGGGATCAAACTCATGTCTCCCGCATTGCAGGCAGACGCTTTACCCTCTACACCACCAATGAAGCAGATTTTTTTTTTTTTTGAATTCTGCATTTATTGCACAAACATTTATTAAATGCCAGGAAAGTAAGATACACACGGATGCACAAATAAATAATCTCAAGTAGTGGAGGGAAAGATATTTTAAATTAAAGTTTCAAAATAGACCAAAAAGAACTGGATGAGCACTGGATTCTATGAAGATGTATATGAGCAACCTTTAATCCAATAAGTTGTAAGGTAATGAGTATTCAGTGATAGCTTCTCTGAGCTGAGTCTTTGAAGAAGAGTAGACACTAGCTAAGAAAATGGGATAGAGTCTAGATAAACAACGTCAGCAACATTGGGGAGAGCATAATTTTAGGAGATGAAAGTGGGGGCATCAAGCTGGTTTCATGAGGACATGGGAATAATGGGTCACAGAGTATCCAGGAACTCATTGAACTGAAAGGAGTAATTCCATTTTTTCAGATTTTATGTAATAAATCGAAAAAAAAACCAAAAAACTGAGTTTAAGATGACACATTATATTTAATTCCTTTGATGCAAAAGAATTGTTTTCAGAATTATGAAAAGTTTATAATTAATACAAATCATATTGAAATATGCATTACTTTTTTTAATGTTTTCACATATACTCCCATGCCAATTCACCAGTGCTATTTTATTTTACTTTTCTTTTTTGACCTTGACCCACTAAAATTAAGCAAACAATCATTTTTTAGAGTAAGTTTTTTAATGATTTGGAATCATTCCAGCTCACTTTAGTTCTTAATCTCGAGGTACTATGCATTCCTTCTTTTAAACAATAATAACATAATAGACCACCCTTATGGCAGAAAGTGAAGAGGAACTAAAAAGCCTCTTGATGAAGGTGAAAGTGGAGAGTGAAAAAGTTGGCTTAAAGCTCAACATTCAGAAAACAAAGATCATGGCATCCGGTCCCATCACTTCATAGGAAATAGATGGGGAAACAGTGGAAACAGTGTCAGACTTTATTTTTCTGGACTCCAAAATCACTGCAGATGGTGACTACAGCCATGAAATTAAAATATGCTTACTCCTTGGAAGGAAAGTTGTGACCAACCTAGATAGCATATTCAAAAGCAGAGACATTACTTTGCCAACAAAGGTTCGTCTAGCCAAAGCTATGGTTTTT
>NW_011495050.1:9663642-9675318 GCF_000754665.1 Bison bison bison
TGAGAGTCCCTTGGACTGCAGGGAGATCCAACCAGTCCATTCTGAAGGAGATCAGCCCTGGGATTTCTTTGGAAGGAATGATGCTAAAGCTGAAACTCCAGTACTTTGGCCACCTCATGTGAAGAGTTGGCTCATTGGAAAAGACTCTGATGCTGGGAGGGATTAGGGGCAGGAGAAGGGGACGACAGAGGATAAGACGGCTGGGTGGCATCACTGACTCGATGGACGTGAGTTTGGGTGAACTCTGGGAGTTGGTGATGGACAGGGAGGCCTGGTGTGCTGTGATTCATGGGGTCGCAAAGAGTCGGACACAACTGAGCGACTGAACTGAACTGAACTGAACATAATAAAGCAGTGATTGTAAGACAGATAAAGAGACCCTGACTTATTTCAGTCAGGCCATCCTGTGTGGATACTTGGAATTTTTTATTTCTGTAGAGTTTTAAAAGCTGAAATAGAGTCCAAACTTCAGTAGAAGTTGTTTTTTCATATTTTAAAAATTGCACTCATATAATTAAAAGATTAGTCCATTATATCTTTCATTTATTATAACATTTATTTCCTTATTTTGAATTTTTACTATTATATATTATTATGTATAGTGATATATATGTATATAATTGTACATATAATACTATAATGAACAAAGTTCAATAAAAGAATTGTTTTCACTGTTTCTTTTCTGACCATTATTACCTATCCATTTTCTGGTTATTAACAAAAAAATTTAATGTATGGAGAAGGGAATGTTTACTCTGTGCAATGTGCTTGGTATGCCATTGTTTACTGCAGTGGTTAAAAGCAGGTGTTAGTTCAGGAGGTGTGGGTGTGAATCTCAGGTGCACAAGTTTCCTTTATGGTGACCTTGAGGCTTCAGGTTCGTTAGGTTCAAAATGGGGATAATAATACTTACTGCTCAAGTCATCAAAATTAAGCCAGGGACAATCAAACTCCTGGCAGCATAAGTAAGTGTAGTGAATGTGGCCATTAAAGAGTGACAGTAGATTTCATTTGTTTTTTTTTGTTTGTTTGTTTGTTTTTTGTGGCCCCTTTTTATACTCCACTGAATTTAAATGAATTATCTAATCCACAAATTAAACTCAAATTAACCTAAAAGAATGTATAAAGTTCACAAATTGAAGTTGGAATATTATTTAAAACATTATTACTTGTCATCTCTATATAAAAATGTATATAAAAATAGAATTTAGTGTAAGATTTCTGATATTTCTAATTTCAAAAATTTATCTGTAATTCACATGTGACTGTTTTACAGCATATTGTCCAAAGGCTTTCAGTCTCTATTTTATTTTGTAATATCACATTATGCCTAATAAATGATAATCATTTCTTTTACATGTGATTTTTTTTTTTTTTTTGCTTAATGGTTATAGCCATTGCCTTCTCCCAATTAGGGTATAGCATCATTTAATTGTAAAGAATCTCTAACAACTTGTAAGAAATTGAGTATAATTACTTATTTAGGATAACTATATTACAAGAAATATTTAAATAGCAAAATTCTTATTAAATAAAAAATAGAAGAACAGGAATTTGAAAATAAGCAAAAATTATCTGACAGTAATACATATTTGAATACTTTTAGGAGATTATATATGATATCCTTGATCTCCAAGGAGAGTTTTGACAAAAGCTCTATTAAAAACAAGGTTTTCTACTTTCCCTTTCTATTAAAGGGAAAAAAATAGAATGTTTCATTGATGTTTTACAATTACTTAACAGTGACTTTGTAAACAATTTAAGCAACACACAATACAACATGCACAAATAATTTATGTTCCTTATAGATTCTTAATATGATTATGAATTAATTTTAAATATTTAGTTAAAAGTTATTAATTATTCTTATTTTTCATACGGTAAGTGGGAACAAAAGTAAATAGGTGAGTTTGTTTTTTAAGCTCATATTTTTAGATGATCTTTCTATTTACCACTGGTCAGGGTCATTACTACAAGTAAGTTGGGAAGAATGGAGATGATGCCCTTTTAGGTCCTTTTGCACTCAGATATAAAAAGATTAATTTACAACCATTCTTCTGTTGAAGACAATCCAAAATACATTTTGCACACAGCTTCTTTTAAAGACTAAATGCTTTACACACTTATATGAATGCATTTTACCCTTATTAAAAAACAAACAAACCAACTTCTTTTATACTGTAATATCAGATATTTCCATTGGAATTGTAGCTTGATAAGAAATTTAGAATGTTTAGAATGATTGTCCACTTCACAGCTTCTGACATATCTAAACAGAAGAAACTTGAATACTTTATCACACAGTACTTCAAGGGCTTTCACCCTCTAACAGCCAGTGGGGGAAAAAGATAAAAATCTGATGAAAATAAGGCAGAACAAGTAATAATCATGCTCAGGATACTACCTATCTCCATATCCAGTTTGAAAATACTACACTTCAGTATAAACACTTCGCTCTTTCCCACTTCTCCATCTTAGTGATCAACATGGACATGCCTTTGAGTAGAATGCTACAGGCATAAAAGATTAAGCAGTGTTTTCCATGCAGGTTTATAAATTAAATTATTCAAATCTAAGAACTTTAACCTCTCTTGTCCCAGTGAAGACCCAAACCCTATTGGGATATGATTCTTGATATTCTAACTGGAGCTTAGAATGCATTTTCCTACAAGGTTGGTATTCAAATCATTCAGTCTCTTTGTATTTCAGCTGTCTCAGTGAAACAAAGAAGTGAGTGAGAAGATCACAGAATCACTTGTACAGTTAAAATGCTCTATAATTTTCATGAATGTTGATTTGTCAAATTGATCTTGACAGTTAATCATTTTTACATTATTTGCATCAGAATGTGCATTTTAAAATATTAACAACCTACTAGTAATATGTTTCAGACACAATCCATGCCTAAGTTGTAGATTGGGCCAATGTGAGATTAAAGATAGTTATTAAGCACCGCTGGTATTTATTAAATCATCACTAATTTTCCATAAGATCTAGTTCTTTGTTAATGAAAGGTCATTTCTCAAAAATTGGCTTTTATTACTTCAATGGAGAATTGGTTTGTTTTAACATAGAATGTCTACCAGTTTTCTTCAATCAGTTCAGTCGCTCAGGCACGTCCAATTCTGCAACCCCAGGCTGTTGCCGTCGTTAGCACACCATGCTTCCCTGTCCATCACCAGCTCCCAGAGATTGCTTAAATTCATGTCCATCGAGTTGGTGATGCCATCCATCCATCTCATCCTCTGTCGTCCACTTCTCCTCCTGCCTTCAGTCTCTTCCAGCATCAGGGTCTTTTCCAGTGAGTCGGTTCTTTGCATAAGGTAGCCAAAGTACTAGAGCTTCAGCTTTGGCATCAGTCATTCCAATGAATATTCAGAACTGATTTCCTTTAGGATTGACTGGTTGGAGCTCAGTTTTCTTAAAAGTAAATTGATCTATATATACAGAAGTTTTGTATCAAACAGAACAGACACAAACACCAATAGACTCATTGCTTAGTGTAGTATTTTTATATAGTAAATAATAGCTATAGTTATTATTTTCTAAAATTATTATTTACTATCATAACTATAGTTTTAATTTACTATAACTAATAACTATTTACTATAAATAATAATATACTAAATAATAACTAACTTAAAAGATATATGAATGAAATTTTATATGAATATTAAATGCTTTTGGTAATGATAATAATGATAATGATGTTGCCAATAATACATGAGGAGGGCAACAACAAGATGGTAAAGATACTAAGAGAGCAGGAGTGAGTGAGATTTGTTACTTCAGTTGTATTTAGAAGAGTAGCCCTCCAAAATAACATAAAATGTTATTTTTTTTTTCCTTCTATCTGGAAAAAAACAGTTTGAGATTGTTTCTGAAAAGAAAAAAAATAACTATAGAAGAAAAGTCTTTTGGGGAACTGAAACAATAAATAAGACCATTTCTCCACTAGTACAGCTCATTGTGTTTCTTGAACAATGCATGTTAGGTAGATTTATTTCTATAATTCTGCAATGATCCATTATATGTGTATATAGTCTCTGTAGAAGTTTAAGGGACTAAAAGGATATTCATATAATCTGATGATTTGGACTAAATCACATATAAATTCTCTTTTAAAACTGATATTCTATCATTCTTCTTTGTTTCCATTATTCAGTTCAGTTCAGTTCAGTCGCTCAGTCATATCCGACTCTTCGTGACCCCATGAACTGCAGTACACCAGGCCTCCTTGTCCATCACCAACTGCCGGAGTCCACCCAAACCATTGAGTCGGTGATGCCATTCAACCATCTCATCCTCTGTCGTCCCTTCTCCTCCTGCCCTCAGTCTTTCCCAGCGTCAGGGTCTTTTCAAATGAGTCATATCTTCCCATCAGGTGGCCAAAGTATTGAAGTTGTTTCCATTATTATGACTACTATTATCTGCTGAGTATCACATTTGACAAAGTTTAGAAAAAATGAGTGGTTAATTTCCCTTATTTATAAAGCTGTATATTGACTTTAAATTTTGAAAGAAGAGATTTAAAGGTCACAAGTTATGATGTACATTTTTGTATGTTTGTGTTAATGTTATTGTGTGTATTAAGCACCTTCTGGGCAATATGCTTTACATATCAATTTTCACAACAGTCCTTTGGAGTGGATATTATTTTGCAGAACAGGAAAAAGATTCGAAAAGGTTTAGTAATTTGGTTAAGGTCACACAATAGTAAATAGCAAAGCTGGTCAAATCTAGGTTTACAAGACACAAATCTCAGGGTCTTTATGACTAATTTTTATTTTGTAATATGAGTACAAAGGAACATATTAGATTCTGCTACTCCTTGAAATCTGTCCCTAAAAACTATTGAGTCTACAGAACATAAAACTTATTTACTAAGAAAATATTTATATAAATTATATAAGTGATATATATTTTAAGACAATAGAAGTTTACTCCTCTATTATTAATGATACTAAATAATTGGCCATTTAGGACAAATGCATTTATATTAATATATTATAAAATGCCTTCTCTATTTTTCTCAAAAAAATCCTAAAAAGTAATTATTTTTTATTTTTAGTTCAGAATCTTTATCATGAATCTTAATCGTCAGGTTTTGTTGTAGTAGGGTTTCCTCAATGACTTTTGGGGCTCCTGTTCACTGGTAAACTCCAGATTCTAAAGGGTAATGATTAAGACAGGATCAAGACAGATTTGTATTCAGTGAATTCTAATCTTAGCTCCTCCTCTTGCTGGCTTTGTATTTTTTGATATGCATCCATTTTTTTCATATTAATAATGGAGATAATAGTGCTAACTTAAAAGCTGTTTTGAATATCAGTCTACCTGATATCTATAAAGAACTTAGCATAGATCTTTACGTACAGTAAGAATTCAACAAAAGTTACCAGGTTAATATTATACTGTTTGCTTTTCTTAAATATAATGTCTGTTCAGTTGGTAAATAAATGAGTATATCAGACATTCTATTTTCTAAATTTCTAGCACTAGCAAATTCTCTTCCTTTAATTGGACATTTCTAATGGGCTCTGGTCCAGGAAAATAAATCTTAGCACATGGTAAGATTCTATCTATTTTAAGAGTAAATACACTTGGATATCCCTGTGATGAATATGTACAAGCATGACTCTCAAGATGGTAAAGCAAGAGTCCAAATTAAAAAAGGATTATTATTTTTTTTTTTTTTGGAAAAACTGAGAAACTCCTTTAAAATGTTATTTAATGATGTATGCCCCCCCATTTATCATTCTAAAAGATGAAAATTCTGTGAATTAAAGATATCTTAAGCAGTGGAACTTAGGGAATTCAGGTGTTCAGGGTGCTTTGCCTGCAGAAAAAGCGTGGCACATGTAGGAGGCAATATGCAGAATATGGTTAAAGAATTCATTAAAGGAAAGAATTTGAACCCAGGCTTAATGGTGGATTCTTTGTGAAAGTTCCTGATATAAAACAGAAAAAGCTTCTCTGTTTGAAATAGGACTTAGGTTGGTCAAAAACTATGTCCACGCATCAGCCCTCTTACCTCCAGAGCTGTCCTCTAAACAGAGAAAGCTGCTTGCTTTAGCAATTTCATACAATTAAAAACTCTCAGCAAAAACTAGATGACAGTAAAATTTTAATCAATTGAGTTTTGTCCTATTTTTATTCTCCCTGCCTCCAAAAAATCCATATTTTCCCATAAATACATGGCAATAAAATCAAGATAGAGGTCAGCTGACTCATTGGACAAGTCCCTAATGCTGGGAAAGATTGAGGGCATAAGGAGAAGAGGACATCAGAAGATGACATGGCAGATGGCATCACCGATGCAATGGACAAGAACTTGGGAAAACTTCGGGAGATGGTGAGGGACAAGGGAGGCCTGCATGCTGTAGTCCATGGGGGTCGCAAAAAGTTGGACATGACTGGGCAACTAAACAATAACAACAACAGAGATTTTTTTACATTAAAAGACTTTAGTGACATATCAACCAAAGGAAATCTATAAATTTTGTTTGGATCCTGATGTGACAAATGTAACTATAAGAGTAGTTTGTTTGTGTTTTTTCCTTTTCTCTCATCCTCCCTTTGGAGAAAATTGGGAAAATGGAATTAAGAAATTGTTGTTAGGTAATAGAGATTATTTCTATTTTTGTTAGCTATAGTAATTACATTGTTTATTTCAGGTTATTTGTTAATAAATACTGAAGTTTTCATAGAAAAAGTTATGGTATCAGATGTTGTTTTAAAGTATTCTCAGTTTGGAAATACAAGACAAGGGGTAAAAGAAAGCAAATGAAACAAAATTGGCATGTGGATTAGTGTTGAAACAGATGATGAGTTTGTGCATGCTAAGTTGCTTCAGTCATGTCTGACTCTGTGTGACCCTATGGACTGTAGCCTGCCAGGATCCTCTGTCCATGGCATTCTCTAGGCAAGAATACTGGAGTGGGTTGCCATTTCCTTTGTTTATTTTGCTAATCTCTATACTTTGTATATGTTTGGAACTTTACATAGGAAAAAGCAATTCCACAAATTTATAGTCTATGTGAGAATATTTTCATGACCTAAATCTCTCTAGCATAGTTGGATTTGGCAGACATAATCTGCCAAATGTGTAGAAAAATATCTTAAGGTTAATTAAAGAAAAACACTAATCCAAATTGAAACTGAGGTAAAAGGAAGTGTTAATAGAGTTTTCCAACACTTGAAACTTTTAATTTTGCTTTTCTGTTTTAATACTTTTAAACATACAGTAGAATTGCTTATTGTGTTTTTCTAGATTTCATTGCTTTTTAAGCATCAAATTAATTTTCAGCTAATGGGAAATGTTACAAGTGCAGAATTGAAAATAAGCTACTGGCTTGTAGTTGAATGGTTATTTGCTCCTGGAACAATTAAATAAAATTGAACTATATTTGTTACAAGAGTGTTTTTACAATGCCTATATATTTAAAATATGTCAAATAGGCAGTTTTGAAATTTGGTTTGTAAGCAAATGGTCACATTATAGACAGAAAACCAGCTTTAAAGAAACCTGAAATAGATATTACAGATTATTCAGTAAAACTCGTTTATGAGTTGACAGAGTATCACACAAGAAATTGCTACAGGAAAATAAAGTAGGGCTTCATTTACAGTTATGAGTTCGAAGGAGGACTAGATTTCTGCACCTTGTAACTACTAGATAATTGGATGCTATGGTGAAGCAATGAATTTCTCTTTTAAATGACATTTTATTTCCTAATTATTACAAAATAGCAATAATAAGATTTCTTATATTTATTTTCAGAGCCAGAATGATTTCATTGTTCTCTGTGAGCTGATAACCTAGAACTTAGAAATTCTTTGCTCTAGTTTGAGCAAATTCAGGAAGATAGACAAGGACAGGGAAGCCTGGCATGCTACACTCCATGGGGTTGCAAAGTGTCAGACACAATGAGTGACTGAGTAGCAAAGGCAGGATTGGCCCCAACATCTAGGATGGAGTCAAGCTTCTGTGTGGATATTTCAATAGCCCCTAGATAATTGGTATATCGTTCCCTTGACTCACCTTAACTAAAATACTGTATTCATATAAAGTGCCTCAGTGTGAGTTCAGTTTAATAGTATTATACAATTAAAAACAAAAATAGTATGTGGGATCTCACTGATATGTGAAAATGTTAAACTTCCCAAAATACTGATGAGACTCTCACTTATTACATCAATTAATGCAACTTCTACCAAACGTTTCTAGAGATAGATAATGTTCTAGAAATAAGTACCACACTGATTTTATTTGGCACTGATTTTAAAAGTTCTGCTTTTTGGTACTTTTGAAAGTAAATTGTCATATATTTAACATACCTATATACTTATATATATTTTTTATAAAATTGAAGTTTTAATTGGATACCTTGTACTTAATCTTTAAGTGAGACAGCTTTTGAAATCATGAGGTATTCAAGTAGTAGTATAATGATCCCCAAAATGCAACCCTGAAGCCATTTACACAGGTCATTTCACAACCAGAGCATAGAGAGCAAAGAGTTCTGTGTGTGTGTGTGTGTGTATGCTCAGTTGTGACCGACTCTTCGTGACCCATAGACTAAGAGTTCTTTACATGTTATTAATTTTAAAGGGAAGTCTTTTGCATGCATGGATATTTCTACACTAGTATTTTGAAATATTCATATAAGATGCAAGTATGAGACAAAATTCATATAAAGCTAGACAAACTTTTTGATACCTTATGTCACCAAAAGTTATTTTTTATGCTTTTGTACATAATCAAGTCCATTTCTAAACACATCTTTGGTTTGAATCCTCTTTATTTCTGTCCTGTCCATAGTGTGGGTGTACATGTGTGTTTCCTTCTGTGCTGTTTTGATGACTGAAGTGCAAGCTGAGTAAACTAGAGGGTGAATTATTAAAAATTCATAATGAAGTGACCAATCAGCTGAGTGCCTAATATTATCAAAATAAATTTTAGAATACAAAAAAAAAGTGTAGATTTTGCCAAAAGAGTACCAGGCATACTGAGAATCAGGCTGAGGTCTAATAGGAATTTGTATGTTTCTTATGTTTCTATTCTTTTCTCCACCCAGACTCCCTTCTGTGTGAAATTATTTCTTTTGTGATGGAATTTCAATGCCTTTGAAATAAAATGGCATGGACTTAAGGTGAATGGAGTAAACAAAACAAAAGATGAATGTTCTCACCTTGCAGTCCTTTTCTTAGCCCTTACAAAAAGCTGCTAATTACATTTTCATATTTCACCCAAAAGTATAGAATGCAAAATCAAGTAGTTAGAGAAGTAATAGCCATATTGAATTCAAAAGACAAATGAACCTTGATTTAAATAGCTGTAATATTATTCTGACTCAATCAGTTCTATCATTCATTCTAAATATGCATGTATGGAAAACAGAGAATTAGAAAAGATATTATATTTAACATGAAAGGTCAATTAAATTTTGCCTGTCAGTAAACTTTTTGATTGAATTAGTAGCAATATATTAAAAAAAAAAACTGAGTGATTAGTAACAGTAACATATTTACCACTATGTTTCAGGCATTGTTCAGTCTGTTTTACAAGTATCAATTTATGTAATATTCACATCCTATGAATTTAGGAACTTGTATTCCTATTTTACAAATGATGATGCAATTGAGGCATGAAAAGGTGAAGTGACTTCTTTGTGTGGCTTGTCCTAGATTCAATCCTTGAGAGTCTGATTCCAGAACCAGAATCCCTAACTCTTCATTAGACAGTTTACTGAAATGCCCTAATTGAGGCATTTCAGACCAATAGATTGCTTATTTGAAAACATTAGTCCTTCTAAATCTGCTAAGCTGCAGATGCTGATGGTCTTTAAGCAGCTTTATCTGTTCTGTCAAGGAGCAAAGATACTGTGTACCTTGGCATCATAATTAATAATTAATAAGGCACTACCCATCTGACCACTAGAACTACCACTGCCAAGAAAGACCTACTAACCCACCTTCCTCTACCAAATAAATTAGAACCCTTATACCTCAAAGCAAGTTTGAATCGGACTTAAATTTATCACAACCTCTTAGACATTTTAACTATTCACCACCTTTTCCTGAAGTGCTTAGATCAGCTCCCTTAGTCCTGGCTCAGTCTCACTCTGAGTTTTTCCCTTCTTACACTAGCAATACATTGGAAAGCTCTGTGACTATTCCCTTCTCAGAGAATAACACATTTGGCAAAACAAAATGAAACCCTTCTTTATTTGCATGAACTCAGTTTTCATTTTTTAACTCAACAACTCCAATCCTGATACTGAATAACAGTAACCATGTCCATGATTGTTTTTTATCCTCATTTAAAGTTAATTAACTGCTAAATCAGTGAGTCACTGTACAGTGTTATTTTCATGGCACAAAAATGAAAACTAACATCCAAGAGTTTCTGACTTGCTTAAGCAATGGTGGAACATTTGAGTAATATTCCAGAGTAGAGTTTAGTGGGAAAAGGAGCTTTACCTTCTTTATTCCATTTTTTCTTATTTTAACAAATGTACACCCTTCTGGGCACTAATTATGTAGTGTGCTGTGTCACACCCTAGACACTCACTGTACGGTTTTCCACAATGTTTTTAGAGAGACTGTTGGTCTGTGCAGAATATTCTAATAATTAAGCCATACAAAGGCTCAGGAGTTTCTCTCTGCCATCCCAATGAGGCCTCTGTCATTATTTATTGGCTTACATTTGAAATGGTTAAATTAAGTAGAGTAGACAAAGTCCTGAAAGTTAAATGAACATGATTAAAGGAGTAAGGATTGGACAGAATTTGGTGAGAATAGGAAACAAATGCTCTTTGAAAGTTTGGTGAGTACTTAAACCATGTAAACCTTCTCATTAAATAGAACCCTGCTTGTCTGTCCTGGTTGAATATGATACTATAAAAATTAAATGTCAAGTAAACCTTGTTTTATATACAAACAAGAGTAGATAGACAAAGTATCTGGTTTCCTTTTGAGTCTATTTGCTCATGGGAGAGCAAATGAATGAACTTGGACAAAATTTTGAAGTTGAGGTAAGAATCCTAACCAACATCATCTAAGTTAGAGGTTTCCTCTATTTAAGTCATTTAAATGGACTATTTAAGTGATTTTTAAAAATCCAAATTATGGATTTCTTTAAAATGCAGTCTGGGATTCTGGTTCAAATGTTGCCCATTATAAGTTGCTAGTAGTGGACTTGCTTTGAAGAATAGATTAAATGATTAGTATATGAATGATCTGTGTGGGAAGACATACCCAAAGTAACTTTGTTGGTTTAGAATGTGGAACCACCCACGAAGCCACGTCTGGAATTTCGTCGTGAGACTGGCCTCATCCTGAGGTGCGACCGGAAGGTCGGCAACCCCTTCCAGACAAAGCAGGGGAGTCGACCCTCCTGTCGAGATCAGGAGGGTAGAAGGGGCTGAGAGGAAGTGGTGCCGGAAAACCTCGGTGTTCCTCTCGAGGGAGACCGGTATGTCAGGGAACTTTGTGGGTCGCATCAAGGGTGCCAAGTACCGTTTGGACCTCCAATTCTTAACGTGGGACTTCTCCTGAGACGCTGTAGCGGGAAAGGGCTTCATCTTGTGATGACGGGGGAACCACGTGGTTTTTCTCGAGTTGCGGCGGGATTCTCGAGTTACGACGGGGAATTCAGGATGCCTCTTGTGT
>NW_011495050.1:9675418-9677797 GCF_000754665.1 Bison bison bison
GCACGGGCGGAGTCACTGCCCCTTCGTGTTGACTTCATTCACAGGGTGGAGTTCGAAGAGGTGTCCGGGCATCGGGTTCTTATCAAGAGGGGACCCGGGAAATCGGGGTCCTTCGGAATGTGGAACCACCCACGAGGCCACGTCTGGAATGTCGTCGTGAGACCGGCCTCATCCTGAGGTGTGACCGGAAGGTCGGGAACCCCTTCCAGACAAAGCAGGGGAGTCGACCCTCCTGTCCAGATCAGGAGGGTAGAAGGGGCTGAGAGGAAGTGGTGCCGGAAAACCTCGGTGTTCCTCTCGAGGGAGACCGGTATGTCAGGGAACTTTGTGGGTCGCATCAAGGGTGCCAAGTACCGTTTGGACCTCCAATTCTTAACGTGGGACTTCTCCTGAGACGCTGTAGCGGGAAAGGGCTTCATCTTGTGATGACGGGGGAACCACGTGGTTTTTCTCGAGTTGCGGCGGGATTCTCGAGTTACACGGGGAATTCAGGATGCCTCTTGTGTTGGCCCAGGGAAGTCCAATCTTCCATTCGAGTTGCGAAGGAAAGCTGGAGATTGCTCTCGAGTGACTACAGGGCAAACAGACCTCATCTAGGCTTGTGTCCAGAAGCCAATGTTCCTCTCCAGGGTCGACAGGGATCTCGGGGTTGCATTCCAGATGCACCCGGGGAGACAGGCATTCATCTCGAGTGGAAGCAAAGAACCCCGCTCTGCTCCCCAGTCGCGACGGGTATCTCTTGGAGCTCACTGAGTGGACTAAAGGGAGTCAAGCCTCCTGAGGCGTTTGGAGAGAGGTTGCGAGATTGGTCTCTAGGCCATGCAGGAGAGAAGGCCCTCATCTCGCGGTGATGGGGGAGTCTCGGGGTTTTTCTCCCGCGGCGGCCCCAGTGTGCGGTTTCTCACGAGGTACGACGGCGAGGTCAGTGAGCCTCTCGTGGGGCGCCAGGGAAGTCGGGTCTCCATGCTAGTGGCGAGGGGGAGCGCGTCATTGCTCTTGAGTCATGGTAGGGGAATCTGGCCTCAAGACGTGTTGAAGAAGGTCTCTCGAGGTCTTTCTCGGTTTGAGGCAGGAAACCCTGGGTTCCCTCGACTTGTGCAGGTGACGTCAGGGGGCTTCTCATGGTGGCTCTGAGAAGTCAGGGAAACTGGAGGTGGGAGGGGCCTCTCGGGACTCCACTGGGTTTGGTGCATTGGAAGAGGGCCTCATCTCCAGTTGAGGCAGGAACCTCAGGGTTCCTCTGATTTCAGACTCCGAACGCAGGGTCCCTGCAGACTTGGGACAGGAGAGTCAGGCCTGGTCCAACTCTATGTGACCCCATAGACGGCAGCCCACCAGGCTCCCCCGTTCCTGGGATTCTCCAGGCAAGAACACTGGAGTGGGTTGCCATTTCCTTCTCCAATGCATGAAACTGAGAAGTGAAAGTGAAGTCGCTGAGTCTTGTCCAACTCTTAGCGACCCCATGGACTGCGGCCCACCAGGCTCCTCCGTCCATGGGATTTTCCAAGCAAGAGTGCTGGGTAGGGTGCTATTGCCTTCTCCTTTATAGTTAATTTAATTGGCTAATTTAACACCTTATCATACATCGATTAAAGATAAGGAGCCACCTAAATGATCACAAATATAATTAATGAGGCCTGAAAGGAGGGACCCTTTTTGCATCTATCTCTCTTTAACCCCAGCACTTAGTTCCTGGTACATTGTAAATATTAGTCAAATTAATAAACTGTATTCTAGGATTAAAATATATGGAAATTAAGAGGCTCAGAAATAGTTTCAGGTGTAATAATAGGTTATTTGCATTGGCTTCTTTGTAGCTATTTTTACATGTTTATTTCTGCCTTACTAAGCTTCCTTGTCTTCCTATATCTAGCTTGCAGTAATATATATAATATTATAAAAATGGATTTTTAACAAAAGAGTAAAAGATATTTTTTATCATTTATTATGCATAAAGAAGGAAAATTCCTTTAAAATGGTGTTTCCTTTAAGAAAGTGCTTAGTGTTTATAACCTACTCTAATAGCTTGAGAGCAAAATGCTTTTGATATCTACATTAACTCCCCAGAGATAGAGAAAGAAGAGCCTGGAGCTGAGATGCAAAGAATTCTGTTTCTCTGTCAGAAACTAAAAAAAAGAAGAGAGTTGCTAATCATTCCAGAACGCATAGTCAGCCCAGACTTTTGGGGTTAATTGTATCCTTAGAGGGGGAAAGTGGTCGTCTAGCTATCAGGTTGAGGTATGAGATTCTAGACCAGTGTTAAAAAATATTTCTTTTTTTAATTTATTTATTTTAATTGGAGGCTAATTACTTTACAATATTGTATTGGTTTTGCCATATATCAACATGAATCCGCCATGGGTGTACACATGTTCCCAA
>NW_011495050.1:9677897-9708833 GCF_000754665.1 Bison bison bison
GCCCTCGCCCTCTCCCACAGAGTCCAAAAGACTGTTCTATACATCAGTGTCTCTTTTGCTGCCTCACATACAGGGTTATCGTTATCATCTTTCTAAATTCCATATATATGCGTTAGTATACTGTATTGGTGTTTTTCTTTCTGGCTTACTTCACTCTGTATAATCAGCTCCAGTTTCATCCACCTCATTAGAACTGATTCAAATGTATTCTTTTTAATGGCTGAAGAATACTCCATTGTGTATATGTACCACAGCTTTCTTATCCATTCATCTGCTGATGGACATCTAGGTTGCTTCCATGTCCTGGCTATTATAAACAGTGCTGCGATGAACATTGGGGTACATATGTCTCTTTCAATTCTAGTTTCCTTGTTGTGTATGCCCAGCAGTGGGATTGCTGGGTCATAAGGCAGTTCTATTTCCAGTTTTTTAAGGAATCTCCACACTGTTCTCCATAGTGGCTGTACTAGTTTATTCCCACCAACAGTGTAAGAGGGTTCCCTTTTCTCCACACCCTTTCCAGCATTTATTGCTTGTAGACTTTTTCACAGCACAGTCATGACTACTATACAAACCTAAAATAAACATGTTAAATTTTATATTTAAGTCATTAATTAATGAGGGACCTAGTAAAATGTTACAACAGTTCAAGAAAGAATTCAAATAGCAAAATAGATTGATGAATTGATAGAGAGACATTAATAGAATACTGGAATGAATTTACAAACTTGCAAAATTGCTCTGTCCATTGGATAATAATGGATTAAATATGGCAGAAAGTGAAGAGGAACTAAAAAGCCTCTTGATGAAAGTGAAAGAGGAGAGTAAAAAAGTTGGCTTAAAGCTCAACATTCAGAAAACTAAAATCATGGCATCTGGTCCCATTACTTCATGGGAAATAGATGGGTAAACAGCGGAAACAGTGTCAGACTTTGCTTTTTTGGGGCTCCAAAATCACTGCAGATGGTGATTGCAGCCATGAAATTAAAAGACGCTTACTCCTTGGAAGGAAAGTTATGACCAACCTAGATAGCATATTCAAAAGCAGAGACATTACTTTGCCAACAAAGGTCCATCTTTTCAAAGCTATGGTTTTTCCAGTGGTCATGCATGAATGTGAGAGTTGGACTGTGAAGAAAGCTGAGCTCTGAAGAATTGATGCTTTTGAACTGTGGTGTTGGAGAAGACTCTTGAGAGTCTCTTGGACTGCAAGGAGATCCAACCGGTCCATTAAAGGAGATCAGTCCTGGGTGTTCTTTGGAAGGACTGATGCTGAGGCTGAAACTCAAGTACTTTGGCCACCTCATGTGAAGAGTTGACTCATTGGAAAAGACCCTGATGCTGGGAGGGATTGGGGACAGGAGGAGAAGGGAAGGACACAGGATGAGATGGCTGGATGGCATCACCGACTCGATGGACATGAGTTTGGGTAAACTCCGGGAGTTGGTGATGGACAGGGAGGCCTGGCGTGCTGCGATTCATGGGGTCGCAAAGAGTTGGACAGGACTGACTGACTGAACTGAACTTGCATTACACAACAGCCCCCATAAACACAGGTAACACATAATGATATGCTAGAAAATGTCTTGTTAACCAAAACACAACATCCAGTTACCTTTTGGTCCACCTTAAAATCTTTCACATTTTCCTTCCTAGTTTAGCCTGAAATACGCAAAGGGTAAAGGAAGAAAGTGAAAGTGTTAGTTTCTCAGTCTTGTCCAACTCTTTGCCATCCTATAGACTGTAGCCCACCAGGCTGCTCTGTCCTTGGGATTCTCCAGGCAAGAATACTGAAGTGGGTTGCCATTTCCTTCCCCAAGGGATCTTTGCAACCCAGGGATCAAACCCAGGTCTCCCGCATTGCCAGCAGATTCTTTACTATCTGACCCACCAGGGAAGCTGTTGCAAAGAGTACAGCTGGCTATTCAGAACATTTTAGAGTCAAAAGACCTACTGCTATCTGAACATATGAAAACTAAGTAAATTTAGATATTTAGAGGCTGAATAAGTAGACAAACAGAGGGGAAGCCATTTAATTCTTGATACTTTTGACCGAGAAAGGGAGATTTGGTTCACAATTGTAATGCCTCAGTTTAGTAAGCCAATAGTTAACCTGAGACTATGTAGGAAATCAGATCACTATGCAACTGCTCTTGAGTCTTCATATACAAAACACTTATCCAACATGTACCTTAAAATTCACTTTCATATAATGATTCAGTACCCTCTCAAAGTTTTTGCCTGATAAAAACTGTTTTTAAGATTCTATTGACCATATTACTGCAGAGTAAGGTTGCAGTTCAAGAGAAGTAGCTTACTGATTGCTTAATAAAGAAAGATTCAACACTCAACTCTCTCATCTCCTACCCAATCTCATCAGAGAATTACATTAACCACAGACTAATATCTCTCAAAAGAGTAGTTTTCTTTACTTAATATGATGTAAATATGTCATATTACTGACTATGTCATTAAAAGCCATAGTTTCAACATACTCAATTTATAGGTGACACAAAATTATAGTCTACTGTAAAGAAGTAATAATTGAGAATAAGAAGCTTACAAGGAGGAAAAAAGAGGGAGTATTTTTTTCCCTTTTTCCTTAGAAAAAGATCTTGGATCACTGTGTATGTTAGTTGTTTTATATGTTATTTGTAAATACAGTGGTTTGCTTGGAAATTTGGATTATTTGAGATATTTAGATGAGATCAGATCTGTTCAGGGTAGCATGGCCATGGATTATTTGAGATATTTAGGAAGACAGAGTTATTTTGGAGACAGAGATAAAGAATGTTGCATTTTGACATTTTCCCCTAATGACTCCCCATAAACATACAGAGAAAGAATGTTATCTGCCAAGAGTCTTGTTGCACAACCTACTTGACTTAGCAAAGTTCTGATGATTAGACTACCTTGATTTTGATGGGGTAGGTGGTGGAGGGGCACTTGGAAAGACAGTGGCAACATCTGCATTTTAACAGAAACTTTTCAAGATATATTTGAAATCAGATCATCCAAACATCAATCTAAACAAATGCAAAAACAAAACAGAAACTTTCTTAATATTTTTAGGAGTATTTTTGAAATAGCTTTGGATTTGGTAGACCCAAATACGGATTTTTTAAAAATATCTGAACTGAAATTTTTTCATAAGAGTTGTAAACCATTAAAATAATTGGCTACACGTATGTGATTTGATAGAAACATAAATTTGTTTCCATGACATTGAGATAGTGTTTTAAGGAGGATCACTTATGAAATTCAGCCCTCTACAGTTCAGGAATTATCCTAAGTAACAACACTCAATCTGTGCTTATTTTATTTTACCCCACAAAGAACTGGACTGAGATCACCAGCTTATTTTAGTAAGCCAAAAATAAAGACATGTGGCTTTGTTTACAGTATCGTGTGTGTGGGTTCATATGCAAAACTCAGTATGTTTCAAATGAATAAGCCTGCATTCATATGACCACTGTAGGGTAACCATAACCTCGATTTAAGGGGTAAAATATGAAGAACTTTATAAATATTTGTTCAATGTAAGTTTAATTACAATATATGATTTTGAATTTATAAAAGCTGCCTTGCTTTTACATTATTAAATGTTAAAAAAATCATACTCTTTTTAGACCCCTCAATTTTTCTATCCATTAAATGTTTTAAGTATGAATTTTATTACCTATTTCCCTTTTTTAAGACACAAAACACTAGTTGATTTCTACTCTGTAACAGGTTCCTTCTTTTAAGTTATAGTTTAATTATTTTCAGCATGTAAAGTTAATATATTATTAAAGGAAAAGTACAAAATGAAGTAAAAAGAAGGCATATATAAAACTATTGGTAAGTGTGTCAGATCTGTACTTACCACAAACAAGCAATAATTTTGTAAAATTGTATATCTTAATTAAAATATCTTAATTGCCAATAAATGATAAATAATATGTCCTTATTTTGGCAGAAGAAGAACAATAATTTTTTAGGGATCATTTTCAATTTAGAATGTGGATTAAACACTGTACCTTAGAAGTATCTTGCTATATTTTTCTAAACACTATTACTTATAATGGAATAGCATTTTAAAAGCAATCTAAACTGAATCCCCTAAACTAAAACTTTGTCTATCTCATCTAAAAGAGGAAAAAAAAAATTAGAAAAAGAGAAGAGAGTCGCAAAGTGAAAACAATCAAACTACCAATGGAAAAATTAAAAAGTAGTTATTATACATTATTAATTACCAACCTTATGATTTCTGAGCTAAATTAAAAGTTATGCCCATTTAATTTACTTTAAAAGCAATCTTCTTAAAATTTTATTGCATTTAGGTCATGTTCATTACTTTTATGACCTGAAGTACATGTGTTAGGCATATCAACCAATTGGCACACATCCTCTTTTAAAGATAGAAAAAAAAAAGATGACTATTATATTGTAATACTTTGTTCTCTCTCTCCTCCTCTTTCTATTTTTTTTGTTTGTTTGTTTTTTGTTTTCATTTTTGGATGATTGGTGATTTGTTTGCTTCTCCTGGTTCCTGTTGATCAGTGGTGTTTGGCCAGTTTGTATTTTTCCAGACATCACTCCACGATGTTGTTGAGGTGTATGATGGGCCAACTCAGCAATCTTCTCTGTTATCTTCCCTCTCAGGATCCCATTCAGGTATCCTTTACTAGAACTGCCATGCATCAGTTATTGATAAAAGACTGACTTTGATTGGTAATGTAGTGAAAGTTGAGATTTATATCATCCATATTAGAAATAAAGTAAACTGAACATAAAGTCATTACTTTTTTAAAAAAGAATAGAAACGCAACAGTAATTCAGACTCTTGATAAAAATATAACCATTTTCTGGGATTGTAATCAAGTAAATATAGTATTTAGTCACTTTGTCCATGGTGTTTGATGTAATATTTAAAGATTCTTTACAAAATGAGGCAATATTATCAAAATGTAATAAAAGCCTTCCAGTAAAAAAAAAGAAAAGGTTGCAATTGAAGCTGATCCCAAAATAATATATTGTCAGTGGTAGAATATATTAAAGTAATTTAATAGAGCATAGATTGATGTTTTCAAATGACAGTGTAAATTAGTATAATTTGTTAGGTTTACTGAATGAAATTATTTATGATATCTTAGTGTTTGTTTTGTTGAGTAGGAGAATCACTTCCACTGAGTTCAGGTAATCAGATCACAATTCGATTTACTTCAGTTGGACCAATAACAGCTAAGGGATTTCACTTTGTTTATCAAGGTAAGTGACCCTGTAGCATAGAAACACACTAAGGAATGTAATCAGTTTCCATGCTGTGTTCAGAACTGTTGAATGATGAGAGCCTCATAACCATAAAGGACAGATAAAAGTTGTGTGCTTTAAAAAAAAAAATTGTTTTGCATTTTCCCCTTCCCCATTATTAAAGCATTATTACTTTTACCAAAGTAAAAAAAAATCTATTGCTTCCATCATCATTCTCAAGCAAATTTCATGCTTTTCCTTGTTTTTAACATACTGTTTTTAAAACATCTTTTTTTTTTGACAATGCTTCACTCTACATATTCTATTTCCTTATAGTCTAGCACTCTAAGAATGTACAAACTTTTTGTGCTGATGTACTTAGACATGCCAAGGAAATCATTACTCCATTCTAAAATTGTAGTTTCTCATTCTCTTAGGAGAATTCAAACTTTCTTCATGATTATTAAATATTTTTGCACAATTCAAAATTAGTTTACATAGTTTTTCTGTCACTTATAATAGACAAACTTACACATTATATAAAACTAAATTAAGAGCTATCTTCTGAATATTTTATTTGAATTATATATGATCAATGTAGTTATTCTCAAATGTATCTTGAACTTTATTCCAAATAAATTTATAAGCACTTGTGATTTGATATTCTTATTAAACCCTCTTATTCTAATTATAATATTGGCTATAATATTACACTGTTTCATTCTTAATAATAGTCCCTCTGTAACAATGCGTGGTATTATGATTTTTAAAAGGCACTCTAACAAATGAAATTATTTTCACTCAAGTGACATAAGAGGAATCTATTTGGAATTCATCTTATCATTTTTCGGACTATTGTCAAACTCCTTAATCCCATCTGTATGTGTTTTAAAAAGAAAAAACATCCTGTTATCATTCTATCTTTAAAAAAGTCACAATTGAAGAACATACCTAAAAGGAATTTCAGATTTGATATTGTATGGTTATTAAAGTTTCTATTGTTGTTAATCTGTCTGACTTCTATTCTGCTTAGCCTGAACATATTGTCTTCATCAATAGCAAACATGTTTTGAACAACTAAGTTTATGAATATGTTGTGAAATTAATCAAGTGTTTTTGCTTTTTTAAAATCTGTGTTTTTAGGGAGCAAATAGTGTTAAAAAATTGGCATTGCTTTACATAACCTGACATCTGCTTTTTGTATGCTTGGCATTCCAATTTAAAAAGAAAAAAAAAATGTATCTGTTACCATTCCTTAAATTGAAATATCTTTGCTCATGCTACATTGTTATATTTATAAAAGTATGGTAAAACAAAAAACAGAAAGTAACTGATATTGTTTAAAGAATCCAAAATAAAAATGTTTTTAAAGAAAAAATCTTAATGACAATAGCAATATTTATTCATTTTGAATTTATTCATTTCATCATGTATGAAATTTTAAACTTTTATAAATATGTTCAAATTGTTACCTAAAGTTCGAGTTAGTGAAGATTTCTCTGAAATCTGTTTGTATAGTCACATTTTGAAACCTATATTTCTCTACCAAACATGAAATTAAAATCCACAATTATTTGTACGCAGCTGTTCCTAGAACAAGTTCCACACAATGCAGTTCTGTACCTGAACCAAGGTTTGGAAGAAGGATTGGCAATGAATTTGCAGTTGGTTCATTGGTTCTTTTTGAATGTAACCCAGGATATATTCTCCATGGATCCATTGCAATTAGGTGTGATACAGTGCCGAATTCTTTGGCCCAATGGAATGATTCCTTACCTACCTGTATTGGTAAGTTTATAAATTTGTATGTTTCATGTTGTACATATTGTATATCAAAATTAGTTATCTTACATCTGTCAATATTTAATACTTTATTTGTTATGATGTATCTAAGTATGGAAATTACAGTGGCTATTTGATGCAATTGAGGTGTGATGTAATCAATGAAAATATACATACATATTTCCAATAACACAGAATTGGAATGCTATTAATATGGCATTATTAGACATCACCATCCTTTAAAATAAACACTTTTCATTTTTAAAATTTATGCAAAGATGTCTATGCCAACATATAAGGAATTTACTTATCTTTTAAAGATCACAGAGATTGATTTTTCTGCATATTTTTTATCAGCAAAGAAATTAGAAAATACACATTAATACATTTTTTGTTTCCTTTTCTCTGTTAGTTACGTGCATGCATGCTTAGTCACTTAAGTTATACTGACTCTTTGAGATCTCATGGACCATAGCCCACCAGGCTCCTCTGTCCAGGAAGCTCTCCAAGCAATAACACTGGAGTGGGTTGCCATGCTGTCCTCCAGGGGATTTTCCCTGGGATTTTCTCAGGGATCGAACCTGCATCTCTTTTCCACAGAGCCACCAGAGAAGCCCCATTTAAGTTATATATATGTTATAAAAATATAAAATAAGAAATTTTCCCAGTCTTTCACAGATATAAGTGGAAAAACTTTAAATGGGTAGATGGCAATAGGATTAGTCAAATCTCATTATTTGAAACTATTTTTGTAATGTTATATCCAGGGCCTCTGAGGTGGCACTAGTGGTCAAGAACCGTCTGCCAATTCAGGAGACATAAGAGATGTGGGTTTGAACCCTGAGTCAAGAAGACCGTCTGGAGAAGGAAATGGCAACCCAGTCCTCTCTTCCCACCTTTAAAATCCCATGGACAGATATGCCTGGCAGACTGCAGTCCATGGGGTTAAATCAGATATGACTGAGGACTGAGCACACAACACACATATACAGTTTATATTGATAAACAAAATGCAAGCTTTATAAACTTAGCTCTGCTAAGTTATTTGAAGCAGTTAAAACATTTTCTAAACAATAAAAATATCAATAGTTTAGAATCTTATCATATTTCAGGATCATTACAATGACTTTTGGATCCTGTAGAATTCCATGGATGTTGAAAATGTAGACTGTAGTGAAGTTGCTTTCTTCTCTGTTCTAAGAGCATGTCTGGAAATTAAGTTTTTTAATTACATATTGTAAAACTAAAAGAAGAATAGTAAAGCTTAATCTCAGGTTAAGAAATAATTCTAATGAGTTCTTCCTCATTAAAGTTTTATTAGCATGAGATTTGGAAAATGAGAGGAAGGTTTTTTTTAAATAAAAGATAAGTAAAATTTTGTTTTTATTTTAATAATCTCAATTCCCTACTTTGTGATAGAGAAGATATGCGTGTATATATAAACAATATAGCATGTACATTTATAAATATATAAAATCTATTTTTAATAACACATCCTGCCATACCTGAAAAGAAATTTTAAGTAGTTTTTATTTTTAACATTTAAAAACATATTTTACCATATTTTAACAGAGATTAATGTAATGTTAGTTCATACTTAATTAGAATAATGTATTTTAAACAGATTTTAATTGAAATGATATGGAAGTTACACTCATTTCTACTGAGGAAGGAGTAAAGATAAAGTTTGGTGATATGCATTTATATAACACATACTGCATATAGGACAAAACTGCTTTAAATCTTTTTCAAATGAGAACATCATTAATATTTGTGCTTGGGAAATGTGCGAATTAGGATTATCATAAATTAAAAAAATAAAACGGAGTGGTACAAATTGGGCCTATCATAAACAAAAATGTAGGATCTAAGTTTCTATAGGAACTTGATATCACCACTCCCTCAAACAAATATATCTTGCATATTTCACAGAGTATTTTTCTTACAACAAAAAATCTAATTCTTCCTTATACAGTAAATGGAATGGGAACTGTTCTTTTATTTTTCTTTTATTTGTTGAAAACCACATACAGAAAGTAATTTTAAACACTGGAAAGCTATAAATGACTCCTCAACTTTCTTCTCTTTCAACTAAATAACCAGTTTCTAGTATGATTTAACACTTCCCATTTGCCAGGTTTCATTCTGAATAATTTAGCAATAAACACATATTTAATTAACTTCTTACAGCAAACCTATGGAGAAGTTACTCTCAGAATTTACAGATGAATAAACTGAGTCTTAGAGAGGTAAAACAGTTTTCTTTAAAAGGGACACAGCCTAATAAGTAGTACCATAGGAGCAGGATTTGAAAATATTTTCTGATTCCATACTTCAATGTGCATGATAGAAAAGTTTTTTCCTTTTTGTTTTGACTGATAAGCTAATTTCCTAATTCAAATTCTATATCTTTTTTATAATGTGGAATTTCTTAACCTGTTAAAGTATATTTTTGACAATCAGCAAGCAAAGGAGAAGAAATCATTTGCACTTAATGTCTCTCTTCTTTTGCACCTAGCATAGAGCTATGGTTAATGGGACAAAAAGATCTTTATATACTTTTCTACTCTCATAAGAGAAAATAGATAATGCTCTTCCTTATGACCACACTATATGTTGAGTTCATAGCCTTATAAAATGTGAATAAATTAATTATCCTAAAAGATTATGAGCTGAGAGAAATGTTCCTTTATGTCTAGGCCAAAATTAGTCATACAATATGCATAAATCAGAAATTACATTGCTCCAATTCAGTTTAATAATTGAAGGAAGACAAAAGATAATAAATCTCTTTAGCCTTACAGTGGATTTTTAAATATTGCTTTCTAAATATCAGGAATCAATCATTATTTCTGCCTCACTTTTCTCAGTAATTATTTATATCATTTCTCTGTAACTTTTAGTTTCTTTATGTACATAGTGATAGAAAATATTAATACCATACAATGGAAGATAATGAATGAGTAGCTGTCTTCCTTTCATTTCATATATATTATGAAAATTCCCTCAAGACAATTATAAAAGCAGATTGATAAAGAGACTTATGGAAAGGTATAAACTAGCTCATTAATCTTTAAATATTATTGAAAACATTCATTTGTCCATTTAGAGTGTTCAAAGAACCAACATATGCACAACAGTGTCCTAATTAATAGAAAAAAAAATTGTAAGAAATCATAAAAAACTGAATAAAGTCTTCATAACTGGGAGCTGTAGTAGATTCTCAGTATAAGGATCAATTGAGTCTTGGGTAGTAATAGGCTTTGACTTTAACACTAAATTGTGGTGAATTACTACATGAGTCTGAAAATTTTTGCATAATCTCTGATTCTCAATTCCCATATCAAGAAAACAGGGAAGTTATAGATTTATTGTGACTATTACATATTTTAAAGCCTTGGCAAAGTTCTTAGACTCACGTAAGTACTCAAAAATTAAGTTGTTTTTGTGCTTTCCAAATTCTCCACCATAAAGTCAGAACTTACAACTTCAATTCTAAAAGTATTGGATCTCAAATAAAGAACTTCTATGTAGTATTCATAAAGGATTTGATATTATTGATTTTAATCTGTTGATATGTAGTTTTAATAACACTTTAAAATTATTATATGTAAAGATTATCTTCTGCTGAAGATTTTTGCATCTTGGAAAGGTCTAAAAGCATGGGCTTCTATTAGTTTTTCTAATTCTGATAATTTAGTTCCTTAAAAGCGAGATTTTTTTTCTCACTTAAAAATTTTCAGAAAGGCTTTAGGGAAATATAATGCCAATTTTCTTGAGGATAATAGTAATTATTAGAATATTCTATTTAGGGGTTGTGAAATTTCTTTCCATCAATTTATAAATTTAAGGGCAGTTGATTTAAAAGGAGCAGACTTATAACAATAGACATATATTCATGATTTGCTTTGGTTTCAGTGTTTGTCTAAAATAAAAAATAAACTTGAAATTAAAATAATGATTACCATTATTCTAATTGGTTGAAAAATATATGTTTAATCAAAGTTTGAACATTACATTATCCAAAATATTATATTTTATTTTGTCCATGAAGGTATGATGATAATGTTAGAAAGAGGAAAGAGATAAAAGGGAGAAATGAGCTGAAATTAAAGAAGGAAGAAAAAAAAATGTAACAATAGTTTAGGAAGAGGAGAGGGAAATAAGAAAAAAATAAAATATTCTATGTGACGGAAAACAGAGAAAAAGAACTGTACACTGTAAACATTTTTGTTTAAAGCAGAAGAAAACCCCTATTCTACATGATTATCGCAAAGCTTTTCCATATGTCAAATGTGTCAGTTGATGAATCTTGGTGTTTTTGCCATAAGAAATAAGAATCCATGTAAAGAACAAGATCAGGCCATTTGACTATAAATTCATTTCAACAAGTGCAGAAGCTTCTACCAAGCATTAAAGCCTTTGAAAGTCTTTGAGACCTTGCCATGGCTGACATGCAACATCAGGAGTAAATGCTAACAGTCTGTCATCCCTAGCCTAGATGCATTCAGCCTCACTTTTTACTTTTAAGGCGAAAAGATGAGGGACTCAGGAGCCATTACATACTCTCTGTCAAAAGTCCATTTCTCTCTAGATACCTGGGCTTTTTGAGAAACATGAGAGTGCATCTATGGTGGGTGTTTAAACATAAAACACACTACGTTTTATGTTGCATTGGTTTGAAAGCGCATACTCAGAGATAGAAAATTTTATCAGATGGCTTCTGTTTCCTGACAAGATAACACGAAAAGGGCATATTACTTTATATCACTTAAAAAAGTAATGTATACTTTGTAGAAGAGGTATAAATCCAGAAAACTGAATGGGATTTGTATGAGACAAGAACTAGATTCTAAATGACAGTTGGATGATAGCTCACTTTAGGTTTTACCATTTGATCCCACTGCTAGTCTTTACATAAATGAAAATATACTTTGCATTTCTATTTTTAGCTATAAATTTTTTAGTTTTAAATGTTATGAATAAAAATGATAATGTCTTTAAGTATTCAAAAATTCAGAAAAAGAGAAGGCTTGGTGTCTTAATTCAAATATGAGTCAAATGCAGAGTTATCTTAGGTTGATATTAAAGAATTATCTGTAATTTGTGTTCATCAACCCACTCCAGTATTCTTGCCTGGAAAATCCCATGGACTACTGTCCATGGGGTCGCAAAGAGTCGGACATGACTGAGCGACTTCACTTCAGTTTCTGTTATTTGGATAAAATTCTAACTGCTTCAAAGTCTTTGAGCTTTCTATTTTTTATCCTTGGAAAATCATCCCCAAGATACCTTTTGGGCTTACTGCATTGCTTCATTTCAGTTTTCACCTGAATATCTTCCTTGACCATCCTATCTAAAGTAATTTTCTTCTACTCATCCTCCATTTGTTCTTTATATCTTTATTCTGTTTTTGTTTGTTTGTTTGTTTGTTTTTAAGCAACAACCATTCACCAGATTATATATAGTTAGGATGCTTCTCTGGAGAAGGCAATGGAAACCCACTCTAGTACTTTTACCTGGAAAATCCCATGGATGGAGGAGCCTGGTAGGCTGCAGTCCATGGGGTTGCTAAGAGTCAGACACGACTGAGCGACTTCACTATCACATTTCACTTTCATGCACTGGAGAAGGAAATGGTAATCCACTCCAGTATTCTTGCCTGGAGAATCCCAGGGACAGAGGAACCTGGTGGGCTGCCATCTGTGGGGTCACACAGAGTTGGATACGACTGAAGCAACTTAGCAGCAGCAGCAGGATGCTTCTCTAATCTTTCTTGCCCTCCTCTTCCTGTCACTATATTCTATTTTTTGCTCAACCAAAAGAGGATGTGGCATACAAGAGGTTTTCAATAAACATTTGTTCAATGAATGGATTTTAGCAGATAAGTTTGATAATTTCATAAATTTTTATAGAGATAGAACAACTGACCAACTTCGCAAGTCCAGGACCTATGCTTTTGCAACCTCAGGCTTTCACTGCATGGTGATATTCTTGCTCAGTTTGCTTGCTTAGACCTTTACAAGCCATCTTGAAACTACAAGACACTTGAGAATCCATAGAAGGAGGCATAGGTAAAACATACACAGTAGATTTTCATAGTGTATAGGTAATTTTATTCTGAGAAAGAACAAATTCTCTGTATTTTACAGTTTAATTATAATGTTTGTTAATCTATTACAGAGTATTATACATAATGATTTTATTTCCCTTCCCTTCACTGGTTCAATGAATACTCAGTTGATAGCTTAGGCTAAATGAGCATCCAACAATTGAAACCAAATAAAAGCAGTGACCTACATTTCTAGTGAATTCCATCTCAAATATAATTGTTTGAGTTTCACAGTTCTTATTACTGCTATCAACACTTTTATTTTTTTTTCTGTCAAAGTAGAACTAGATAAAATGTTCATTAATTTTTTAGAAAATGTTGATATATTGAAATTAAATGGTTGTCTCGAAAGCAGCCCCATTAGACATGATATGCAAATTGTACTTATAGTTAAAATGGTCAGATACTGAATTAGGTAATTCACAAATTTAACTAACCTGTATAAGAAAACAATATTTAATATTCTTGTGCAAATCTGTGTCATCAAGTAGTTCTTAGGTAAATTATAAAGCACAATAATGTTTTTATAAGAATGTTGGACTTTCAGAGGTAAACTTGATAAACTTGCTGAAGACTGAACTTTATCTTCTAAATTTGACCTTACTACACTTCAGATTTCTTAAAATTTTTAGTCTCTGAAAACCCAAAATTCTCTTCTCTCTGAGATTCTGTGATTTGAAAAAGCCCCTGTAGCCACTAATAGCTCTGACAATATATGGCCTTAGGCATAAGTATTTCTGTTAGTGGGAGGTATCTTTTGAAAAGCTCCTGAACATGCCACTTAACTCCCTTCGGAAGAAGTGTTTAATTAGCTGCTTATCCCATCACTCTTATCAAGCTTTGTTTTTTTCAAGTCCTTTAGCAACCCAGAAAGAACTATTTTTACTTATATTGGATCCATGGCAACACTTGTCCACACTGTCTTTTTTCAGTGGAAAGAAACAGATGAAGAAATACATATAGTATCTGAATCTTCATTCATTGATTCACTCATCCATTCAATCATGAAAAAGTTATTAAATATAATAATGAATAGCACTGACTACTATTTGTATGAAGTGCTATTAAGCATTATCTCATTTAATATTGACACCAACACCAGGAGGTAGATAAGAATATTCTCTCTTTTATAGATAGATAGTGAAACCCCTATGGTTTAGAGACAAAAAAAAGAATTAATATTTGTACCCAAGCTGCTTGATTCTAAAATCTGTTTTCTTAATCTGTATGTTATATTGAATAATACTGATTAGAAGATATTAAAAATATACAATACATTCTTTTTAAAATAGAAAAGAAATACTAGGAAAAGTAATATAAAAGAATATAAAACTTTGTAAAACATTATTGTGTGGTAATGCACATCTGGGAACACACTTATAATGTATTTTCTTGGGAAAAATAAAAACAAGTGAAATAGAATTAAATATGGCTTCTTTAGAAAAATACTAGTAGAAACGAATGATACGGGAATGGTAAAGAGTAACTTTACATAATCATAAGATTTATACAGATAGGCAGTCACTCAGTAATTTATTTAACAAGCATTTATTTAGTTTACCAAGTATTAGAGAGATCTTTTCAAGAAAATTGGAGATATCAAGGGAATATTTCATATAAGGATGGGTACAATAAAGGCCAGAAATCATAAGGACTTAACAGAAGCAAAAGAGATTAAGAAGAGGTAGCAAGAATACACAGAAGAACTGTACAAAAAAGGTCTTAATGACTTGGATAAACATGATAATGTGGTCACTCACCTAGAGTCAGACATCGTGGAGTATAATGTCAAGTGGGCCTTAGGAAGCATTACTACAAACAAAGCTAGTGGTGATAGAATTCCAGGTGACCTATTTAAATATTTAAAAGATGATGCTGTTAAAGTGCTGCACTCAATATGTCCAAACTTGGAAAACTCAATGTGACCACAGGACTGGAAAAAGTTAGTTTTCATTCCAATCCCAAAAAAGGACAATGACAAAGAATGTTCAACTACTCTGCAATTGCACTCATTTCACATGCTAGCCAACAGTGCTCAAAATCCTTCAAGCTAGGCTTCAGCAGCACATGAACTGAAAATTTCCAGATGTACAAGCTGGGTTTAGAAAAGGGCAAAGAACCAGAGATCAAATTGCTAACATTTGTTGGATCATAGAGAAAGAAACAGAATTCCGGATAAATATCTGCTTCCTTGACTACACTAAAGTCTTTGACTGTGGATAACAGCCAACTGTGGACAATTCTTTGAGTTGAGAATGCCAGACCACCTTACCTGTCTCCTGAGAAACCTGTATGCAAGTCAAGAAGCAACAGTTAAGACCAGACATGGAACAACTGAGTGGTTCAAAATTGGGAATGGAGTATATCAAGGTTATATATTGTCACCCTGCTTATTTAACTTATATGCAGAGTACATCATGCAAAATGCTGGGTTAGATGAATCACAAGTTGAAATCAAGATTGCTAGGAGAGCTATCAACAACCTCAAGCATTCCAACTCTGTGCAACCCCATGGACTGTAACCCGCCAGGTTTCTCTGTCCATGGAGATTCTCCAGGCAAGAATACTGAAGTGGGTTGCCATGCGCTTCTCCAGGGGATCTTACCAACCCAGGGATCAAACCCAGGTCTCCTGCATTGCAGGCAGATTGTTTACTTCAGAGCCACTAAAGAAGCCCAAACATACAGAAGATACCATTCTAGTGGCAGAAAGGTAAGAGGAGCTAAAGAGTCTTCTGATGATAGTGAAAGATAAGAGTGAAAAAGCTGGCTTTAAACTTAACATTCAAAAAACTAAAATCATGGCATCCGGTGCCATCACTTCATGGCTAAAAGTTGAGAAAAAATGTAGAAACAGTCACAGACTTTATTTTCTTGGGCTCCAAAATCACATGATGATGACTGCAGCCATGAAATTAAAAGATGCTTCCTCCTTGGAAGGAAAGCTATGACAAACCTAGACAGTGTATTAAAAAGCAGAGACGAAGTCCGTATACTCTGAGGTATGGTTTTTGCAGTAGTCATATATGGATAGACCATAAAAAAGAATGAGCACCAAAGAATTGATGCTTTCAAACTGTGGTGCTGGAGAAAACTCTTGAGAGTCCCTTGGACAGCCAGGAAATCAAACCAGTCAATCCTAAAGGAAATCAACCCTGAATATTCATTGGAACAACTGAAACTCCAATACTTTGGTCACCTGATGTGAACAGTCGACTCATTGGAAAAGACCCTGATCCTGGGAAAGATGGGAGACAGGAGGAGAAGGGGACGAAGAGGATGAGATGATTGGATAGCATCATTGACTCAAAGGGCATGAGTTTGAGCATACTCCGGGAGATAACGAAGGACAGGGAAGCCTGGCATGCTGCAGTGCACAGAGTTGCAAAGAGTCTGACACGACTTAGCGTCTGAACAATAACAACAAAGTGCCAGGCGCTATTCTAGGCATTGGCCGCATAGCTCTGAGTAAGAGGATAAGGTCTCTGCCCTTAGGGAGTTTACTTTTATTTCAGATAATGGTAAATGCTATGGAGCAAAAGAAAGCAGAGGCTGGAGATTAGAGGAAGACATCCAGAGCATGCTGCTGTTTTAAATCCAAATGAGATGAATGAAGAGGGGTGGGATATATGAAAGTCAAAGAGGTAAGCAAGCCACAACAATAATCTCAGGTGTCAAGAAAAGAGTGAATGATGGCAAAAATGACAGAAGAATTGGGAGAGGCAGAGCAGAGGCCAAGTCATAGAGTGCCTCAAAGGCTGGAACAATTAGAATTTTTCTAAGTTGTGGAAATTCACTGACCTATAGAAGATACGATCTCAGTTTCTGGAAAATCACTATGGCTAATGTAAGGGATGGGGGTGGTATAGAAGCAATAAGACTGAATAGAAGCCTATTGCGGAAGTGAAGGGGAAACTTAATGTTGATTTAGATTCGCAGATCATGATCAGTGATGAGAACTGGTAAACTTTCGGATATATTTTTAAAATAGAATTGACATAGTTTGCTGATAGGCTGAATATAGATGTACATGTGAATTTGAAAAGAAAGATGAATTGAGTTCTAGATTTTTGGCTTAAGAATTAGGCGGTAACATTTACTGAGAAGGCAAATAATATAGATCAGGGAGAATTTAAAAAATCTTGATATGGACGTATGAATTTTGAGATATTGAGTTGACATATTATTGTATAACTCTGGGTAGAAGTTATGGCTAGAGATAAATGTTTAGTAATCATAGTATATGGCTTCCCTGGTGCCTCAGACAATAAAGAATCTGCCTGCAATGCCAGAAACCTGGGTTTGATCCCTGGGCCGAGAAGATCCCATGGAAAAGGAAACGGCTACCCACTCTAGTTTTCTTGCCTGGAGAATCCCCACAGACGGAGGAGCCTGGCAGGCTACAGTACATGGGGTTGCAAAGAGTTAGACACTACTGAGCGACTAACACTGGAGTCATAGTATATAGATGACACGGTAATAGATGCCATTACAGAAGAGCAGTGGTTAAAAAGAGATGAGAAGATGGTGTAGGTCACAGAGAGCTAGCATTTGAATTGAAAGGATCAGACGGAGGATGAGCTAAAATTTTCTTTATCACACTGATTTAAAAGTTTGAAAATGTAAAAAGTTTGTAGCATTCTTTTGAGCAATTACCCTAGATTTTTTGCACTCAGTTTTAGAAGTGACACAAAGTTGTATAATTACCTTTAAAAATTATTACAAAAATATTTTCTGATATTTCATCATTAGAGCCAGATTAGGACACATGTCCAAGGATCATAGTGCCATTAGAACATAAAATAACAATAGTTGTAGCAAAAGAAAATATAATTTACTGACTTCTTACTATGTTTCAAGCAGTGTGTAAGCTTCTTTATGTGCATTGTTATCGTTTAGTTGCTAAGTAGTAACTGAATCTTTTGAGACTCCTCTGTCCATGGGATTTCTCAGGCAAGAATACTGGAGTGAGTTGCCATTTTCTTCTCCAGGGGTTATTCCTGACCCAGGCTTTGAACCTGTTTCTCTTGCACTGGCAGATGGATTCTTTACCACTGGGCCCCAGAGAAGCCCCTTTATGTAGATTATAATATCTATTTACTTTCCACAAAAGCCCCTTGGAAACAATTGCATTATCTTTTAATAAAGCATCTGAGTTTCACAGAATTCAAGGACATGTCCAACATCACACAGTATTTAAAACTGTAAGTTTTGTCATTCCCAGAGTCAATCTGATACTACCAGCAGTGTAAGAATTTTGCTTTAAGATTGGTATCTTTAAAAAATTTTAAAAGTCTTTATTGTCTTTAGAGCAAGTCTCCGTACGTATTCTTTCTTTAGTAGTTGTACCGGCAGTAACCAGACTGTCTCCATATTGAGTATTTTCTTTACACTGAATAACATGAATGTGGAGCCAAACTACCAGTATTCAAACTCCAGTTTCATCTCTGACTATGTGATCTTGAGAAAGTTAAACTGTTACTGCTTCCATTTCCTCAGCTGTAAAATGAGGAGGATACTTATTCGTATATTGTTGGATTGTTGGGAAGGTTTAATAAGATAAAGTATGTAAAAGTGTTTAGAAGAGTACTGGTATATAGGCTCCATATAAATGTTATAATCATAACATAATTGTAATCATCATCATTATTACTCTGAAAGGGATTTTATTACTACTCAAAAGATACATGAAGAGAAAAAAATATAAAATAATTATTCAAAAATTCTTTATGTATGTATGAACAATGTTTAACTTGTGCCAATGAACATTTTAGTAATATACAAATAATATGCTATTATTGAGTTAATTATGGAATGACTTTCGATATGCTATCGCCAGGTTATCCTTTAATATCTAGTTCTTTTTTGTGTGCTATAGGAAGTTTTTGTGCTATAGGAAGACAATTTTCATGGTTCTTTTGAGTTTTAAAGCATAATATGATTTGATTATGTTTGCAAGTCTAGTATCTATGTTATTGCTGACCTTTTCCTTATTTTAATCTTTTGCGTTACAATTAACTTCCTCTCATGGATTGTTTTACTTTCAGTGCCCTGTGGTGGAATTTTAACTAAGCGCAAAGGGACTATTTTGTCTCCTGGATACCCTGAGCCTTATGACAACAATCTGAATTGTGTATGGAAGATCACAGTGCCAGAGGGAGCTGGCATTCAAGTAAGAATATTTAAATTTTTCTTCTTTTCATTGTATATTTGAAGTTAATCTTTTCAGAGATGACAGGACACATGTAATTTCGAGAATTTCAGCCAGTGCTTTTGACTTGCATGGCTGAATTTAAAAAAAGATGTGCGTGTTCAGTCACTCAGTTGAGTCCGATCCTTTGTGACCCTGTGGACTGTAGCCCGCTAGGGTCCTCTGTCCATGGAATTTTCCAGGCAAGAATACTGGATTGGGTTGCCATTTCCTCCTGCAGGGTATCTTCCTGACCCAGAGATTGAAACCACATCCCCTGTGTCTCCTGCATTGCAGGTGGATTCTTTACCTGCTGAGTCATCAGAAAAGCCGTAAAGAAAGACTCTTACCATTATTTTTTTTCACCTGCTGCTGCTGCTGCTGCTAAATAGATTCAGTCGTATCCAACTCTGTGGGACCCCATATACGGCAGCCCACCAGGCTCCTCTGTCCCTGGGATTCTCCAGGCAAGAATACTAGAAAGTGAAAGTGAAGTCACTCAGTCATGTCCCACTCTTTGCGACTCCGTGGACTGTAGCCCACGAGGCTCCTCCGTCCATGGGATTCTCCAGGCAAGAATAATGGAGTGGGTTGCCATTTCCTTCTCCAGGGTAATCTTCCCAACCCAGGGATCGAACCCAGGTCTCCCGCATTGCGGGCCGAAGTTTTAACCTCTGAGCTACCAGGGAAGCCAGGTTCCTTCATCCATGGGATTCTCCAGGCAAGAATACTAGAGTGGGTTGCAATTTCCTTCTCATTTTTCACGTGCAAGTAACAGAAAACCAATTCATGACTGCATAAGCAATAAGAAAAATATGTTGCTCCATATAACAGTGAATCTTTGAGTAAGATGGTTTAAGTGTTGTTTATTGCAAAGGTTCAGTTGTATCATTCCTGACCCAGGTTTTTTCCATCTCTGTCCTGCAGTACTTAGCATATTGGCTTAATTCTTGGACTTCCTCTCTCATGGTCTTGAGATAGTTATAAAATCTCTAGGCATAACAGTATTTCTCAGCAATGGATGGAATGGAATGTTTCTATGTTATGTACTTCTATAATGTCTGAGAACTTTACACAAACTTTCCAGCAGACTTTCCATTCTCTCCTGTTGACCAAATTTCAATCATATCCATTCCTAAGCCATTCACTGGACAATAGCAAAAGACTTACTATGATTTGGCTTTGAAAAAATCAAGATTAGTCATCTGGATCTGGCAAGGGGCTTATCCTTCTCTGATGTACACAGCTCTCACTCAGTTGAACAAAATTGTTCTCTGTCAGCAAGGAAGAAGAATACTAGTCTACAGGCTGTCAATAGTATCTACCATATTACTTCAATTGTGATCATTTTGTATGGGGAGCACTTTGACCAGCTACTCTGTTTGAGAAGAAAATTGTTTCTGGGAAAGTAGATAGCCTTTTACTGCTGAGTCAGTGTTTACCCCATGGAACATAATTAAACTTCACAGAACATTACACAGACTATATTTCATGTGTGGATGTGAGAGTTGGACCATAAAGAAAGCTGAGCACCACTGAATAATTGATGCTTTTGAACTCTGGTGTTGGAGAAGATTCCAGAGAGTCCCTGAGACAGCAAGGTTATCAAACCAGTCAATCCTAAAGGAAATCAGTCCTGAATATTCATTGGAAGGACTGATGGCTGAAGCTGAAGTTCCAAAACTGTGGCCACCTGATGCGAAGAGCTGACTTATTAGAAAATACCCTGATGCTGGGAAAAACAGAAGGCAGGAGGAGATGGGGACGACAGAGGATGAGATGATTGGATGGCATCACTGACTCAGTGGTCATGAGTCCAAGCAAATTCCAGGAGATGGTGAAGGACAGAGAAGTCTGGTGTGCTGCAGTCCATGGGTCACAAAGAGTAGGACACTACTGAGCAACTAAACTGAACTGAACTGAACTGATATTTCATAAAAATAACTTGCTGTTCTCCAATTGAGTCATAGGGTTTTCCTTGAGAAACTTGAGATGCATGTACCAGTCATGGAAAAAATAGCCAATACGTGATTCATTAAAACTGAACTTAGATAGAAAAATAATTTTCAATAAAAAGTAAATTTTTTGATTTAACTTGATAACTTTTCAGAAAATTTAAAAAATTACTTAATAGATGTCAGGTTTCAATAGGTCAGTAAATGAATGAGAAAATTTGAAATGTACTTTTTCAGTGTTTTAAAAATATTAGCAGTCAAAATACTGCTTATATTCTGGCTAGTTGTGCTATTATTTTATGGTCAACTTTTAAAATTTGAAGATAACCAATACACTCTATCCTGTTATTGGTAGAATTAGCAAAGATTTGAAGATGGTCCATATTCCAGATGGCATAGGCAATCTGAAATGAGCTGATACCTTTAAAATCTTCATGGAACATTTATTGTATCATCTGGTTATACATTTATGCGAATTATATTAGAGCATCTATATATTGGCATCAGCTTGTCCATTTTTACCTCATCTTAAAATAATAAACCCCTGGCATTTTCCCTCTAGTTCTCACCCTCTGTTCCCAACCCCCTGTGATGTTGCTTCAGCGTCCAATGCTGTATTTGAGTCACTCTTATAATGATCGGGGCTTCCCTGGTGGCTCAGAGGTTAAAGCGTCTGCCTCTAATGCGGGAGACCTGGGTTCAATTCCTGGGTCGGGAAGATCCCCTGGAGAAGGAAATGGCAATCCACTCCAGTGTTCTTGCCTGGAGAATCCCATGGATGGAGGAGCCTGGTGGGCTACAGTCCACGGGGTCGCAAAGCATCAGACAAGACTGAACAACTTAACTTTCAACTTACAATGATCACTGAGGAACATGCCATTAAATCCACTGCACTGCTCATCTTCCTTATTTTGTTAGCAGCATTCTGTCGTGTCCATTCTCCTCTCACTCTTAAGATATCTTTCCCCTCCATTCTACCTAATACTCTCTTGAATTTTGTTTTGTTTTCTTTTCTACATTTATAGTTGTCACTTCTATATCTAGGAGCATGATCTCCTCTTCTTCAATTCATCAAATATGGTGTTTGTGAGATTCTGTGTTCTTTGTCCATCTCACGTGGCACCATTCTCTGTGCCACGTTGTCTACTTTCATAGCGTCAGTTACTATTATGTGCTGATGCTGAATCGTAGTAGATAATTAGAAAATATCTTTTTAAATTAAGGATTGAATAAATGATGATTTCCAAACCTAATATTTAACCTATACCTTTCACCTAAGTTTGCCATTTATCCAACTGCCCACAGAACATTTTCAGCTAAACTTTTTACATCTCTTATATATATATATATGTGTGTGTGTGTGTGTGTGTGTGTGTGTGTGTATGTGTGTGTGTGTATGTTTATTCATTTTGGCTGTGCTGAGTTGTCATTGCTGTGCACAGGCTTCCTCTAGCTGCAACGAGTGGGAGCTGCTCTCTAGTTTTAGTGCACAGGCATCTCATTGGAGTGGTTTCTCTTGTGGAGCATGGACTCTAGGGTGCATGGGATTCAGCTGTAGGGTGTGAGCTTAGTTGCCCTGCAGCATGTGGGATCGACCTAGTGTCCCCACATTGCAAGGCAGATTCTTAATCACTGGACACCAGGGAAGCCCCTAAACTTCTTACACCTCTAATTCAACCTGTTCAAAACTGACTTCATGACTTTTTTTTCTCAAAGTTGTGAATCTTCCCCATTTTGCTCTCTCAGAATGAACCCCTCATCGCATTCAATTGCAGCAGCCAAAAACCTTGATGATTTTTTTTGTGTTCACGTACACAAAGAACTATATCAGTTCTTTCACAAACCTCTCAAAGTCTATTTTCTTCATCCACACTTTGACCACTCAAGATTAGGTGGCCATCATCCCTGTTCCAGGTTCTTATTCTCCTCCAATCTATTCCTCACAGGGCAAAGAGAGTAACTTTCTAAAAATAATAATCTAATGCTCTAAGTTTCCTGCTTTACAATACCTCGATTGTCCTCTCTATCCTGAACTCCTTGACACAGATGATTACGCCTTTGTGCTTTGTCCTTATTTCTTGCCTCTATTTCACTTATTTATAGAAACCTGACTCTCTCTTGCCTCTGGACCTTTGTAAATGTTGTTCCTTTTACTGCCAATACTCTCCATCATATCCTTTATTTGGTTTATCCTTCCTCATTATTTCTATCTCACCTTAAAAACAGTTCCTGTGGAAGACCATCCATGAACTTGAAGCAACGTTAAGCCCTCTTGCTACATGTTCACACTGATTGCTGCAATATCCTTATATCATGATACCCATCATATGTTATTGTTTTGATTTGTGTGCTCAGTTGCACAGTCCTGTCTGACTCTTTGTGACCCCGTGGACTGTAGCACACCAGGCTTCTCTGTCCATAGGATTTTCCAGGCAAGAATACTGGAGTGGGTTGCCATTTGTTTTTACTTAATTACCTGTAAGTTCATGGCGTAAGTAACTAAATCTTTTCTGACAGCTAGCACAGAGCCTAGCAGTCTGTGCTCAGTAATTATTTTTCAAATGAACCAATGAATATTTCCAAAAGCGGTGAAGTTTTAGGCCACTTTAAGGAGTTAACATAGAATACTGGACTAATATTGAAGATAAGGTTATGTTCTATATCATTGTCCTGGCAAACACTGTTCACAACTAGAAACCTTGTATCAATGATGCTATGAGATCTTTCACTGAAGTAGCATTTCATTTAATGATTGTACCTTAGAAAACAAAGTTTGAGTTTAGCACAGTATTGATCAAAGTTACAGATTGTGAAGCATATTTTAATGTAAATACTTTGTATAACTACAAAGTGCTCTTTCCTAATTAACCTCTTATATGTTTGCTAATTTTATATGTCCGTGGAGAAGAAAATGGCAGCCTGCTCCAGTATTCTTGTCTGAAAAATCCAGTGGACAAAGGATCCTGGTGGGCTGCAGTCCCTGGGGTCAAACGTGACTGAGCAACCGAGCACAGTTTTAGATGTATCACTAAATCATAGAAAATTATAACACACACACCCATAATTTAGGACATATTTGAAATTTCACTAAATTCACCTAAAAGCAACCTGGCTAGTACACCAGATTTAAAGTAATGTTTATTGTCTTTTATTCTTTTGCACTAAACATATGTGCAAATAAAGATTTATATGAATATTCAGTAAATCATATATGAAATGGGATAACCACTGGTAGAGAGAAGAAACATTTGTAATGCTGAAAAAGTTACAAATAAGATAGAATGACTGAGCATTTTTGGGAAATAACCTCAACAAATAAACTAACTTATTATGTTTCTATTACATGAGTGGGAGGAGTATATTCATTTTTTTCCCTGTATATTTTAGCAAGGTATATTGGAGGGAGAATTCCAAAGAAGCTACAGTTAATAGTAACGGAATTATCAAGCAAAGAGCAATCTTTCAAGTAAAATGGGATTTGAATGTCTCTATAAGGGATATATGGTTTTAGTTATTGGAAATCCATTACCTCATAAAGCTGTCCTGTTGTCATAATGGACAACTCCATCTAATTTAAAGTTCTTCTGAACACTGAGTCTGTATCTTCTCCTTTTTAAGGCTTTTACTTGACTCTCATTTGACTTTCTGTCACAATGAATCTTCAACCATTTACTTAATTATCCTACACTTCTATGTATGCCAAACAACATTCACAACTTGCACAGAATCCGACTGGCAAATTGCATTAGTTTTCTGTGACTCCTGTAACAAAGCACGAACTCACAAGTTTAAAACAACCGAAATTTATTCTTTCACGGTACTGGAAGCTGGAAGTCCCAAATCAGTCTTACTGCCCTGAAACAGCAGTGCTGACAGGACTGCACTCCTGCCACCATCCAGCTCGCCTCTGCTCAGCCTCCAGGGAAGAGTCCTTTCCTTGCCTCTTCCAGTTCCTGGTAGCTGCCATCATTCCGTGGCTTCTGACTTGTTCAGTCACTAAGTCGTGTCTGACTCTTTGCAACCCCATGGACTGTAGCACACCAGGCTTCCCTGTCCTTCACTGTCTCACTGAATTTGCTCAAACTCATGTCCGTTGAGTCAGTGATGCCATCCAACCATCTCATCCTCTGTCATCCCCTTCTCCTCTGACTACATCCCTTCAATCTCTGCTTCTGTGATCACATTGCATTCTCTTCTGTCTGTGTCAAATCTTCCTTGACATCTTATAAGATCATCTGTGATTGCCTTAAAGGCTCATTTAAATCATCTAGGATAGTCTCCCTATCTCAAGATATTTAGTTTATTCACATTTGAAAGATTCTTTCCCATACGAGACAATATTTACAGGCTCAAGGGATCAGAACCTGATTATTTTGGGGAGTTATATTCACATATAAATGTCCAGAATTAAACAGATTTTCTTCTTCTTACAAAGGTAATAAGTTTTCCTCTAATCTACCCCATGGCTTGTCTCTTCTACATTTTTACCAACTCAATAACTTCTTTCCATGCAGAACCTTGCAGTATATTTTGCTTATTTCAAATGTCAACTCCTACAAGAATCCTTACTTCTGTTTTCTTTTTCTTGTTTTTTAAAGCCAAATATGACTTTTTCTTTTCTTGACTTGAAAAGAAGGAAAAGTCAGATATGAAGAGAAAACTGACCATTTTTTAAGGAGTCGGTGATTATATTGCAATCATACAGTTTTAATTCCAGTCTTCCTCCTCTCCTGGAACATTGCCATTTGGCCTAAAGCCTGCCACACAGGCAGGGTATCTGTCGCCATGTGGCACTCACCTCTGGAAAAGAGGCATAAGCATTTATTTGAATGGAAGAATGGTGATGGCCTATTTTGTGGATAAGAAAAATTTTAATGAATGCAATTGTTAGAAGTATTTAGTAAATAAGTGAAATGCTTATATTTATAACAGACCTTAGCTAAATAAAAATAAATTTATTTGAATAAGACTATTCCTTTACCTCCTCCTAAACTATAAAATATGTAATAAACAAAGAAAAATAGACAACATCCATAGTTGTGAGGGTTCTGTGGGTTCTTGCAAAAATTCAAGCTGTGCCAAGTGAAGTGCAACAAAGTAACACATGCCTCTTTCTTTAAATAAAATTTGATAGACATGAGAGAATTATACTCAGCATTTCCCTTATCAACTTTGTGAATCTTCACAGTGATTTAGTTATCATGATGCTGTTTATAAAAATATAATCATTTATGAAATTAATCTTTAAAAGACATATCCAAATCAGTTATAAAGTATTATTTTTGGTTATTCATATTGAAATATATCAAAAACGTGTATAAGGGATTATTATGTTAGTTTGTAAAATAAAATAAAAACAGGAAATTTAACAAAGATTATACAAAGTAAAACATAATAAAATGTATCCAGGATAAACCTAGTTCAAAAAGATATATATTATAGTCTTATATGGTGCTTTGTGTGGGCCAGAAATCTGCTTATATCCTAATAGGTAAAGCAGATGAGAAAAGAATCAAACATTCTAAAACAAAACAAAACAAAACTTAATCAATTGTTTGGAACATGGCTTAGTTCAGATTCTAGGCACTAAGACATTGGATTAACGCAATAAGGTGGTGACGGACATTCTCAGTGCTATACCAGTAGTGAACACTGCTAGATACCTCAGAGGCTTTTATTATAAAAGTCAGTGTGTGTATGCCAGTGCCATAAAGGCAATGATCGTTTCTGTTAAAATGCTTCCATGGAGAGCCACAATGATATGGTCCAGGCTTTGAGCTCTCTCTTCCAGAAGAGATGAGTGAACTATAGTATATGCATCACATTAGAAGTATGTGTTCTTACAGATAATTATTATTTCATAGGTGCAAGTTGTCAGCTTTGCTACAGAACATAATTGGGATTCTCTGGACTTTTATGATGGGGGAGACAACAATGCCCCAAGACTTGGAAGTTATTCAGGTAAATAAGAGAACTAAGTTTAATTAAAATCTCTCTAGCTCTTGCTCTAAAGCCCTCCCTAGATCTCTGACTTGGTGGTTTTAATTTTGCTTTTTACAAACTATATGCAAAGAACTAAACTACAAGGTAGAAGTTTGAAAGGCTTTAAAGGCAATGAAATTGAAATTGCTATTTAAAACCTTACTATACAGTGTTACTGTATTTGAGTAATTATTTATTTATGCTTTTTGTGTTAATAGCAATATTTTTAGCTGAGCCTTGGCTCAGAAATAGTATATATGCTCCTCTCCCTTAAGAAAAAGGATGAGAAGTAATAGTTAAAAATTAGACAATGCCTGAAATTTATAATATATTCACTTGATAGAATGTTATGCAGCCATTAAAACAATTATAGAGATTATGTAACAACATGGTAAGTGCTACAAGGTACTGTTGTATGAGAAGAAAGAGAATAAGAAATTAATTCTATGAAATGAATTAAATTATATAAAAATCATACTATATACATATGTGTCAAGACCAGAAGATTTTATAATTTGTTATGGTTTGTGAAGGTAGTTTGTGCATTAATCTAACAGCTTCTTACAACATATTTAGAGTGAAATGAAGTTTCACTTTAACTGTATGCTTTACTTTAATTTGGGTTATAGTGTTTAACTCTAGAAATATAAACATAGCTAAACTATGAACTCAAATATTTCAGATACAGAATTTTGAGTGTCATTAAGTTTTTAATAGATTTGAAAATGGAGATGTTAATCTACTTTTCAGCACCACCATTGATGAAAGCAAAGAATAAATATCTAGAGTAAGAATAATTTGTTTTAGGCATTACAAATATTCTGGAAATAGATTTAAAAAGAAATTTTTCTTGGAAAAATTGTATGAATTTTTGTGTGTATGCATTTGTCTGTAATAGACTTGGTATAATACTTTCTGAATGATAAGTATAATAACTAAATGGCAAAAAGTGATAAATAATAACAGCTGTTGATTACCAAGTGCTAGCTCTGTGTGAAGCTTGTCATACATTTCCTCATTTGATCTTTCCAGCAGCCCTGGTAGGTGATTGACACTAAAAGAAATTAAGTTGCCCGAGGTTGTACATCTAACATTAGAATGAGACTGGGACCCAGCTGGTGTGACTCCACAGTCAAAGCTCTTAATCACTAAGATCTTCTAAGAGATCAAAGGCAGTCAGGGTGACCTTTGAGTTTCTGTTTACCTCTGTCTTCACTGATTCAGTTAGGACAGTATAAATCAGAGAGCAAGGTCAGCTAGGTGGGGGAAACAATTGTGTGTTTTGTAATGAATTTGTCCTGGTTTCTCTTATAGAAGACTCAGTGGTTAAGGTTCATAGTGTTGTGGAAAGTAAGTATGAAGTAACTAGAAAATTACCAAAAAAATGTTGGTAGCCCTATCAACTCATATGCTTGTTGAATTTTATCTTGAGACACAGTTGAAAGTTATTTTTATGCTTGTCATTTGAAATTGCTTCAGTTGTAATCTTAAGGATCTTAAACTATAGTGTCAGATAGTCAAAAAGTAATTGGTTCAAGTAGATATTTTCAATTCAATAATTGAATAAATTAAAGTTGATTTCCTATAGAAGTTCAGAAGAACAAGATTATAAAGCATTTGCTAAAAGACAAGGCAGGCAGTAGTTCATAATTGGCATTTTTTAAATTCTAACAACCAGCTTTGCTGTTGTTATAAGAAACATCAAGGTACTTCACCTGATATAGAAAAAAGTGTATATACTTATATATCACAATAAAGGGTGATAAATGAATATTTCTTTAAACCCATATAAAATTAGTTATTATTTCATCAAAACACATGCAAATTTTAAAACTCAATTTATTATCTTGTACATGAATTATTGAAATCCACATGAAATTCCAAATATTTATTTTAGGTGACTAGTAAATTTTTCTGCTTTTCATCAGCTTTGTTTGCTGTTACCTATTTTAGGGAGCCATCTAACGTGCTGTCAAAGGTCTGTCTCCTTGGAGATAGTCAAGAACAGTAATATGAAAGACAAATATATGAGCAATATTTTTATTTAAAAATTCTTATAAGACATTTTAATAATATATAATTTCACTTATAACTTGTTAGCTGATTAATAGTTAACTTAGTTTTATTATATTACTTATTATGTGATCACTAAACCACTTTTTCAATTATCATTTCAGGAACAACAATACCCCATCTTTTGAATAGTACATCTAATAATCTATATCTAAATTTTCAATCAGACATCAGTGTTTCTGCTGCAGGATTTCACCTTGAATACACAGGTAAATAAAATATGTGCTGTCCAAGACAATTAAGAAAAATCATATTAATTTTCAATATTAATTTTCTGAATATAGAAAGTTAACGGACTTTGTCAAAATAAAACATCTTACTTTAAGATTTCTGAAGTGTTTATTCAATTCAACTAGAAAATTATATGTATAAAGTTCTGATGATTTTCATCAGAATTTTCAGGTATTTTCTTATTTAAAAAATTTTAAATGCACTTAACATAAGATTTCCCTTCTTAACAAAAATCTGAAGTGTACAATCCAGTACTGTGAACTGTAGGCACCGTGCTGTGCAGCAGATTTCTAGAACTTGACTCCCCTGCTTAAATGAAGCCAGTCGATAAACAGCTCCTCGTTCTCCCTCTTCTCAGCCATTAGAAACCACCAGTTTATTGTCATGTCTAATGAGTTTGACTATTCTAGATACTCTGTATAAGTGGTACCATGTAGCATTTGTCCTTCTGTGTCTGGCTTATTTCACTTTTTCTTATTAAAGAGACTCACCTTTCCATCTTGAGTATTCTTCTCTCGCTCATCAAATATTAGTTGACTGTATATGCAATGGTTTATTTCTGGGCCCTCAATTCTATTACATTGTTCTATGTGTGCATTTTTATGCCAGGACCATACTATTTAAGTTACAATATCTTTGCAATGCAATTTAGAATCAGAGGGAATGATACTTCTAGTTTTGTTCCTTCTCAGGATTGCTTTCGATATTTGGAAACTTCTGTGGTCCCATATGGAGCTTCCCTGGTGGCTTTGACTCTAAAGAATCTGCCTGTGATGTGGAGACTGGGGTTCAATCCCTGTATCAGGAAGATCCCCTTGCAAAGGGAATGCTTATCACTCAAGTATTCTTGCCTGGGGAATTCCAGAGGCAGAAAACCCTGAGATCACAAAGAGTTGGACATGACTAAAGCTTTCACTTTCATGAATTTTAAGCTTTTTTTTTTTCCTATTTATTTGAAAAAAAAAATCCCATTGGAATTTTGGTAAGGACTGTATTGATTCTATACATGGCTTTGGGCAGTATGGGCAACTTTGGAAATACTAGTTCTCCATATTCAGTTCAGTTCAGTTCAGTCGCTCAGTCATGTCCAACTCTTTGTGACCCCATGGATGGAACACACCAGCTGGGCCTCCCTGTCCATTACCAGCTCCTGGAGTTTACTCAAATTCTTGTCCATTGAGTTGGTGATGCCATCCAGTCATCTCATCCTCAGTCGTCCCCTTCTCCTCGCACTTTCAATCTTTCCCAGCATTAGGTTCTTTTCAAATGAGTCAGTTCTTCCCATCAGGTGGCCAGAGTATTGGAGTTTCAGCTTTAGCATCAGTCTTTCCAATGAATATTCAGGACTGATTTCCTTTAGGATGGACTGGTTGGATCTCC
>NW_011495050.1:9708933-9714201 GCF_000754665.1 Bison bison bison
ACAGTTCAAAAGCATCAATTCTTCAGCGCTCAGCTTTCTTCACAGTCCAACTCTCACATCCATACATGACTGCTGGAAAAACCATAAGTTTGACTAGACAGACCTTTGTTGACAAAGTAATGTCTCTGCTTTTTAATATGCTGTCTAGGTCGGGCATAACTTTCCTTCCAAGGAGTCTTTTAATCTCATGGCTTCAGTCACCATCTGCAGTGATTTTGGAGCCCAAGAAAATAAAGACTGTTTCCATTGTTTCCCCATCTATTTGCCATGAAGTGATGGGACCAGATGCCATGATCTTAGTTTTCTGAATGTTGAGCTTTAAGCCAACTTTTTCACTCTCCTCTTTCACTTTCATCAACAGGCTCTTTAGTTCCTCTTCACTTTCTGCCATAAGGGTGGTGTCATCTGCATATCTGCGGTTATTGTTATTTCTCCCAGCAATCTTGATTCCAGCTTGGGCTTCTTCCAGCCCAGCATTTCTCATGATGTACTCTTCATATAAGTTAAATATCTCCTTAGTGGGGGAATATTTCATTTGTGGTAATTTAAGAATCTGTCCACTTGTGGGGGCAGACCATATTAACTAGACGTAAGCATTTTAAAGAACTTCCTTTTGTATGCAGAAGCCTCCAAAATCACTGGTTGAGCTATAAGAACATAGTAACCTCTGTAAGAGAAAACTGTATATTTTAAATGAATAGAAACAGGACCTTTAAGAAAATTTTTTAAAAATTAGTTTCAATATTTAGAAAAAGCAGAATACTTATCCAGTAGGGTACTGGAAAAAATAATGTTGTGTGTGTGTGTGTGTGTGCATTACAAATAAGGTAGGTCTAATAACTTTTCTGCATTGAGAAGACACACATTTTACTGCACATCTTTGGTATTTCATTTCTGACAATCCCTGAAATAAAAGTTCTGCCCACAGGGTAACATAAGGAAGTAATCACATTGGGGAAATAACAGTCTCATAATCACACTATGAATACCAACAACAGATGCAAAAGACATTAACATTTGCTATAAAAAGGACAGATCTTGTGTTTTCTTTCTTTTTAACCAAGAGAGTAGGCTCTTTCTATATTCCTAAAGGAATATTTCAAGTTGTAAAGGTTTCAGGAAACATGGCAGGTATTGTACCTTGGGAAAAGGAAATTTGGCTGAGATTTCTTCTAGCAAGTAAATATTTTCTCTGTCTGATTTTCCTACTCACTCATGAGGTATTTCAGGGAAGAAAAAAAAACAAAACAAAACAATCTCAATTATCTGATGGCACAAGATATTAGACAGATAGGCCTTGTTTTATATTTACTTAAAAGGGAAATGCTGACAAGTGGCTGATTTTTGTCTTAGAGTACAATTTTGCTTCTTTAACTTGGGATCATGTCATTTTAACTTTGAAATGTGTTATTATGATTACGATCATACAAGTCTGATGTTCCTTCTGCTCAATTTATCATTCTCATGCCTTCGTCTCATTAATATTTCTAAAGGCCCACTTTGATCATTTCATATCATTATTTTCCTGTTATCTACTGAAAAAAGGCAGCAATTAGTTTCCTCTCCTCATGTTCTTATTGTCTCCCAAAATGAGAACAAATTCACTTGTTTATTTATCAAATTTTAATTGAATAGCTACTAGATGTTAGGTATACTTTCTAAATGTAAGTGCTACGTACTTGTATCAGATCCAGTCCTAAAAAAAAAAAAAAAAAAAAAGCTTCAGACTAACTGAAAACAAGGACATACAAACAGCCATAATTGCAAAATTACAGTGTAAACACTATAAGTATAGTTTATGTAAGTTGATGCTTCTCTGATAATTGTACACTGTAGTTATCTCAAAGTCTTGTTGAAAATCCAGGTAATGAGACTCAACCCCAATAGATCAAGTCAGTCTTTATGAGATTCAGCAAACCATGTGTACTTTTACCAACCTCCCAAGGTTACTCTCACAATGGCTAAAGTATGATATCATATGTAATGTAGATGATGTCAGAGAAGGTAGTGATCAAAACTCTTATGGGTTACTCATAGTAGAGTCAGGGAAGACGTCACCAAAGGACAAATCTAAGTGCTTTTTTCCAGATAAGAATTAAAGTATAGATATAGAAATAGCTTGGACTTTTAACAGACCTCCTAGAATGTAAAAATGTTAGTTCTTTATCGGGTCTGACTCTTTGCAATCCCATCTCTGTAGCCCTCCAGGATCCTGAGTCCATAGGACTCCCCAGGCAAGAGTACTGGAGTGGGTTGCCTTGCCCTTCTGCAGGGGATCTTCCTGACTCAGGAACTGAACCTAGGTCTCCGGCATTGCAGGCAGATTCTTTATTGTTTGAACCATGAGAGAAGCCCTTCCTAGAATGCAGGTGGACATAATGTATGCTGAAATCAGACTTAGGTTTCTGTCTTGGCACTGCCATTGATGGCCTTGTGACATTAAGTGATTTCTAAGATTCCCTAAGAATCCAGTTTCCTTACCTGTAATATGTGATAATAGTAGCATATAACTTGAAAGATTGTGTCAGAGTTCAATGAGATCATCCATACAAAGTGTTTCTCATATGACCAGGTACATAGCAAACCCTCAGTAGATATCATATTTTCCTAAAAATGAGATGAACCCACATGACTGGAGATGTTATGGAAGAGATTCAATGAAGGGGTTTCAATTTGAGAAATAAGATAATCAATTTTGAATTTTAAAAGTCCCTTTTATTTTAAAAAGGGATGAGTGCATTGCAGGAAGAGAATATGCTGAAGAAAAGGAGTAGCAATGGTTCAAATGAGAAACTCTGAAGATGATTATTGTGGTTTTGTAAATGAAATGTTAAAAGATGCAGGAAATAATGAGGTGAAATTGAAAGATTTATGGCCAGTTAGGTGTTGGAGATGAGAAAGAGAGAGGTGTAGAGGATGATTTTCATGTTATGGTGTTTTGATTTTTACTTTAGATCATATCACTTTGTATATGATCATAGTTTTTCTTTATTTCTTTGGCAAGCTGATTACTTTTTTAGACTTTTTATTTGATTTTTAGAACTTAGACATGGAATTAAATAAAGATCAACACAAGTACTTTTATTTATCTGTAATATTAGACAGCACACCTTGTAGTGGGATCTAGGAACCAAAAATACTTCCTAATTTAACTAATGTTAGTATCAGTTTAGGGATAAGATTTCAAGAATGAAACTCACTCATGTTGCTATTCAGGGTCTTTTGTGTTTCCATACAAATGGAAACTAGGAATAAAACTACCATATGATGCAGCAATCCCACTACTCAACATATACTCTGAGAAATCCACAATTCAAAAAGACACATGTACCCCACTGTTCACTGCAGCATTATTTACAGTAGCCAGGACAGGAAAGCAACCTAAATGTCCATTGAGAGATAAATGGATAAAGAAGTTGTAGTACATATATATAATGGAATATTACTCAGCCCAAAAGGAATGCAATTGGGTCTTTCATAGTGATGTGGGTTAACCTAGAGTCTGTTATACAGAGTGGAAGTAAGTCAGAAAGAGAAAAACAAATACCATATCAACTTCACTTTCACTTTTCACTTTCACGCATTGGAGAAGGAAATGGCAACCCACTCGTGTTCTTGTCTAGAGAATCCCAGGGACAGGGGAAGCTGGTGGGCTGCCATCTATGGGGTTGCACAAAGTCAGACATGACTGAAGTGACTTAGCAGCAGTAGCTTAGCAATGCATATATATGGAATATATAAAGTTGTAGTACGAATTAACATATTTACAGTGCAAGAATAGAGACACAGACTTGGTGACATAGTGGGGGAGGAAAGAGTGGGACAAATTGAAAGAGTAGTACTGACATATATACACTAGCATGTGTAAAATAGATAGTAAGAAGCTACTGTATAACACAGGGAGCTCAGCTCAGTGCTCTGAGATGACCTAGAGGGGTGGGGTAGGAGGTGTGGGTGGGATGGAGGCTCAAGAGGAAGGGGATATATGTACATTTATAACTGATCTGCATTGTTGTACAGCAGAAATTAACAAAACATTGTAAACCAATTATATTCCCATTAAAAAAAAAAGAATGAAACATATTAAAGGTTTATTTGGTACTACTTCCAACATAAGAAAAAAAAATGGTAGATGGATACAACATTTATATGTATGTAATCATCCAGACATCCTGGAATGTGAAGTCAAGTAGGCCTTAGAAAGCATCACTATGAACAAAGCTAGTGGAGGTGATGGAATTCCAGTTGAGCTATTCCAAATCTGAAAGATGATGCTGTGTAAGTGCTGCACTCAATATGCCAGCAAATTTGGAAAGCTCAGCAGTGGCCACAGGACTGGAAAAGGTCAGTTTTCATTCCAATCCCAAAGAAAGGCAATGCCAAAGAATGCTCAAACTACCGCACAATTGCACTCATCTCACACGCTAGTAAAGTAATGCTCAAAATTCTCCAAGCCAGGCTTCAGCAATATGTGAACCGTGAACTTCGTGATGTTCAAGCTGGTTTTAGAAACGGTAGAGGAACCAGAGATCAAATTGCCAACATCCGCTGGATCATGGAAAAAGCAAGAGAGTTCCAGAAAAACATCTCTTTCTGCTTTATTGACTATGCCAAAGGTTTTGACTGTGTGGATCACAATAAACTGTGGAAAATTCTGAAAGAGATGGGAATACCAGACCACCTGATCTGCCTCTTGATAAATTTGTATGCAGGTCAGGAAGCAACAGTTAGAACTGGACATGGAACAACAGACTGGTTCCAAATAGGAAAAGGAGTTCGTCAAGGCTATATACTGTCACCCTGTTTACTTAACTTCTATGCAGAGTACATCATGAGAAATGCTGGACTGGAAGAAATACAAGCTGGAATCAAGATTGCCGGGAGAAATATCAATAACCTCAGACATGCAAATGACACCACCCTTATGGCAGAAAGTGAAGAGGAACTCAAAAGCCTCTTGATGAAAGTGAAAGAGGAGAGTGAAAAAGTTGGCTTAAAGCTCAACATTCAGAAAACGAAGATCATGGCATCCGGTCCCATCACTTCATGGGAAATAGATGGGTAAACAGTGGAAACAGTGTCAGTCTTTATTTTCTGGGCTCCAAAATCACTGCAGATGGTGCCTGCAGCCATGAAATTAAAATTTGCTTACTCCTTGGAAGGAAAGTTATGACCAACCTAGATAGCACATTCAAAAGCAGAGACATTACTTTGCCAACAAAGGTTCGTCTAGTCAAGGCTATGGTTTTTCCTGTGGTCATGTATGGA
>NW_011495050.1:9714301-9739046 GCF_000754665.1 Bison bison bison
TAAAGCTGAAACTCCAGTACTTTGGCCACCTCATGCGAAGAGTTGACTCATTGGAAAAGACTCTGATGCTGCGAGGGATTGGGGGCAAGAGGAGAAGGGGACAACAGAGGATGAGATGGCTGGATGGCATGACTGACTTGATGGATGTGAGTCTGAGTGAACTCCAGGAGTTGGTGATGGACAGGGAGACCTGGCGTGCTGCGATTCATGGGGTTGCAAAGAGTCGGACACAACTGAGCGACTGATCTGATCTGACTGATCTGATCTGATCTGAATCATCCAATAATCAGTCAGTGATCTTTATATTTTATAGTTAACTTATTAGCCTTCTTATCTTTATCCACAAATTCCTTTTGACGTGTAACATAACATATTTGAAGTATAACATAATGGTAGCCAAAATCCTGCCTACCATACTGAAACACTGAGTATAGGCCTAGTCAACAGACTAAGGATGTACTGTAGAAATTTTGAAGAGAATTCAAGAGATTCATGAATAAAAGTTCAGTTTGGGTAAAGTTATTTTTCTGGCAGTAAAAACTGTTAAAAGTTATTGAAGGATTATGTAATCCTTTCTGGAAACTTCTGAATTTAGGAATACACACTTGTCTTCCATGGTGACTTTGAAAGCTGTTTTGCAAAGGATTTAGAAATGGGTTAAATGCCTTCTTGAAGTTATTTATTATCCAGTTAGGATTTAGAGGTTAGACAAACTATGATAATCAATAAAAAACTGACTATAAATTCAGTGTTCTCTTAATACATATTCCAGATGTATAATTCAGAAGAAATATTCTGTAGCAGACAAAAATTATTTAGAACCCCATTTTTACATCTATTCTAATCTTTGATTTCCATAGATGGAAAAACATTTGAATTTGAGTTATAAAATTCTAGAAAACAGAGATTAATATTTCTACCTTTTGATCTTGAAATACTTTTAAAAATCTTTTTCCAGCTTTATTGAGAAATAGTTGACATACATCACTGTTTAAGGTATACAAAAAAGGTGGTTCGATTTATATATGTTGTGAAATGATTAATGCAATAGGTTTAGTTAACGTCTATCATCTCATATATATGCAGTAAAAGAAAAAAAAAGGAAAAAAAGCATTTCTCCTTGTAAAGAGAACATTTAAGATCTACTCTCTTAACAAACATGTATCATAGAAAAGTGTTAACTATAGCCATCGTGTAGTAGTTTATACCCCTAATTACATTACACTCATTTATCTTTTTACTGGAAAGTTATACCTTTTGACTACCTTCATGAATATGTTTATTAGTATTACAAACTGTACTCTCTTAGAGGTTGTAGTTCCACAAATCAGGGTAAATCTTCTAAGTTACACACAAAGTGAGATAATAAATATAAATTTGGAAATATTCTCAATAACATTTTTCTGAGCTGTTGATATATTCTATTAATTTTATGCTATTAAATTACCTGATATATAATGAGATAACCGATATTAATGAAAAGACTTTTTAAAAGTCAGTTTTTCTGTCTGTTAATAACTAAAGAAATTGGACATTGAAGAGAAAGAAGGTAGGCGGAAGACATGTTTGCCTAGCAACTTTGGAAGGCCGCAAATATTTATACCAGAGTTCCAGAGTTTAAAGGATACAGTTTTCTCTGCTTAATCGAGATAAGCTGAAAAACACTTATTAAAAGAGTCTGATTTACGTTTTTCTATTTTCTGATATGAGTGATCATAATTTGACATGAAGATGCATCATTATTTGTATTGGAAATTGTACTGGTGTTCTGGTTAATAGTCATGTGTACTAGTGTAGTTAGGTGTGCTAACGTTCTGTTTTAGTAGTCATGTAAATAGAAGTAGCTGCTCTGAGTTAGTATATTTTTTCCAACATTGTTCACATTCTTTCTGTTTCCTGATCCACAAGAGCACTAGAAGGTGGGAATCTATTCATCAGTTTGTGTGTGTGTGTGTGTGTGTGTGTGTGTGTGTGTGTATTTTAAACATATGTGATTCTGGTTATAATTGTATGTCTTGCATAAATGTATTTGTTGCTAGGGAAAATGTTCCTAGTGCGTGGAATGCCATTAATTGTATCAGTGTTGGGTAGGCTTCCACAAAAAGAACCTGTAGTTTCTAGTTGCTCTTGTTACTTGAATTCAGGTCCAGCCTCATCATTTTGAAATGATCATTTGATTGTAACATACATATGCAGTTTTCCTCATACTTCCTATTTGTGGAGGCACACTTTTAAATCCCACTAATGGAAAATCCAGCACCTTCCCTGGTAGCTCAAACAGTAAAGAGTCTGCCTTCAGTGAAGGAGGCCCAGGTTCGATCCCTGGGTTGGGAAGATCCCGTGGTGAAGGAAATGGCAATTATTTAGAAAATTCCGTATTTTTGCCTAAAAAAATCCCATCGACAGAGGACCCTGGCAGGCTACAGTCCATGGGGTCGTGAATAGTCGAACATATCTGAGCCTCTTCACTAGCACCTAATGGAAAATCCTAGAGGGACTGTGAACATTTATAAATCAATGAACAGTTTTTGGTCTTGAACTTATAAAATGAACTTATTTTAAAAAGGGAAACTATATAGTAATTGTGTTTGAAAATTTATGGGTGCTCAAAGATCTCAGGATGTAGTCTCTGAGGAAGACAAAGGTAATGTCACCATAATGAATAATTTTTTCCCTCCTCCCACACCTGAGATCATTCATTATATCTACTACTAATAATTTTGCTGTAAATCTTATAAAAACTCATGTGGCCTGAAAACATCTTTCCATGTTGTGCAATAGTTGGAAGGCTAGTCTGAGTACCCAAATTATAAAAATAGTTGTAAAATAGTCAATGCTAAGGAATGTATTCATTTAAATGTAGTTTATAAATAACAAAAGGTTTCAATTCAACACAATAGTTATTTTATTGCTTTCCTTCCTTGAACAATATGCTTAAGACCTAATGCATTAGGTCTTAAGTTTATTTTTATAACCACAAAAAATGGGCTAGTTAGATAATTGATTATTTGTGAAAAAATAGTGATTTGTGATTAGTGATTTGTGATTTGTGAAAATAGTGATTTGTGAAAAAGGTAATTATATTTTTACCTAAACTAATTGTCTTATTCTACTTCATGTATATCATCTTGTAACTATTAATTTTAGAAACACCTCCTGTCCAAGTTAAATTGTTAATGTTTGTCATTTCTAATTTAAATTGCTATTAACCTAGACTATATTACATGCAAATATGTGTAATTGATCTTTATAAACACGTTTCACTCCTTAAACCTATAAGGCCATTCTAGTTTTGGCATAGTTTACTCTTTTATCCAAATTTATTTCATGATCATCTCATTGATTTTTCATGTCTTTGTGGTATTGATTTAGAGATGGTTCTTAATTAGAGAGTCTCTGAATTCATAAAACATTGTGTTTGTGTAGTTCTAAAGTTTCTCTAGTTATATCTTGAGCTATTGTAGTAACACTGCTCCTAGTCTTCTGGATTTTCTTATAGAAGCTTCTCTTTGTGAGTCAATCACAAAACTGAAGGTCCTTAAGTTTGGGGCTTTATGTAAATCTTTATATGTGTTCTTTATATTACTAGATTATTTATGTGAGATCTATTGGTCTTAAACATAGAGACATGCTTTCATGACAATAAATATATATATATATATCCTTTATCTAGAATCCAAATGTACAACCTAACTTCCATGCTTAAAACCATTCAGTAATGCTAGTAAATGTTTTTTGAGGGCATCCTGTGTTCCTGAAACTATCTAATTCTTATACATGTATTGTTTTCTTTATGCACCAAAATATTCATGTGAAGTTGGTATAATTTTGCATCTATTTTATAGGTGAGGAAACTGAGACATAGAGATTATCTCAGATTTTACCACAAAAAGGCAAGAAACTAGTGGAACCAGAATGCACACAGAGTACATAAGTTTTGTTCTTAATAACTCTGAATTTTACCTCCATTAACCACAGTAGGAAAATACAAACTTCTACATTGATTAAGATTACAAGATTGTTTATATAGTCTATATCCTGTCTCCCTTTTCAGCTTCATTTTTAACTGCCCTTCCCAAAACACTATAATATGTTTTACAAAAAATGCTCCCCTTTTTTCTTCCATAAAAGAAGGAAAAATAACATAAAACATTATCCACTTAACATGCCAAGACAGCATACTCACCTTCCTCTTTATTATTATGAACTGATAAAATATATATATTTTTTAGTACTCACATAGGTTAGTTTCTATGAAATAATTATTTAAATAGAAGACAGCCTTCTTATATTGTGCTTGTTCTGCTACTCTGAAGCCATCTTTTAAAACAACCCCCTCTCTAGCTCCACCCAGAATTTCTTCAGAGCATGGTTGCTTATGTTGCTAATTGATCTTTGCTTTTCCAGCATGTGTGTAACACAGTAAGAACATACAATTGGTACCAGTAATTGCTCATGTAATGAATGAATGGTCCCTACCTGCCAGATTCTATTTATCATTTTACTTATCTTTATTCTTTAGACTAAAATTTTATAGGTAGAATCTATCACTGGGGTTTCCCAGGCGGCTCAGTAGTAAAGAATCTGCTTGCCAATGCAGAAGACGCAAGAGACATGGGTTCGATCACTGGGTGGGAAAGAGCCCCTAGAGTAGGAAATGGCAACCCGCTCCAGTATTTCTTGCCTGGAAAATTCTGTGGACAGAAGATTCCTTACAGGCTACAGTCCATGGGGTCACAAAGAGGCAGACATGATTGAGCGACTGAGCATACACACAAACACACATTTATTACTGAGTACTCAGTTTTTCAGAATAATGTTAGGTCAAATGTTAAATAGGTAAACATAAGTAAGAAAAGTTGAGAATCAGGGTAAACATGAGCGAAGCCTGTACCACATATTTCTAAACTTACACTGCTACTCGTCAGTGACTTTTTTAAAAAAAAATTATTTTAATTGGAGGCTAATTACTTTACAATATTGTGGTGCTTTTTGCCATACATTCACATGAATCAGCCATGGGTGTACATGGGTTCCCCATCCTGAACCTCCCTCCGACCTCCCTCCCCATCCCATCCCTCAGGGTCATCCCAGTGCACCAGCCCTGAGCACCCTGTCTCATGCATGGAACCTGGACTGGCGATCTATTTCACATATGATAATATACATGTTTCAATGCTATTCTCTCAAATTGTCCCACTCTTGCCTTCTCCCACAGAGACCAACAGTCTGTTCTTTACATCTGTGTCTCTTTTGCTGTCTCGCATGTAGAGTCATCATTACCATCTTTCTAAATTCCATATATATGCATTAATATACTGTATTGGTGTTTTTCTTTCTAACCTACTTTGCTCTGTATAATAGGTTCCAGTTTCATCCACTTCATTAGAACTGATTTAAATGCATTCTTTTTAATAGCTGAGTAATATTCCATTGTATACCAGAGCTTTCTTATCCATTTGTCTGCCGATGGACATCTAGGTTGCTTCCATGTTCCAGCTATTGTAAACAGTGCTGCAATGAACATTGGGGTACACATGTCTCTTTCAGTTCTGGTTTCCTTGGTGTGTATGCACAGCAGTGGGATTGCTGGGTCATACGGCAGTTCTATTTGCAGTTTTTCAAGGAATCTCCACATTGTTCTCCATAGTGGCTGTATTAGTTTGCATTCCCACCAACAGTGTAAGAGGGTTCCTTTTTCTCTGCACCCTTTCCAGCGTTTATTGTTTGGAGACTTTTTGATCGCAGCCATTCTGACCGGCGTGAGATGGTACCTCATTGTGGTTTTGATTTGCATTTCTCTGATAATGAGTGATGTTGAGCATCTTTTCATGTGTTTGTTAGCCATCTGTATGTCTTCTTTGGAGAAATGTCTGTTTAGTTCTTTGGCCCATTTTTTAATTGGGTTGCTTATTTTTCTGGAATTGAGCTGCAGGAGCTGCCTTTATATTTTTGAGATTAATTCTTTGTCCGTTGCTTCATTTGCTATTATTTTCTCCCATCCTGAAGGCTGTCTTTTCACCTTGCTTATAGTTTCCTTTGTTGTGCAAAAGCTTTTAAGTTTAATTAGATTCCATTTGTTTATTTTTGCTTTTATTTCCATTACTTTGGGGGGTGGGTCAGAGAGGATCCTGCTATGATTTACATCAGAGAATGTTTTGCCTATGTTTTCCTCTAGGAGTTATATAGTTTCTGGTCTTACATTTAGATCTTTAATCCATTTTGAGTTTATTTTTGTGTATGGTGTTAGAAAGTGTTCTAGTTTCATTCTTTACAAGTGGTTGAGTTTTCCCAGCACCACTTGCTTTTGAAGTCGAAATTGTTCTGTCTGAAAAACTTTATTGACAGACATTTACGTTACATTTTGTTATTCAGTCTCTCAGTCATGTCCAACTCTTTGCAACCCCATGGACTGTGGCATGCCAGGCTTCCCTGTCCTTCACTGTCTCCCAGAGTTTGCTCAAATTCATGTCCATTGGGTTGGTGATGCTATCTAACCATCTCCTCCAGTGCGTTCTTCTCCTGCCTTCAATCTTTCCCAGCGCCAAGGTCTTTTCCAGTGAGTCGGTTGTTTACATCAGGTGACCAAAGTATTGGAGTTTCACTTCAGCGTCAGTCCTTCCAATGAATATTTAGGGTTTATTTCCTTTTGGATTGACTAGTTTGATCTCCTTGCTATCCAAGGGACTCTCAAGAGTCTTCTCCAGTACCACAGTTCAAAAACATCCATTCTTTAGCTTTCAGATTTATGGTCCAACTCTCACATCTGTACATGACTAGTGAAAAAACGATAGTTTTAACTGTAAGGACCTTTGTTGACAAAGTAATGTCTCTGCTTTTTAATATGTTGTCTAGGTTTGTCATAGCTTTTTTTCAAAGGAGCATGCATCTTTTAAATTCATGGCTGCAGTCACCATCTGCAGTGATTTTTGAACCCAAGAAAATAATATCTGTCACCACTTCCTCATTTCCCCCTTCTGTTTGTCATGACGTGATGGGACCAGATGCCATGATCTCAGCTTTTTAAATGTTGAGTTTTAAACCAGCTTTTTCTCTCTTCCTCCCTCATTAGGAGGCTCTTTAGTTCCTCTTCACTTCCTGCCATTAGAGTGGGATCATCTGCATATCTGAGGTTGTTGGTATTTCTTCCAACAATCTTGATTCCAGCTTGAGCTTCATCCAGGCGAGCATTTTGCATGATGTACTCTGCATATAAGTTAAATAAATAGAGTTAAAATATACATGTACATGTTACATAATAATATGTGACAAGTTGTGTTTAGTAGATTAGTTAATACAAGGTACATTCTGTTGAAAAAGTCTATATACTTATCATTGCTGATTTCTCCAAGTCCTGCAACTAGTAGCCCAGCTCATATTGAATTCATCCTTTATCACCTTCTACATTATTCTCAAACCATTATCTTATAATGATAAATATTAAATGCCAAGTGATAATTCTAACATATTAAAAAAAATCATTAAATGTGGTATAAACCTAGAAATAATAGTTATTTTGTATCCATTAGAGAAAATTTTTAAATTGAAGACCTGCAGTATTCTTAAAATAAGATCTTCACTATCATTGAATACAAGCACTGGTCCAAAGACATATGATTCAGTTCCTGTTGATTTCTTTTGCATGCATGCTAAGTCACTTCAGTCGTGTCCAATTTTTTGCAGCCCTATGGACTGTAGCCTGCCAGGCTTCTCTGTCCACAGGAGATTCTCCAGGCAAGAATACTGGAGTGGGTTGCCATTCCCTCCTCCAGGGGATCTTCCTGACCCAGGGATCGAACCTGTGTATCTTAAGTCTCCTGCATTTGCAGGAAATAAATCCAGGATTTTTGGTTATTTTCAATAAATTTGTACATGGGTTGTCATGTCAAATTCATAAAGTGTTTTTTTTTTTTTTCCTTTTTATATAACAGTGTTACTGGGAGTCTTAGCAATAATTAAACTTTCTTCTCCCTTTCTCCCTATCTCATTGCATTAAGGATTTATTAAAATCATTATGGAATACTATATATGTATATTTTCAAAATGATCAAATACAAATGCTATGATTTACACCATTTTCTCCTTCAGATTGCTTTGTGAACAAAATTAAAGAATATTTTTGTTTATAAATGAACTTTTAAAATTGAAGGACTGAGGTTTTAATGTTTACAGCCAGGGTAACTGCCCACAGTAATTTAACAGCATATATAATTAATTCTGTGCAACTTTTGATGTGGATTTTCCCTTGTATTCATTTCTGTTTGTTTTTGGCTATAGCACTTAATTCATTGAACCAATTCCCATTAAAAAATTTTACTCAAAGAGCATCTTTGATTGCCAGAGACATAATTTTACAAAATTTATACCCTTAAAGATGAAAATGACTCAATATGTTGATTGGCTAAGCTTAGTTAAGCAGGAGAGAGCTGTTTGAAACATTTTACAAATACCTTTTCTTTGTTGATTCCTGCAAATAACCTCCTGGTATTGTTACTTAGAAAGCAGTGAAAAATAATAAAGAAGACATTTTTAAACTACTGAGTTTAATCACTCAGTTTTGTAAATTAAAAAAATGACTTAAAAATATGAACTGCAGTTTTTTAAGATATTTCTGTTTTATTTTCTTTAGTGCATGTAAAATAATTGAATGCAAAAAAAATGAGAGGGGTTGTTAATATATGACTTCTCTTTCTTATCTAATTACTTCACTAACTTATTTCCTCCCCTGAGACAATCTTATTAAACAGATTAGAGTGTCAAACTCAAACTTTTCTAGGAAAATAGAAGGCAATATGTTTTTATACCCCCAAATTCTCTACTAATTCTCATTTATCTACTAGATTTTATTGTTGTTATTCAGTCGCTCAGTCATGTCTGACTCTTTGCGACTGCAAGGACTGTAGCATGCCAGGCTTCCCTGTCCTTTACTGTCTCCCACAGTTTGCTCAAACTCATGTCCATTGAGTCGATGATGCCCTCCAACCATGTCATCCTTGGTCACCCCCTTCTCCTCCTGCCTTCAGTCTTTCCTGGTATCAGGGAAAAGGAAAGATACGTCCATCTACTAAATAAGTGATGTTAGTATTTGCATTCCATTGTATAACTTTTAGAAATGCAGGAATATATAATAAAGTGCATAAAATCACCAATAATTTCATATCAAGAATCTTAACTACTGCTAATATTTCACATATTTCCTTTTGGTCATTTTTGTCTGTGATTATTTGCATATAAGAATTTTTAACATACAAAATTATTAATGCATAGTCTATAGAGTTTATATCATGTTTTAAGTTAAAACTTTCATAAATATTTTGCTATATGTACATACATTATGGAAAAAATCTCTCTTAAAAATGAGTCTCATTATTTTGTGGCATCACTGTGCAATATTTTCTTTATCCTCCCAGAGGAGAAAATCAACACTTTGGGAAATTAGTAGTTTTTTATGTATATGACCTTGACTAGAGTACTTGATAGAAAGAAAGAGAAATGAACATGTAATGAATTTAGCCTTCTTAGCAAAAATGATCACATAAATTACCTTAATGGTAAAGGATAATAAATGTACTGTTCAGAACATCCAGTATACTACTTTTCCTTGTTCTAAAGTAAACTCCGGGAGTTGGTGAGGCCTGGCATGCTGCAGTCCATAGGGTTGCAAACAGTCAGACATGACTGAGTGACTGAACTGAACTGAAATGAACTGAAAAGGAAAGTGAAACCATATTGACCAGATGTATATGTTTATATCATAACTGTTCTATTTGGTTAATCATTCTTAGAAAGCTTTCTATAAAATCAGATGAGTTTAATGGATAAGACCCATTAGTGGATGTTGAATGAGATGAAAGTAAATGTAACATCATTTTTGTCTTTTCTTGGATTTCAAAAGTTATATGGAAAGTGAGACATTAACTCTTAAAAGGTAGGTCACAATTTAAGGATAACTTAACTTGCCTGGTTCTATAAATTCAAGATTACAAAAGATCAAGAAACATGGAGCTTGACATATGTTTAGAGACCTAGCTAACTGTGGCACCAGCATTGAAATTCTAGTCTATATGACTCAGTCTCCTTTTGGACTACCTCAAGTGCATTCCTAAATGACCAGTTTGCTCCTTGTCTTTACTACCTTACTTTCCAATCTAACCACAACTTTATACAGTCACTGCTTTTATTTAATTTTCTATCCTTTAATTTGTACCTACTCTCACCATTATGTTATTAGATAAAGTTTCTTCCATTTGCAAAGGCAGACATTTGTATTTATTAAGAAATATAATAGAATGCTCTTTCTTTCTCATTCTATTCATTCATCTTTACGAAGAATGTTTATTGAGTGCTTCCTTAAGACTGTGTGATTTAAGCCACCCTTATGGAATTTATATTCTCAGAAGGGGATATTGAATAATTAATTACATAATTATTCATTATTAATTTATGTCAAATGTAACAAAGATGATGGATAGGGTGGTGTTAAGTATGATGGCATCTATCAGAGAGAAATAACGTGGTCAAGGAGTGAAAGAATCTATATGATATTGTCATACTTTTTGTTGTTACTCAGTCACTAAGTCATATCCAACTCTTTGCGACCTCCTGGACCACGGCATGTCAGACTTCCCTGTCCTTCACTATCTTCTGGAGTTGCTTTCCTGAATCGTTGATGCCATCCAACCATCTCATCCTCTGTTGCCCCCTTCTCCTCCTGCCCTAAATCTTTCACAGCATCAGGGTATTTTCCAACAAGTCAGCTCTTCGCATAAGGTGGCCAAAGTATTGTTATTCTTTAGAATTTAGGTTTTAATGCTTTTTAAATAAATTATTATATACAGTGAATATTTATAATGAGTATACACATACGCACATAATGATTTTGGAGTGGTGACTGCTTCCTCTCATCCATTCAGATATGTATTGCATGCATGCTAAGTTGCTTCAGACATATTCAACTCTTTGCAACCCTGTGGACATAGCCCACTAGGCTCCTCTGTCCATGGGTTTCTCTAGGCAAGAATACTGGAGTGTGTAGCCATTTCCTCCTCCAGGGGATCTTCCTGACCCAAGGATTGTACCTGGGTCTCTTACCTCTCCTACATTGGCAGACAGGTTCTTTACCACTAGCTCCACCTGGGAAACCATCAGATATGTATTAGATTAGCTCAAAATGTGAACTATAGAGAAATAGATAACAAACATTGGCTTCTATTGAAGATAAAAAGGTTTTTGATAGTAATATATTCACATGCTTAAAAAATGTTTTGGCAAAAAAAATCAAACAATTTTTGAGCACTTAAATGAATTATTTTATTTTATTTTTTTTAAATGAATAATTTTAGAAATAAGGCCATTTGCAGAAACATGGATTGACCTAGAGATTATCATACTAAGTGAAGTAAGTCAGAAAAAGACAAATACTGGATGGCACCACTTATATGTAAAACCTAAAATATGACACAGATGAACTAATCTATGAAACAGACTCAGACGTGGATAACAGACTTGTAGTTTCCAAGAGACAGGGAGGGTAGGATGGACAGAGTAGCAATTTGAGGTTTGTAGATGTAAACTATTTTATAAAAAATGGATAAACAATAGATCCTGATGTATAGCACAGAGAACTGTCTTTAATATCCTGTGATAAACCATATTGGAACATAATATAAAAAAGTACATATATATATAAATATATATATTATATATATAATAGCTGAGTCACTTTGCTATACAGCATAAATTAACACATTGTAAGTGAAATATACTTCAATAAAAAATGCTAAACTAAATGAAACATTTTAGAAAAACATTTTACTTTTAGTATGCTTTTATTTTTTATATTGGGAAATAAGTTGTTAATGTAAAAATAATGGAAGTGTTTTGAATTATCATCTCCATTTCATAAAAAGCTACTAAGTGATATGAACAAAATAGCAAATATTTTTTAGTCATTTTACTTAGAATGTTTTAGAAATATAATTCCATTTTATTATCACAGTAAATTATTATTTTTATTTAGTGAGTTTCTTTTTAGGAATTTTTACTTGTATCACAGAAGAAGTTTAGGCTGAGAATTAAAGAAGAGTTTAGGTATAATCACACAGCTAATTAATGGTTGGTGCCATGAAAATTCAAATAGTTCTATGGTGTAGTTCCAAAATACATTGCTGTAACCATGTACAGTTAAATCTTATTCACAGAATATCCTTATGTCTCAGTGTAAATCTAGTTTTAATGACATCAATATTCAATTTTGGTAATTTAGGCATGATTTAAGCATTCATCATTTGAAAGTTACATTTTACTGCTAATTATTCTTAGCTATTGGTTTGGATTCCTGTCCTGAACCACAGACTCCTAGCAGTGGGATTAAAATTGGAGACAGATACATGGTTGGTGATGTAGTATCCTTTCAGTGTGATCAAGGCTATTCTCTTCAGGTAGGTCTATTTTAAAATTTTAGCTTTGAATTTCATTACCCTTTCAGAATATTTTAACAAATTAATGATTAATAATACAGAAGTTATAAAACAATACTGATCTCAGGCTGCATAATTTAACATTATTAAATCAAAAGGTATTCAATTTGTCAATGAAGTATTTGTGAGAGAAATTGCTGGAATGAACTAAATTGTTTTGTTTGCAAGTAATCAAAGATGATTTTGGAATCAAAATGAATGTTTCCTTTTATCTCTGTACACATAAGATATAAAAATTAAACTCCTAGATTTTCAGAATTTGCAAATAAAAATGAAAGTGCTACTTAAAGCATTAAATAAAACTTCCATGATAATAAATTCCCCAGATTCATTAACAAAATGACTACAAATAAGTTTTGCTAAAATTATGGAGTTACAGTGTAAATTCTCAATTTATGTATTTATATTAATAATCTTTCGCAAGTTTTTTAAAGGGTCTGAATTTATGGCCTCATAAAAATCTCCCTAAAGCATAGACCTATTAAGAAATTAAGGGAAAAAAAATGAGACAGAAACTATTTCACATGTTAAATCAATAAATTCCTTAGAGGAAATAAAATTTAAAATGAATGATTTATAGTCTTTAAACTTTTATTCCTAATTATTAGTCTCAGTAGAACATTAAGTTTTTCTAGACTCTATATAAATTTAATATACCTTAGTTGACTTTTCATATTTTTATAAAATAATTTTATAATCATTTTGTATCTATCCCACCTTGAATATTACAGCACTTTATTATAAACCACTATGTATATGGCTATTTCCCTTGTGTAATTATTGCAGTACCTTAGTAGAACATGTTTTGGTGGAACAATGTTAAAACCACAATTTTAATGTGATATAGAGTCTTAATTTTTCTAGCAAAATCTTGTTATTTTTTTACATTTTAACACAAGTGTATATAATTACCTTCCTTGTTTTAAGTCACACTAAGATTTTCAATAGTATTAAAAATATTACAATGCAATATATTGTTTTCATAAGTATCATTCACTATCTGTGTGATATTTAGACTTTTAAAAATGTGTACTGACCTGTACTGTCTTGTTTATATAGGGCCATTCTCATATTACATGTATGCCTGGACCTGTAAGAAGATGGAATTATCCAATCCCAATTTGTTTGGGTGAGTTAAAGAACTATAAATTATTGATTAGATATTTTAAAGATAAACCTTGTATATGTTGTTTTTCAAACATAAAGTTTGACTTTTGCAGGTTTTATGAAAATTATATTCCCAGATAAATGTTTCCATTTTTTTTTTTTTTAATTTTAAAGTTTTACATTTTTTTGTCCCAACGTAATTATCAATGTATGGCTTAACACTACAAATTGAGAAACGGTATTAGGTTTTCTGATTCCCAGAGAGTTTTCTCAGTATAATGTTGTAGAATTACTCACACTCATAGATCAGGAAAACAAGTAAATATTCTATTGCTTACTCTTGAGCCAAAATAGGTAAGAAAACTAGAGTCTACCAAAGGGAGCATGACACCCAATGAGATGTATGATGTATCAAAAGAACACTTGAGACTTTGAAATTTGAGCCCAAATATTTACCCTAATTTAATGCAGCTTCCAGTTATTTCTATCCACCTTAATTCTTTTCATTTTTAAAATTCTGGTGTCTGTGTGCCACCATTAATATGCTGGGCTCTATAGAGTATGAAATCACTGCAGATGGTGACTGCAGCCATGAAATTAAAAGACGCTTACTCCTTGGAAGGAAAGTTACGACCAACCTAGATAGCATATTCAAAAGCAGAGATATTACTTTGCCAACAAAGGTTCGTCTAGTCAAGGCTATGGTTTTTCCTGTGGTCATGTATGGATGTGAGAGTTGGACTGTGAAGAAAGCTGAGCACCGAAGAATTGATGCTTTTGAACTATGGTGTTGGAGAAGCCTCTTGAGAGTCCCTTGGACTGCAAGGGGATCCAACCAGTCCGTTCTGAAGGAGATCAGCCCTGGGATTTCTTTGGAAGGAATGATGCTAAAGCTGAAACTCCAGTACTTTGGCCACCTCATGTGAAGAGTTGACTCATTGGAAAAGACTCTGATGCTGGGAGGGATTGGGGGCAGGAGGAGAAGGGGACGACAGAGGATGAGATGGCTGGATGGCATGACTGACTCGATGGATGTGAGTCTGGGTAAACTCCGGGAGTTGGTGATGGATAGGGAGGCCTGGCGTGCTGTGATTCATGGGGTCGCAGAGTCAGACACGACTGAGTGACTGAACTGAACTGAACTGATAGAGTATGAAAAGAAAGTGTGAGTTATGATCTCCATCATTAAAACATTTGTTTACCATTTAGAGTTGTATGAAATTAAATAGGAGAGTGATTTAGTGTTTAGTGCCATTGACTACCTGATGGAATTAAGAAAGATGAGAATGGTGTTGACTGAAGCCATTGGGAAATATAGGCAGTCAATAAAATTTACAAAAGGTATTGAATGGCAGATGTAATTAAATGAATGAATAAGATTACCCTTTCTGAGTAGGAAAAAAATAAAAGAATTGGTGTGACCTAAATACCTACCAATTTACAGTGAACAAACCTGTAATGTGTTAGTTTCCTTGGGCTAGTGTAACAAAATGCTATGGATTAAATGACTTCAACGACAGATGTTTATTTTGTCACATTTCTAGAAGCTAGAAGTTCAAGGTCAAGGTGGTGGCAGGGATGTATTTTTGGAGTACTTCTTTCCTTGACTTGTGGAAGATGATCTTCTCCCTACATCTTGACATGGCCTTTTCACTGTGAGGGAGCTCCCCGATAGTACACCAGTACTATTAGATTAGAGCTCCCTACCCTCATGACTTTATTTAACTTTAACTATCTCCTTAAAAGAGATATCACTTATCTCCAAATGCAGTCACATTTGGGAATTAGGGCTTTAACATGTGAATATTAAGAGGACACAATTCAGTCTGTGATGCCTATGTGCCATATGCACAATTTTTGTTAGAGAGTACTGGAAATTAATGTTTGAGTAAAGATGTCTTTTATTGACAAACAATATTAAAAGCATTCAGACTTTAGATTGGATGACAATTTTGGAAGGATTTATTTCTTTAGGTATTATAAATAATTTATGCATATAATACCAATTACAAATTGCACATATACATATAGTAATTATTATAAAAATTATATATACAGATAACGTCATTTATGTAAATGTTATGAATATGTGGTATGTATATATCCAATTAAGTATAAAATTGAGATGATAAAGATTAAAATAATATATATATATTGCTGATGTGAAAGCAGAGAGTTTCGGTCTTTTATTCATTACTGTTCTTTACTGCCAAGAACAGTTAGTATCTTAAGTACATATCCGATAAATATAGTTTAGTGAACAAATTAAAGTTTTACATTATAGTATGTATAGTTTTTATGATATCTTTCTTGACATTCACTTAGAAACATTTTCTCCATCATATCATGTTTCCAAAAATTTTATTTTTTAAATGGCTTTATAGCACATAGCATAGTCTAATTTGTATAGTTATTCTCTTTTGTTAGCTTAGTTTTTTGTCTTTTTGATATAGTTTTACACACCTTTGGTTCATATTTACACATTTATACACATTTCTTTTAAAGTGTTCTTCACATGCCTTTTGCAGATATCTTATTCTTTACTTAGGATCTTACAGTAGACTAATTTTGTTATTGAATAACTATTTAAAAATTCTATAAATATCATCAAATTGCTTTAGAAAGTTGTATCAATTTGAATATCACTCAGTTATGATATGGTAATTTCCATTTTGCTGTATTAGTAGCTTCGGTTATTACTCTTAACAAATTGCTTAGTTTTTAGGTAACTATTGTGTTTTGATTAAATCTATATTCCATTGAATATTGTTAACAAGGGAAATATCAGATAGAAGTGATATTTCAATAAAATTAAACTAGAAATTCTGTATTTATATAGGCTAAATTTGTCTGAAACTGTATTAAATACTGATCATATTTTGATGTGCAATGTATCTATATTTGAATTTCAGCTAAGGTGCAATAGCTTTGCATGGCAAGTATATTATTCTGTTTGCTTATCTGTTGTATGGAATAGTAATAAGCCCATTATGAGAACAAAATGAGAGAACGCATTAAAGTATTTAACTCAAACCTGAAATACAGAGGGTGTCCACAGTGGTATTATAATGAAAAATGTGCAACAACTTAAGGGTCCAATAATGGGGAAAGGGGAAGTGAACATTGTAATGGAATATTTAATAACATGAACAAAGTTTATAATATGTAGTCAAATATAAAAAGGCTTAAAGTGATTCTCAGCATGATCCTGTTTTCTTTATATATGTAGTGTATAAACACACATGCATGAATGTACGCTTTTCTGCAGAGAAATAAAGAATTATAAAGGTAGACCGGTTATCTATGGGGAGTGGAATTCCAGAGCACTGTTATTTATTTTCTACTCAATTTTTATATTTTATAAATTTTGGACAGTAAACTTATACTACATTTGACAAATGTTAGAATTGATATCATGGCCATATTTTAAGGAGAAACTGAAGGCAAGAGGCTGATTCAGAGAATGCCTTAAAACTGTAGTCATCAGGTCTCAACGTTACAATCTCATAAACTGAAAAATAAACAGTCTGCCAGATATTGTGGTAGAAGGAAGGAAAAATCACTTGAGATTTCTTTGGAATAGAGACAAATCTGAAGGAAAAATCAAAGATAATTTTATCTTGGAGGACTGTGCTGTGGTTGTGTCCTTAAGAAAAAAGCGTATAATAGGGCTCAAGAGTCTCCTGTGAAACGACTGGTGAAGCACAGCGCTGTCATTAAGGCCTGGGTGTGCGTGAGCTGGCAGAGTCACTGAGAAAATAGGCAGGGGCATGGACCTGAAGGCAGATGCAGTGTTTGTATTCTTGTTTTCATGGTTTGTTGCTATTTTTCTTTCTCTTTCACTATGTTTTCTTTTATTCTTTCCTTCTCCCTTCTCTGATTTTGAGATTTACACTCTAGCAATGTGGGCAGTGCAGAGGACAGGATTTTGAGATCATTTCTAAAAAGATGGAAAGTAGCAGAATTAGAGGGACAGGGAGTACCTCAAACACTTGAGATTGTGAAGGCAAGAAAGCAAAAGAGAGTCCTTGTGTTCTTTCACTTAAAATTCAGAATAAAGCAAAACAAATATACAATTGCATTCTTTCCAGGAACTTTAAAAGTACTTTTGATTGGCCAAAATATTTTCTCTATAATTCCCAATTATTGATTGTGTAATATATATATGTGGATAATCAAATTTTAGGAAAAATAATTGGTGAATATTAATGGTTTATATATGTTGAAAACTGCTCTGGTTTAAAGATGGATGAGCTGAGATTTGAGAAGAATGGAAAATATACAGGTGTATTACACAATGATAATTACAACTTTTAAAGAAAGATTGATATGCAGATTAACTACAAGGTTATATATATCCCCTTAGTAAAATCTGCTTGATACATAATTTATTCAGCTCACATAGCTAAAGATAGCTATCAAACTAGCTGCTGATATCACATAGAACATTGATAAACTTTCTACTGAATTTGCCTCTTTGATCTATAAGCTGAAGTTTGAATATCTATCTGTTGCTGTTCATAATAATAAATGAATGAAGTTGCAGGTACTTGTACAGGTAATTTTCTAACCTGATGTGCAGTCATGAAACCTGATTCTTCAACCAACAACTGAGATGTGTATTTTAGTCCTTCTGTGACAAAAGGATAAAAATATACACTAAGAGGAAAGAATTAGCTTCTATACTGCAGTTCTATTATTACATGTTAAATAATTCTATATAATCATGTAAAATTAAAACTTGGGTAATTATCTGTTCTTATAGTTTATGGTTAGCTCATCTATAATAAATCAGTATAATAGGGACTCTAAAAAAGTATAAATTTATCCCCAAATTCTCAAATATGGGGGCATCTTTTTACTTATGTTATACTCCCTATTTTTGTCTAGATTCTTTTAGGATAAAGTGAGGCCATATCTTACAGTCTGTGCATCCCTTGCATATTATCAGTAGAAAACAGTATTTTACTTAAAAACCTTTAGCCTCCTCACAAAAAGAAGAAAAGAGGAAGATTGGGAAATGAAACTCTCCTCACTATAATACTTAGAATGAGTGTTGGTGGCTTGATTTTATTCTAAATTGTATCATCTTTTGAATGAATCAAAACATTTCTAGATGTACTTTGGATCAGAAATGTTCTGCTCACTATGGAAAAGGATCTGTGCTTCTTGTTGAATTGTATTCACTGCACATGAACTACTCTTCTCTGTTCAGTAATTGATTTAGCTTGTATTTACAGCTGAGGAAGGAAATACATTATCCTTTTTTGTATTTTACAAAGTGCCTTCTCGATTATATTTGAATACTGGTACGTGGTGAATTAGATTGAAAATATTCAAATTTGTATCAGTTTTAACTTAGAGACTTGATTCATACTCGAAATGATTTCAGTCTGTTTTCAATGCAATAAAGTACTTTGGCTTAAGTGGGACCTCAATTCTCTTGCAGCTCAGTGTGGTGGTGCAATGTCAGATTTCAGTGGTGTGATCCTCAGCCCTGGGTTTCCTGGAAACTACCCCAGCAGTTTAGATTGCACGTGGACAATAAAGCTGCCCATAGGTTTTGGTACGTATATTAAAAACACATGAAAGAGTTTTTTATATTATTAATTCATCCTTTAAAAAATATCAAAGTGTGGTAAGAGCTTAATGAAATATTCACAAATTATAGTTTACTTTGTTATTACATGTGCTTGACTTGGAGTTCTTGGATAATTGAGAGAATATGGACATTTTTAAATTTTATAGGTAGTTGATAAATAGAAAACCATGATATTTTCCAGACAATATGTATGAATATAGGCTGACTTAGATGTGTGTAGTAGTGATAAATGCAACATGATTTTCATGTATTTTGTTTTTGTAACTCTCTTCTGCTTACCATGCGGGAGACCTGGGTTTGAGCCCTAGGTTGGGAAGATCCCCTGGAGAAGGAAATGGCAATCCACTCCAGTACTATTGCCTGGAAAATCCCAGGGACAGAGGAGCCTGGTAGGCTACCGTCTATGGGGTCGCAAAGAGTCGGACACGACTGAGCAACTTCACTTTCACTTTCTGCTTAATGTAGCCAAGTAGTTCATAGAAAAATTATTTTCTGGTAATATATTGAATCTAATATTCATTATAAATAAATAAGTTTTGTACATTTTAAAAGTAGTACAGATTTTCTACTGTAAGATTTAAATACCCATGCTGATGTAATCGGAGAAGGCAATGGCACCCCACTCCAGTACTCTTGCCTAGAAAAACCCGTGAATGGAGGAGCCTGGTGGGCCACAGTCCATGGGGTCGCGAAGCGTCGAACACGACTGAGCGACTTGACTTTCACTTTTCACTTTCATGCACTGGAGAAGGAAATGGCAACCCACTCTAGTGTTCTTGCCTGGAGAATCCTAGGGACGGGGGAGCCTGGTGGGCTGCCGTCTATGGGGTCGCACAGAGTCAGACACGACTGAAGCGACTTAGCAGCAGCGGCAGCAGCTGATGTAATAAGACCTTTCTAATTCTAATAATATAATTCCCAGTGTTCATATATTTAGCATTAAATATATATAATACATTGAATAATAAATTATTTTCCTCGTGTCACTAACATTTTCTCTTGCAGCTACTTCATATCCCACTAGTCTATAAATGCATAAATAGTGTTAGATTGGGGATAGATTTATTCATTAAATCACAGAAGAATAACATATAGATATTCCTTGAAATACAAACCTAGTATATTTAGAGTTAAGATATTCTGTATTATCTCACTTATTGAGAGTGAAAGTGAAAGTTGCTCAGTCGTGTCAGATTCTTTGTGACCCTGTGGACTATACAAACCTTGGAATTCTCCAGGCCAGAATACTGGAGTGGGTAACCTTTCCCTTCTCCAGAAGATCTTCTCAACCCAGGGATCAAGCCCAGGTCTCCCGCATTGCAGGCGGATTCTTTACCAGCTGAGCCACAAGGGAAGCCCAAGAATGCTGGAGTGGGTAGCCTATCTATTCACCAGCGGATCTTCCCAACCTAGGAATAGAACCGGGGTCTCCTGCATTGCAGGCAGATTCTTTACCAACTGAGCTATCACAGAAGCCCAACTCACTTATTAGATGCCTCATTTACCCAATGGTTTTCCAGGTCGTGCTGGTGGTAAGGAACCTGTCTGCCCATGCTGGAGATGTAAGAGGTGTGGGTTCGATCCCTGGGTTGGAAAGATCCCCTCGAGGAGGGCATGACAACCCACTCCAGTATTGTTGGCTGGAGAATCCCATGCACAGAGGAGTCAGATGGACTATGGTCCATAGAGTCGCTGAAGCAAGTTAACTGCATGCATGCATTTACCCAAAAGCGTCAATAGCCTCAGAATTGTAATTCATTAAGAATGTTTTATGTAAATTAATAGAAACTCATAGTTTTGGAATTCTATACTTATGTACATATCATACTCCAGGTATTTTGCTAAGTGCTAGGGATAAATGCATGGTAAAACAGACTGCACTTTTCCCCAGTTGAGTTACAGTCATGATGAGGAGACAGATAGTCAAATATGCAATTGCAGTGAAGTAAATTAAAGAGTACAGGATTAAGCTTAGTACAGATATCCAACCTAGTCCAGGAAATGCAAAAAAGGTTTGCCAGAGGAAGTGATGCCTGAATTGTGGCTTTAAATATAAGTAAGCCCAGAAAAGAGGGTCAGGCTGTGAGGAACACAAAAGAAATTGTAGGTAAACAGAATGACATATGGAAAAATGCAGATAACAAAGCTAAAGAAATTCAACAAACTTGAGCACTATGTGACTGGTTTGAAGTTTGGGGAGAATAGTAGGTCACTGAGAGAAGAATGCTGGGGAACTTTCTAAGGATAATTATTTTAGCTCCAACATAGGAACACCCTTTAACTTGAAGTCATAGCCAAATTCTATGCCTTTTGATTGAAAGTGAATAGATGAATAATAGATTTGAAACAATATGTTTATTCTTATGTCTTTTACTAGCTACTTAAGAGGGCTCATCCCATGTTGCTTATGGAGATAAGTGAATTATTTTAAAATAAATTAGTATATATATTTGCAGTAGTGTCATATCATCATAGTTCTTGTTAATGCTTTGTTTATTTTAAAAATTAAGTTTATTAAAACTTAAAAACTATATGCATCTCTTTCTCTGTTTTAGAAATAGAAACAGGAGACTGTTTCTGATTTGATTACATTTAAGTTTTCCCACTGTTTTCTTTGATATTGGTTACCTCAAATATTGGTTCTAGTGTATTTGACAAATAATTTATAAGCATTAAAAGAAAATTGAATACATATAAAGTTAAAGAAATATTTTTTCTCACATCTATGCAAATATTGTTGATAATATAATGTGTGAAAAGATTGGGGAAATTTTTAGAAAAATATGTACTTCTTGTAGCTTCACATATTAAGATAATCATGTTAAAACTTCTAAGATTTTCTGTTTATCCAGGAATGTATATAATATTTTAAAGCATATTTTCAGTATTTCCCAAATTTATTTGTTCATATAATTCTTTTTCCATGTATCAGGATTTGCATGTAACTGTTTCCAGGAACAAAATATGACTTGACTTGAAAACCTCACTAGTTATTAAGAGCAACAGCTCAAGAGCCAGAGTATCTGAGTTGTAATTTCAGCTCTTTTAGGATATTGTGTAAGCTTAGTATAATGTTGAGCTTCCCTGTGCCTCAGTCTCCTCATTCTCACAAGTAACCATGAGCATGGAATGTTAGCATATAAAAAACTTAAAATAGTGCCTAGTGAAAGGAAAACACAAAAAATGTCAGATTTTATTACTAACAAGTTGAAGAATGGTAGTTGTGAAAACAAAACATAAAATTCAATAAAAATTGAATATTAATTGAATTAGGTGGACATTCCTCTTTAAGGTCACCAACTCAGTGGACATGAGTTTGAGCAAACTCTGGAAGATGGTGAAGGACAGGGAAGCCTGGCACGCTGCCATCCATGGGGCCACAGAGTCCAACATGACTGAGTGACTGAACAACAACCTCAATGCGACTTTTATTTTTTCTACCCCAGAGGCATTTCACTGTCCCATATTTTAGTTATGTTTATAAAGAAATTATTTTGTAATGTAGCAAATAACAATGACCCCTAGATTTTATCACAAATATTATATAACATTTGGCATTATCTTCTGACAAGAAAATATTAAAACAGAATACTGAAAATTATATGCCTCAAAATGATATTTTGGAGAAGTTGATTTATCCCCTGTATGTGACTAATTTCTAACACAGTCGTGAAATCTGATTATGTTAATATATAAAACTTTGCAATCGTATTTTGCCCTCAAATTGGCCTTTTACAAAATAAAAATTATTGAGTGGCTTTTCGTCTTTAAGAGTTGATTGATCTAATTTTAAATGGTATTAAATAGCAAGAAAGCTACTTTCTTAATTAGTTTTGTTATGGTGACATTGTAGTAAAATGAGATGTTTCCCATGTGACAAATTATGGCATTTGAGAGCAGTATTCTATTTGAACTATAGCAAAGCTAATTGTTCTGAGCAGACAACAAACCCATGGCCCAGATCTTGACAGTATGCCTCTCAACCTAAATGCAAATATATCTTAAGAACATTAATGTGAATGTGTGTGTTTGTGTATATGCATGCACTTAATTTGGTAAAAAAATAAAGTAGCATAATGTTTGTTTTTCTTCCTTAGGTGTCCATCTGCAGTTTGTAAATTTTTCTACAGAAACCATACATGATTATTTGGAAGTAAGAAGTGGATCCTCAGAAACTAGTACTGTTATTGGGCGACTTAGTGGTCCTCAAATACCATCTTCCCTGTTTAGCACAACCCATGAAACCAGCTTGTATTTTCACAGTGACTATTCACAAAACAAACAAGGCTTTCACATTGTATACCAAGGTGAGTGGAATAATACAAAATGAGAAATTATTTAGCCTATAGACAGCTATTAGCAATCTAACTCTTAAGTATTTTCTATGTTGTGTTTTAGAAAGAAAAAAGGAGCCCTACCAAGGCAAGCTTCAGTTAGGAAGAGTTTTAAATAATGCAATTTTCAGGCAACCAAATGTGGGAAAATTATGTCTTTTTGACGCCTTACTAATTCTAACCATGAAAAAAGTATTTAATTCATTTTAATACACAATCAAATAAAACAAATCAAAGCCAGGCAGTCAGACAGGACATGGGGAAATGTAAGATTGAGTCTTTGCTTTCATATCAAAATGAGTATATTGAAAAGATATTTTGTGGTGCTCATCTACTATATGTAAAGTTATTCTCACTTTATAATGAAAGAATAACATAACATTCATTGATATCACTCTACTGCTTTGAGAATATGAAATAAATAAATACTTTGTCAATCATATTATATTAGGCCTATTTCCAATATAAGTCTGCTGCATGACCTTGAGCATGAATTTCATCCCTTTAGAATATAAAGCTTAGACTCTGGAAGACCTAGGCTTAAATGTAGATTCTCTATGTTCAGTCTTAAGTGATATAGGGCATGAGTTCATTTTTTCATTTTCATGATAGAATTAATAAGAGTACCTCTCAGATAAGTTGTTTTGAACTTTGTGATGAGATGATTATAAAATATTTACCATGTTGTATATCATTAGTAATTATTTAGTGTAGTTTTTGCTTTGGTGTTTTCTGTTTTTGCTTTTCACTGTCACTTCATATCTTAAAAGTCTGAGATTTAAAAGTAAATGTTTAAGTTATAATATTTATTCAAACAATGCAGTTCCAGTGATTATAATATTCAATCAAAAGTAACAAACTTTAATTACATCACTGCCTTAATTATTAAAGGATTTAATGATCATGTGATTTTTAAAAAATTTAATTCAAGTTTTTCCTGATTTCTAGTTGACTCACAAGTAGGTGATACTTTTGGACATGAGCTCCACCAGAGCAGAGATCTTTGTGTTGTTCATTGATGTGTCTCAAGTAACTACAAGAGTAAGAGCACAATAAATATTTGCTGAATAGAAGTATATACCTAAAAAAAAATTTAAGAGTAGTTAGATTTTGACTGTGTGGATCACATAAACTGTGGAAAATTCTGAAAGAGATGAGAATACCAGACCACCTGACCTGCCCCTTGAGAAACCTGTATGCAGGTCAGGAAGCAACAGTTAGAA
>NW_011495050.1:9739146-9742341 GCF_000754665.1 Bison bison bison
CCCTGCTTATTTAATTTATATGCAGAGTAAATCATGAGAAATGCTGGGCTGGATGAAGCACAAGCTGGAATCAAGATTGCCAGGAGAAATATCAATAACCTCAGATATGCAGATGACACCACCCTTATGGCAGAAAGTGAAGAGGAACTAAAGAGCCACTTGATGAAAGTGAAAGAGGAGAGTGAAAAAGTTGGCTTAAAGCTCAACATTCAGAAAACTAAGATCATGGCATCTGGTCCTATCACTTCATGGGAAATAGATGGGGAAACAGTGTCAGACTTATTTTTTGGGGCTCCCAAATCACTGCAGATGGTGACTGCTGCCATAAATTAAAAGATGCATATTCCTTGGAAGGAAAGTTGTGCCCAACCTAGATAGCATATTAAAAAGCAGAGACATTGCTTTACCAACAAGGGTCTGTCTAGTCAAGGCTATGGTTTTTCCAGTAGTCATGTATGGATGTGAGAGTTGGACTATAAAGAAAGCTGAGTGCTGAAGAATTGATACTTTTGAACTGTGGTGTTGGAGAAGACTCTTGAGAGGCCCTTGGACTGCAAGGATATCCAACCAGTCCATCCTAAAGGAAATCAGTCTTGAGTGTTCATTGGAAGGATTGGTGCTGAAGCTGAAACTCCAATAGTTTGGCCACCTGATATGAAGATCTGACTCATTTGAAAAGACCTTGATGCTGGGAAAAGTTGAGGACAGGAGGAAAAGGGGATAACAGAGATTAAGATGGTTGGATGGCATCATTGACTCAATGGACATGAGTTTGAGTGAACTCTGGGAGTTGGTGATGGACAGGGAGGCCTAGCATGCTGCAGTCTATGGGGTCGCAAATAGTCAGATACGACTGAGTGACTGAACTGAACTGAAAATAGACATTGTAACATTCAACTGCACATGGGTCTCAGTGATTACAGTTTAGCTTAGGCTTGCAAACATAATTTAATAGTACCACATATCCTGTATATAAAACAGAAAATCATAACTGTCACATTTCTGTACAAAATGTACTGTATTCCTGAGGAAATTAATTTCAGAAGCTTCTGGGAAACTGATTGAGTTTCTTCTTTGCATCTAAAAGGCTCAGAAGTATATTTGTGGTTCTTCTCTAACAAGTATATGGGGCCTTATGCTAAGCACTTTGCTATTCACCTTAAACCTGACTTCATCTTCTTGCCATGCACTCATTTTCCTTTGGCCTTTCAAAGCCAAATTCTTGTTTGAATGTGAAAAAACTAGAATCTGAACATTTTTACTGCATTTTTCAGTCAATATGTCCTTGAAAAAAATATTTATTTGCATAATAAAATAAAAATATATAGCATTTGTTACTTTTATTTATATAATATTAATATTATAGACATGAGCCATCATGTATAGCAATGATCACTAGATATTATTTGTTAATTATGTTGAATTTAAAAACTATCTCTTCTTTTACTGAGTTTATATTTTTGAGCTAATAACATTTTTTAAAAAGTTAATACAGATTCACAGAATCTGTTATTTTTACATAAGTTTGTGATGCAAATTTCAAAACATTCTGAATATTGGAAGAATGAATTGTATATAATTACTGATAAGGATACTCTTCTACTAAAGGACTTGTTCCACATTCATGCTATTACTGGCAACATTTAGGATTTAGGTCCTGTATTATATATGATATTAGGATGAGAACTTTCTCCTGATCATTTAAAATGTATTTCCTATATATCCTCATTAAACTAAAAAGCATAGAAAGGTGAAATATATAAATTATCACAGGATTATTGAGGTGTCAATGAGTTTTATTCTATTCAAGATTATCCAGCCAACTAAACTTATCATAGACAACATTTCACAAAACTTCTGGAAAAGGTCATTCCAATCCCAAAGAAAGAAAACGCCGAAGAATGCTCAAACTACTGCAAAATTGCACTCATCTCACACGATAGTATAGTAATGCTCAAAATTCTCCAAGCCAGGCTTCAGTAATTCGTGAACCGTGAACTTCCAGATGTTCAAGCTGGTTTTAGAAAAGGCAGAGGACTGTTCTATACATCAGTGTCTCTTTTGCTGTCTCGTATACAGGGTTATCGTTACCATCTTTCTAAATTCCATATATATGCGTTAGGGATGGTGTGGGGGGGGAGGAGGAAGGAGGGTTCAGGATGGGGAACACATGTATACTAATTAAATAATTTTCTATTAAAGAAAAAAAAAGAAAAAAAATACAAGAAAAAACTATAAAAAAAAATAAAATAAAATAAAATAATTTTTCAACACACACACACACACACACAAAAAAAGACAAGAAATAACAAGTGTTTGGCTTTTTGCTATTCAGTTGAATGAGTTCTTATAATTTGGGTATATTAAGTCCTTAGCAAATATATTTTTAAACATATTTTTCTCTTTAGTAAGTCTTCTCATTTTGTTAGTGATTTCTTTTGCTATACAGATGTGTTCTAGTTTGATGTAGTCCCACTTGCTTATTTTTACTTTTCTTGGCTCCACTTTTGGTGTCAAATCCAAAAAATCATCACCAAGATGGACATTAAGGAGCTTACCGTTTCTGTTTTGTTAGGAGTTTTACGGTTTCAGTTCTTATGTTCAAGTTTTTAATCCACCTTGAGTTAATTTTTGTGTATGGTGTAAGATAGTGTTTTAATTTCTGTCCAGTTTTCCCAACACCATTTATTAAAGGGATTGTCTTTTCCAAAAAAAAAAAAAGAAAAGGCAGAGGAACCAGAGATCAAATTGCCAACATCTGCTGGATCATGGAAAAAGCAAAAAAGTTCCAGAAAAACATCTATTTCTGCTTTATTAACTATGCCAAAGCCTTTGACTGTGTGGATCACAATATACTGTGGAAAATTCTGAAAGAGATGGGAATACCAGACCACCTGACCTGCCTCTTGAGAAACCTATATGCAGGTCAGGAAGCAACAGTTGGAACTGGACATGGAACAACAAACTGGTTCCAAATAGGAAAATGAGTTCGTCGAGGCTGTATATTGTCACCCAGCTTATTTAACTTACATGCAGAGTACGTCATGAGAAATGCTGGGCTGGATGAAGCACAAGCTGGAATCAAGATTGCCAGGAGAAATATCGATAACCTCAGATATGCAGATGACACCACCCTTATGGCAGAAAGTGAAGAAGAATGAAAGAGCCTCTTGATGAAAGTGAAAGAGGCTGTTT
>NW_011495050.1:9742483-9742888 GCF_000754665.1 Bison bison bison
ATGCCATGATCTTCGTTTTCTGAATGTTGGCTTAAAGCTCAACATTCAGAACACTAAGATCATGGCATCTGGTCCCATCAGTTCATGGCAAATAGAAGGGGAAACAATGGAAACAGTGACAGACTTTATTTTTCTGGGCTCCAAAATTACTGCAGATGGTGGCTCCAGCCGTGGAATTAAAAGATGCTTACTCCTTGGAAGGAAAGTTATGACCAATGTAGACAACATATTAAAAAGCAGACACATTACTTTGTCAACAAAGGTCTGTCTAGTCAAGGCTATGGTTTTTCCAGTAATCATGTATGGATGTGAGAGTTGAACTATAAAGAAAGCTGAGCACTGAAGAACGGATGCTTTTGAACTGTGGTGTTGGAGAAGACTCTTGAGAGTCCCTTGGACTGCAAG
>NW_011495050.1:9742988-9744805 GCF_000754665.1 Bison bison bison
ATCCTAAAGGTGATCAGTCCTGGGTGTTCATTGTAAGGACTGATGTTGAAGCTGAAACTCCAATACTTTGGCCACCTGATGCAAAGAGCTGACTCATTTGAAAAGACACTGATTTTTGGAAAGATTGAGAGGAGGAGGACAAGGGGACCACAGAGAATGAGATGATTGGATGGCATCACTGACTCAATTGACATGGGTTTGAGTGAACTCTGGGAGTTGGTGATGGACAGGGAGGCTTGGTGTGCTGCGGTTCATGGGTTTGCAAGGAGTCGGACATGACTGAGTGACTGAACTGGAACTGGAACAAAACATGTAAGTCAAATCACTCTACTGTACACCTTAAATTCATGCAGTGATGTATATAAATTATATTTTAATAAAACTGAGAAAAATTACCTTTAAATGTGATTGAAAATTGAAAGCATTTATTTAATAGAATAATATATCCTAACTGCTGCTGCTGCTGCTAAGTCGCATCAGTCGTGTCCGACTCTGTGTGACCCCAGAGACGTCAGCCCACCAGGCTCCCCTGTCCCTGGGATTCTCCAGGCAAGAACACTGGAGTGGGTTGCCATTTCCTTTTCCAATGCATGAAAGTGAAAAGTGAAAGTGAAGTCGCTCAGTTGTGTCCGACTCTTAGCAACCCCATGGACTGCAGCCTACAGGTTCCTCCGTCCATGGGATTTGCCAGGCAAGAGTACTGGAGTGGGGTGCCATTGCCTTGATATACATTTACCCTAAACTGAAATGACTTTTTGGATTTGATATATTTTGCTTATGGAATATTAATTCAAATGAAAATGACAATTAAACACTTAATATCCTTAAAGGACTGTTGACTAATTCTGAAAACTTTAGAGTATTAAAATTTAAAATATAGAGTGATATGTTAGTTAACAACTTAGGGACCTCCGGATCAGATCAGTAGCTCAGTCGTGTCCCACTCTTTGCGACCCCATGAATCGCAGCACACCAGGCCTCCCTGTCCATCACCAACTCCCGGAGTTCACCCAGACTCACGTCCATCGAGTCAGTGATGCTATCCAGCCATCTCATCCTCTGTCGTCCCCTTCTCCTCCTGCCCCCAATCCCTCCCAGCATCAGAGTCTTTTCCAATGAGTCAGCTCTTCACATGAGGTGGCCAAAGTACTGGAGTTTCAGCTTTAGCATCATTCCTTCCAAAGAAATCCCAGGGCTGATCTCCTTTAGAATGGACTGGTTGGATCTCCTTGCAGTCCAAGGGACTCTCAAGAGTCTTCTCCAACACCACAGTTCAAAAGCATCAACTCTTCAGTGCTCAGCCTTCTTCACAGTCCAACTCTCACATCCATACATGACCACAGGAAAAACCATAGCCTTGACTAGACGGACCTTTGTTGGCAAAGTAATGTCTCTGCTTTTGAATATGCTATCTAGGTTGGTCATAACTTTCCTTCCAAGGAGTAAGCGTCTTTTAATTTCATGGCTGCAGTCACCATCTGTAGTGATTTTGGAGCCCAGAAAAATAAAGTCTGACACTGTTTCCACTGTTTCCCCATCTATTTCCCAGGAAGTGATGGGACCGGATGCCATGATCTTCGTTTTCTGAATGTTGAGCTTTAAGCCAACTTTTTCACTCTCCACTTTCACTTTCATCAAGAGGCTTTTTAGTTCCTCTTCACTTTCTGCCATAAGGGTGGTATCATCTGCATATCTGAGGTTATTGATACTTCTCCCAGCAATCTTGATTCCAGCTTGTGTTTCTTCCAGTCCAGCATTTCTCATGATGTACTCTGCGTATAAGTTAAATAAACAGGGTGACAATATACAGCCTTGAC
>NW_011495050.1:9744905-9747743 GCF_000754665.1 Bison bison bison
TGTCCAGTTCTAACTGTTGCTTCCTGACCTGCATACAAATTTCTCAAGAGGCAGGTCAGGTGGTCTGGTATTCCCATCTCTTTCAGAATTTTCCACAGTATATTGTGATCCACACAGTCAAATGCTTTGGCATAGGCAATAAAGCAGAAAGAGATGCTTTTCTGGAACTTTTTTGCTTTTTCCATGATCCAGCAGATGTTGGCAATTTGATCTCTGGTTCCTCTGCCTTTTCTAAAACCAGCCTGAAAATCAGGAATTTCACGGTTCACATATTGCTGAAGCCTGGCTTGGAGAATTTTGAGCATTACTTTACTAGCGTGTGAGATGAGTGCAATTGTGTGGTAGTTTGAGCATTCTTTGGCATTGCCTTTCTTTGGGATTGGAATGAAAACTGACCTTTTCCAGTCCTGTGACCACTGCTGAGTTTTCCAAATTTGCTGGCATATTGAGTGCAGCACTTACACAGCATCATCTTTCAGGATTTGGAATAGCTCAACTGGAATGCCATCACCTCCACCAACTTTGTTCGTAGTGATGCTTTCTAAGGCCCACTTGATTTCACATTCCAGGCTGTCTGGCTCTAGGTGATGATCACACCATCGTGATTATCTGGGTCGTGAAGATCTTTTTTGTACAGTTCTTCTGTGTATTCTTGCCATCTCTTCTTCATATCTTCTGCTTCTATTAGGTCCATACCATTTCTGTCCTTATCGAGCCCATCTTTGCATGAAATGTTCCTTTGGTATCTCTGGTTTTCTTGAAAAGATCCCTAGTCTTTCCCATTCTGTTGTTTTCCTCTATTTCTTTGCATTGATCGCTGAAGAAGGCTTTCTTATCTCTTTTTGCTATTCTTTGGAACTCTGCATTCAGATGTTTATATCTTTCCTTTTCTGCTTTGCTTTTCGCTTCTGTTCTTTTCACAGCTATTGTAAGGCCTCCCCTTATTCAACCTTAAATGTAAATTTCTGATTTGAGAAATTTAGAATTTAATATGCTCAATGTTAATGTTCTCAATTTTGTGGTTACATAGGAGTGTCCTTTTCTTTGTGAGATAGAAGTGATATGTCAAGTTATTCTCCACTAATTTGAAAAGAAGAAAGTGTGTTCACACACATATATACACACACACACAGATGTAGATGGGGACAGGGTTAGGGAAAGAAAGAGAGAATGATGAATATGTATCAGAGTTAACCACTGGGAAACCTTGTTGATGGCATAGTTCTTTCTATTGCAACCTCTGTGTAACTTTGGAATTACTGAAAAATAAAAAAGTTTTTAAAAAAGGAATTTAAATAGTCAGTAGAAAAATAATCTCTGCTGGTAATTTAAATTTTACTAATTATATATGGTTTTGAATTTCTTAAAAATAAAGTCTCAAATATTAATAATATATGAGTATATATACTGTTTGTAGGTTCAAAATTTTTTCAGCAGTGTTTATTAAGCACCTAATATGTAAAAGGGAATAAGCAAAGCTTTTAGCATACGGTGATAAAAGCATGTAGAACAACATTAGTATGAACAAATAAAATAGTTGTGCTTCAATGATGACTGAATTACAAAATTTGTGTTAGAAGGAAATTATTTCCTAGTACTTTATATTGTTAAATGACTTCTTTAGAAAAACTTGATAGAGAGTGATTTATTTCTTTTAGAGGGAAAATTAGCTTAAGAATTTCAGAAAGATTCAGAATTAGGCTTACACATATATTTATTTTATTTTATATACATGTGATATAACCAGAAAGCAATTGCATTCTAGGTAAAGGGATCAGAGTATGTTTGATTAAAATTGTGGTTTTAAGGGTAATTTATATTTTCATTAAAACTTTAAACAGATTTCATCAGTGAGTGACTAAACAATGCATTTTAATAAATTATGCTAAAATTTTAATATGAAAATTATAGACATAAGAAACATACAGTCATTAACATCACTTGCTATAAACCCGAATTATTATTTCTAACCAACTGCAAGCAGCACTACCTCTATTTTGCAGATTGCAAATAGTACCCTCTTGTGGTCTTTCATAATTCAGAAGGGAAATTTTTCTTTTTTTTACGTTTTCCAGCCTATCAGTTGCAAAGCTGTCCTGATCCACGCCCATTTCGAAATGGTTTTGTGATCGGCAATGATTTTACTGTGGGTCAAACCATTTCATTTGAATGTTTCCCTGGATATACACTGATTGGAAATTCAGCCCTCACTTGCCTTCATGGAGTGAGTCGTAACTGGAATCATCCACTTCCAAGGTGTGAAGGTATGCTTCTAACTTGAAGCTATCTTTTAGGTGATATAATCTGTGTTTAATAATTCTTGTTTTGGTACTCTTTTTCTGTTTGTTTGTTTTATCTCTTAAAATGTCATGCTAAATATAGAGTCTTCCTTTCAGTTGAAGAATTATAGTTAGCAAAGACCTTAAAACTCCATAATAAAGAACTAATTTTGTCATTCTTGAGTCAAGAGTCCTAACCTTCTCTATTGGATGCTGAAGTAAAGTTGGTTAACGCTTTAGAGCTTCTCCTATGCGATGTCTGTGTGATTGCATGTGTGTTTTGTTTAGTAATCATTCTTTTATAAAACAGTAGCCCAGATACTGTTACTGAATTTGGGGTCATTTCTTCTAAAATAAATAAATAAAAATGCCTTGATCCTCTTATAAGTCCTTATATTTATACATGATATACATGATATATTTATATATGATATATTTATACATGATATAAGTCCTTATATTTATACATGATATACTGTTCAACTTTTCAACAGTATATATATATATATATATATATATATTTATATATATATGGATAAAGTATTTGAAAAAAGCAAAT
>NW_011495050.1:9747843-9755521 GCF_000754665.1 Bison bison bison
AAAGCAAATACAATGTAATTTACTAATCTAGTGATAGTGAAAAACAATGTAGAATACCTCATGCTGAAAAATAAACAAACATTCACTCTGTTTGGTTCATGGTTTCCAGCTTTATTTTATATACCTTAACTGAGGTGGAAACATAACACAGATGTCTTTTATACTGTCTAAGAGGTATGAAATGTTTGCAAATTTTGTAATCAATTTACTATGATTCTACTTAAACATATTGTATCTTTTCTGTAGCTCTTTGTGGAGGGAATATAACTGCAATGAATGGAACCATTTACTCTCCTGGGTATCCAGATGAATATCCAAACTTTCAAGACTGTTTTTGGCTCGTAAAAGTACCCCCTGGGAATGGAATCTACATCAACTTTACTGTCCTACAAACAGAACCAATCTATGATTTCATCACTGTATGGTAAGCCAAGACCTCTGTTACTGATTGATTCAACTGTGTATAACAGTGAAATAGGATAGGAGTAAAAATATATCACGGTCCTCTATACAGATTGCCATGTGATGCTTGAACTGGTGTGAATAACTGAAGGTGACTGTGTTTTGCAGAATAAGACAAATAAAAAAGATTCAGTTTGTTTGCCATGAAGTAGCTAAACACATAGAACAAAAACTTTATGGGTGAAGATTAAATTTGTTATTAAAATAATGTGCAAAACCTGGGAATTAAATCAGAGTAAGTTTATGGTAAGAAAGTTCTGTATTTCAAAACTAGTGAAATTTAAAAGGCTGTATTCCAATAAGTTGCTTAATACAGCTACTGAATTTCTATCATAATAATTCATCATATTATTTTGTATTATTATTATCCTGTTAATTGAAATATCTCTAAACTATAAAGAAAACATAAGAATTAATTTTTTAGTTTGTTAATTGAATTACTGTATGACCTCTAAAATTCTTTCTAAATTTGACAGTCTATGATTCTCAAGATTATTTTGAAGAAAATAAAAGGAGGGAAAACCTCCAGCATTTGGGAGGATCTGGGTTGTGACCAGGAAGCCAAGGCAATTTAATTAATTACAGCTAATATGGGTGCAACCCACTCCAGTACTATGCCTAGAAAATCCCATGGACGGAGGAGCCTGGTGTCCATGGGGTCGCAAAGAGTCGGACACGACTGAGCGACTTCACTCAATATGGGTGCATTTCGTTTAGGTGAAAATGTGATCTATTTCTCACTTTACATTTTTAAATATTTTATCATCCAAATAAACATACACCAATATGATTTGGCATGTGCTGATTATTTCATCTACTGCATCTTTGTATCTCATATGTAATACTTTGTGTGAAACTTTCCCAAAACATCGATCTCACTCTCCTGCCCCCTCCCTGCCCTGTCTCTCCCCTGTAGGGATGGACCAGACCAAAACTCACCACAGATTGGACAGTTCAGTGGCAATACTGCTTTGGAATCAGTCTACAGCACTTCCAATCAGATTCTAATCAAATTCCACAGTGATTTCACAACAAGTGGCTTTTTTGTGCTCAGTTATCATGGTAGGTTTCATCTAGGAATTTCTGTTTGATTTGGCAATGTTTGAAATTGTCATGGAAAAATTGAGTATAATATATATTTAGCCAGTGATTGAAAAGGTATTAAAATTAGACAGTTTTTTTTTTTTTATCACTTCAAATACTTTTACTTGCAAACAATGACCTCTTCTAAGTGTTTAGGGACATTAAAATGTGAGCAAATGGAAATAAAAAATAAATCAGTCAGTAATTATCCCAGTAGAAAATAATCATTTCTTGCAAAGAAATCCATAAAAGAGAACCAGCTGTTCATATTTTCTTACATGTAATTTTAAAACATCAATAGATTTTTTTTCAATATAAAATGTTTAATCTATTCAGCATGCTGTGAGTCTTTCTAAAATTATCATCCAATAACTTTATGCTTTGGATCATTATCACTCATTCATTTATACTCTCTTGTTTCACAACTGTATCTGTTCTAGAATCTTATAGTTTTAAATGACTATTCCAGATCATTAACTTCATAGCTTTTATTCCTGCAGCATAATTTATGAAGAATTGCAATTTCAGTTCTTTGTATAGAATTATTATGGGTTCTGTCTTCATAATATTCACTTTCTTAAAAGAGCATTCAGATGGTTTCAGAGGTTTTTAAATTTATTTTTATGTTAAATTCTGTTACATTATATATATGAAAATATTTACTTTTATATTTAGTGAAATATGAAACCATAGTGACTATATTCTTTCATCTATTATGATCGTAGTTTCATAAATTCATTCTGTTTCATATGACTTTGTCAGACCAGTTCCATGATCATTTCACAAGATCAAGATGCTACTAAATTAAATTTGCAAAAATTATATTAGCATTTCCAAGGTGAACATGTACCTTGTATATTACATTAACAAGTAGCTTAATGTTTTTTTCTGTTTTTAACACAAAGTAAGAAAATCTTTGAGAGTCAAAGATTATATTATGTGAAAAATACGATGTCAAAAATGGTTATGAACAAAAACACTTAAAGTACATTCGGTACAGAAATATATAGAAACAGACCAGAAAATATTTGATTTCCTTAACCTCAGCACTTATCAATCAGTAGATAATGCCCAATTTGTGCTTCTGTAGTGGCCAGAGCTGCATGTATACTCCAGCGTAGCAAATTAGAAAACAGGGAGATCAGTTAGAAAACTATGAATTAGGCTGTTTACTTTTTTAGTAACTCATTAGCCTTTTTCAGTAACTCATTAGCCTTTTTCAGTAAATTGTTCATTGGTGCTAGCAGTATGTAGGTACAGTCTAAAGCAGCAACAATAGCTTTAATACTTTGAAAGATAATCGTAGTTTGAGAACCAAAAGCTAAATGATTTCTAAGTTCAAAAGATGAATTCATTGCTGAAATGTATTCTGTACATTTTCTCTCTTTATGATTCCCTACATAAATATTTATTAGTCTGCATCTTGCCTGAACAAGTGAATAAAGAAAGGACAGTTCATTCAGTTCTACTCAGTGGCTCAGTCATGTCCAACTCTTAGCAACCCCTGGACTGCAGCATGCCTGGATACCTCATCCATCACCAACTCACAGAGTTTGCTCAGTCATGTCCATCAAGTTGGTGATGCCTTCCAATTGTCTCATCCTGTTGTCCTCTTCTCCTCCTGCCTTCAATCTTTCCCAGCATCAGGGACTTTTCTAATGAGTCAGCTCTCGGCATCATGTGACCAAAGTGTTGGGGCATCACTTTCAGCATCAGTCCTTCCAACAAATATTCAGGACTGATTTCCCTTAGGATTGACTGATTTGATCTCCTTGCCATCCAAGGGGCCCTCAAGAGTCTTGTCCAACACCATAGTTCAAAAGTATCAATTATATAGCACTCAGCTTTCTTTATAGTCCAACTCTCACAGCCATACATAACTACTGGAAAAACCATAGCTTTGAATATATGGACCTTTGTCAGCAAATAAAGCCTCTGCTTCTTAATATGCTGTCTAGGTTTCTCATAGCTTTTCTTGCAAGGAACAGGCATTGTATAATTTCTTGGCTGCAGTCATCATCTGCAGTGATTTTGGAGCCCAAGAAAATAAAGTTTGTCACTGTTTCCATTGTTTCCCCCTTCTATTTTGCCATGAAGTGATGGGATCAGAAAGTGCTGCACTCATTAGGCCAGCAAATTTGGAAAACTCAGCAGTCCCCACAGGACTGGAAAAGGTCAGTTTTCATTCCAATCACGAAGAAAGGCAGTGCCAAAGACATTTCAAACTACCGCACGATTGCACTCATCTCATCTAGCAAATAATGCTGAAAATTCTCCAAGCAAGGCTTCAACAGTATGTGAACCAAGAACTTCCAGATGTTCAAGCTGGATTTAGAAATAGAAGAGGACCAAAGATGAAATTACCAACATCTGTTGGATCATAGAAAAAGCAGGAGAATTCCAGAAAAACATCTGCTTCATTGACTACTCCAAAGCTTTTGATTGTGTGGATCAGAGCAAACTGTGTAAAATGCTTAAACAGACTATACCAGACCATCTTACCTACCTCCTAGGAAATCTGTATGCAGGTCAAGAACCAACAGTTAGAACAGGACACGGAACAACAGACTGGTTCCAAATAGGGAAAGGAGTATGTCAAGGCTGTACTTTGTCACCCTGTTTATTTCACTTATATGGATAACACATCATGCAAAATGCCAGGCTGGATGAAGCACAAACTGGAATCAAGATTGCCGGGAGAAATATCAATAACCTCAGATATGCAGATAACACCACCCTTATGGCATAAAGTGAAGAGGAACTAAACAGCCTCTTGATGAAAGTGAAAGAAGACAGTGAAAAAAGCTGGCTTAAAACTCAACATTCAAAAAAATGAAGATCATGGCATCCGGTTGTATCAGTTCATGGCAAATAGATGGGGAAACAATGGAGAAAGTGACAGACTTTATTTTCTTGGGTTCCAAAATCACTGCAGATGGTGACTGCAGCCATGATTAAAAGATGCTTGCTCCATGGAAGAAAAGCTATGACCAAACTAGGCAGCATATAAAGAAGCAGAGACATTACTTTGCTGACAAAAGTCCATGTAGGCAAAGCTATGGTTTTTCCAGTAGTCATGTATGGATGTGAGAGTTGGACCATAAAGAAAGCTGTGCGCTAAAGAATTGATGCTTTTGAACTATGGTTTTGGAGAAGACTCTTGAGAGCCCCTTGGACTGCAAGGGGATCCAACCAGTCCATCCTAAAGGAAATCAGTCCTGAATATCTACTGTAAAGACTGATGCTGAAGCTGACACACTCCAGTACTTTGACCACCGATGCAAAGAGTTGACTCATTAGAAAAGACCCTGATGCTGGGAAAGGATGAAGGCAGGAGGAGAAGGGGACGACAGAGGATAAGATGGTTGGATGGCATCACTGACTCGGTGGACTTGAGTTTGAGCATGCTCCAGGAGTTGGTGATGTACAGGGGATCCTGGTGTGCTGCCATCCATGGGGTCACAAAGACCCAACTGAGTGACTGAACTGAACTGAACTGATGGGACCAGATGCCATGATCTTTGTTTTTTGAATGTTGAGTTTTAAGCCACTTTTTCACTCTGTTCTTTCAGCTTTATCAAGAGGCTTTTTAGTATCTCATTGCTTTCTACCATAAGGGTGGTGTCATCTGCATATATCAGAGAAGACAACAGCACCCCACTCCAGTACTCTTGCCTGGAAAATCCCATTGACGGAGGAGCCTGATAGGCTGCAGTCCACGGGGGCGCTAAGAGACAGACACAACTGAGCAACTTCAGTTTCACTTTTCACTTTCATGCATTGGAGAAGGAAATGGCAACCCACTCCAGTGTTCTTGCCTGGAGAGTCCCAGGGACGGGGGAGCCTGGTGGGCTGCTGTCTATGGGGTCGCACAGAGTCGGACACAACTGACGCGACTTAGCAGCAGCAGCAGGAGTATCTACATAAATGAAGTTATTGGTATTTCTCTCGGCAATCTTGTTTCCAGTTTGTGCTTCATCCAGCCCAGTATTCACATGATGCACTCCGCATGAAGTGAAGTGAATTGAAAGTAGCTCAGTCATGTCCCACTCTATGGGAACCCATGGATTGTACAGTCCATGGAATTCTCCAGGCCAGAATACTGGAGTGGGTAGCCTTTCTCTTCTCCAGGGGATCTTCCCAACCCAGGGATCAAGTCAAAGTCTCTCCCGCATTGCAGGTGGATTCTTTACCAACTGAGCCACAAGAGAAGCCTGGAATACTGGAGTAGGTAGTCTATCCCTTCTCCACTCTATCTTCCCAACCCAGATATCGAATCGAAGTATTCTGCATTGCCGGCAGATTCTTTACCAACTATCGGAAATAAGTTAAATAAGCAGGGTGACAGTATTTAGCCTTGATGTACTCCTTTCCCAATTTGGAACCAGTCCATTGTTCCATATGCAGTTCTAACTGTTACTTCTCGACCTGCATACAGGTTTCTCAGTAGGCAGGTAAGGTGGTCTAGTATTTCCATCTCTTTAATAATTTTTCTAATTTTTTGTTATCCACACAGTCAAAGGCTTTGGCATAGTTGATGAAGCAGAAATAGATGTTTTTCTGGAACTCTTGCTTTTTCTATCATCCAGCAGATGTTGATAATTTGATCTCTGCTTCCTCTGCCTTTTCTAAATCCAGATTGAATATCTAGAAGTTTTCGGTTCACATACTTTTGAAGCATCGCTTGGAGGATTTTCAGCATTACTTTACTAGCATGTAGAAGAGTACAGTTGTGCTGTAGTTTGAACATTCTTTGACATTTCCTTTCTTTGGGACTGGAATAAAAACTTACCTTTTCCATTCCTGTGGCCACTGCTGAGTTTTCCCATTTTGCTGGCATAATGAGTGCAGCACTTATCAGCATCATCTTTTAAGATTTGAAATAGCTCAACTGGAATTCCATCACCTCCACTAGCTTTGTTCATAGTGATGCTTCCTGAGGCCCACTTGACTTCACACTGCATGATGTCTGGCTCCTGGTGAGTGATCACACCATTGTAATTATCTGCATCATATGATCTTTTTGGTATAGTTCTTCTGTGTATTCTTGCTTTCTCTTCTTAATATCTTCTGCTTCTGTTAGGTCCATACCATTTCTGTCCTTGATTGTGCCTCTCTTTGCATGAAATGTTTTTTTGGTATCTCTAATTTTCTTGAAGCGATCTCTAGACTTTCCCATTCTATTGTTTTCCTCTGTTACCTTGCATTGATCATGTAGAAAGGCTTTTTTATCTCTCCTTACTGTTCTTTGGAACTCTGAATTCATATGGATAAATCTTTCCTTTTCCTCTTTGCCTTTTGCTTCTTTTCTTTTCTCAGCTATTTATAAGGTCTTCTCAGACAACTATTTTGCTTTTTTGCCTTTCTTTTTCTTAGGGATGGTTTTGATCACTATGTGAACATCCATCCATAGTTCTTCAGGCGCACTGTCTGTCAAATCTAATCCCTTGAATGTATTTTTCACTTCTACTGTATAATCGTAAGGGATTTGATTTAAGTCATATGTAAATGATCTGTTCGTAGATGGACTCTAAATATCAGTAAAATAATCTTTCAGTTCAGTTCAGTTGTTCAGTTCAGTTGCTCAGTCGTGTCCAACTCTTTGCAACCCCATGAATTGCAGCACGCCAGGCCTCCCTGTCCATCACCAACTCCCGGAGTTCACCCAGACTCACGTCCATCGAGTCAGTGATGCCATCCAGCCATCTCATCCTCTGTCGTCCCCTTCTCCTCGTGCCTCCAATCCCTCCCAGCATGAGTCTTGTCCAATGAGTCAACTCTTCGTATGAGGTGGCCAAAGTACTGGAGTTTCAGCTTTAGCATCATTCCTTCCAAAGAAATCCCAGGGCTGATCTCCTTCAGAATGGACTGGTTGGATCTCCTTGCAGTCCAAGGGACTCTCAAGAGTCTTCTCCAATACCAGAGTTCAAAAGCATCAATTCTTCAGTGCTCAGCTTTCTTTACAGTCCAACTCTCACATCCATACATGACCACAAGAAAAACCATAGCCTTGACTAGATGGACCTTTGTTGGCAAAGTAATGTCTGTGCTTTTGAATATGCTATCTAGGTTGGTCATAAGTTTTCTTCCAAGGAGTAAGCATCTTTTAATTTCATGGCTGCAATCACCATCT
>NW_011495050.1:9755621-9760127 GCF_000754665.1 Bison bison bison
AGTGATTTTGGAGCCCAAAAAATAAAGTCAGCCACTGTTTCCACTGTTTCCCCATCTATTTCCCATAAACTGATGGGACCAGATGCCATGATCTTAGTTTTCTGAATGTTGAGCTTTAAGCCAACTTTTTCACTCTCCTCTTTCACCTTCATCAAGAGGCTTTTTAGTTCCTCTTCACTTTCTGCCATAAGGGTGGTGTCATCTGCATATCTGAAGTTACTGATATTTCTCCTGGCAATCTTGATTCCAGCTTGTGCTTCTTCCAGCCCAGCCTTTCTCATGATGTACTCTGCATAGAAGTTAAATAAGCAGGGTGACAATATACAGCCTTGACGTACTCCTTTTCCTATTTGGAGCCAGTCTGTTGTTCCATGGCCAGTTCTAACTGTTGCTGCCTGACCTGCATACAAATAATCTTTAGGAAGTATAAAATTCTTATAACAACTTAGGAAATATTTCAAAGGAGAAATATTGTCAGAGAAAAGGATGTGTGTGGTTGTGTGTGTGTGTTTGAAAATGTGATAATCCTTACATAGAAAAATGCAAGAATAACAGTATAATGTAAACACATATAAAATATGAATATGTATTTACATTGGCATTTATGTGAATGCATAAACATATTTTCTCATTCCAGACCATGTTTCACATAATTTTAATAACTAGGTTCTGAGTCATATATATTAAAAATATAATTAGTTTAGGCATAAAGAAGTTCAAGTATTTGTTTAGGGCTTTGTTTTCAGTTAACTTTTGAGTAGTTACCCTTTGGTTTCCACTTTCTTCACCTATACAACACAGAATAGTTGCAGAAAAGATTAGCGAACTATTGTATATATAGAAATTATTCCAATTACTGGTGTATCTTAGGTTGAACCTTATGAATTTATTGGTCAAAAATACTGAATATTAACAATTTTATATAGCTCAACCCACATAAGTGCTTTTATTATCACTATCATCAACTTTGCATTCCAGAGATGAAATAGAGACAATGAATAGTACATGGTTAGCATAGTGCCCAGCAGAATATATGTTCAGTAAATATTCCTTTCCTTACCATATCTTATCTTACATTTTAGATTTTCTAATAGAATATTTGTGTTTATTTACATTTATACTTTAAATTCTATCATAAGGCACAATTGCCAGAGCTTAGAAGATCCTAAAATTTCAATCATCTCTGGGAATTTTACCCAAACCTTAAAATAACAATGAATTTGGAAAGGTATACAGGGTCTTGTTAAAAATTGACAGGTGCCTTACATTCTATCAGCCCTAGCAGGACAATTTTCCTAAGGTACTGGTTTTCTTTGACTCACTTTTTCAAGAATGCATGATGCCTTAACTCGTTTAAATTTACTGTATAATCTGATCCATTGACTCTTACTCCCCAGTGCCTACCCTGACTCCCATCAGATTCTTTCTCTCACTGCTTTCTGAGCTTCCATTCTTAAACGGTTTCTTACTCATCACTAGTTCTTTAATTGCCCCTATGTTAAGTGTAATTTCTCCTTTCCTTGATAATCCAGACTCATAGCGATCACTGCCATCTCTTCTATGATTCCACTTATTCTCTTTTACCAAACTTTTAAGAACTTACAGTATGCTATACTGTTTTACATAGCTAGTATATGCTTGTGAGTTTAATAATAAAGAGTGCTTTTTTGAGGACACAAATCATACTTAAGCTTCTTAGTCCTTATATTTTTTATTGAATAAATAATTATATTTAATTATCTCACAGTGGTATGTATTCAGATTCTTTTTAAAAAGTTGTCTTATTGAATTTATTTGAGCTGCATTAATGAGAAATTTTACAAAGGTTGTTTTACAGTTACATACGTGTGTGTTCATCCTTTCTCACAAAAATTTAAAAAAATAAATGCTTGTTATCAAATTAGTATTGGTACAGTTAGTACAATTTAATACAATCTCAAATATAATATTCATACTTGAGGCTCATGTTTAATAGCTGTGTGTATGCGCATACTCATTTGTGTCTAACTCTTTGTGACCCCATGGACTCTAGCCTATCAGGCTCCTCTGTTCATGGAATTTTCCAGGCAAGAAGATTGGAGTGGGTTGCCATTTCCTACTCCAGTCAGTAGTTATAGCTGAGGGGTAAAATGTGCTCTCATAGTGTTTAAAAAAAAAAAAAAAAATTGGTCATTTGGTACATTTTCAGAAGTTAACCAGGAAGATAATTTACTATTTAACACTTATTTTAAGGTCTTTTAATATACCTAAGCTTAGAATGGTTTATTCCCACTCAGTTTTCTTTATATTCTCTTATTGATTTAATAACTCCTTCTGTTGTACCCTAACCCTTTAAGTCAGAAGTTTTTTTTTGTTTTTTTTTTTTTTTTTTAGAACTTGTGTATTTATTTTATAAATTTAACAGATCAGTATTTTCATGTATTTTTCTAAGGTCAGATTGATTATTTAGATTTTATTTATTAGTATATTTTAGTATGTCAAAAAGGAAGAAAAAAATGTTTTTTTTCCTACTCTAACCAGACTTCCTTTATGAGATCTAGTCAGCTATATGTCTTTTTTAAAACACCTTCATAAAGCCTTTCACGATCAAATATAACATTCATAAAAAGCTTTGGAAAATGAAAATTCTATGCCGTGAAAAAATAGGGCAGGCTTAAATGTTGAGGTGCTTTATCTCACATATCGTATTTCTTCTTCATCTGAGGAAAAGTGTGTGTCTCTTAACTGTATTGCTGTAAGTGTAATTCTTTAAAGTAAGAGCTAAATTTTCTTGGTATCTGTCACAGAGTCAAGATGGCTTTGTCTTATAGTAAATAATAACAGTATTCCTAATCAATGACTTCCTGATAGTAAAGTACAAAAAAATCCTTTTCAACTGCATGTTTTTGCAGATACCGACTTTGTATTAATAGTCATTCTAATAGCAATGGCTACCATTTACTGAAAACTTCATGTGCCAGGCTCTATTCTAGATGCTTTCTATGCTAATTTTTGTTATAACTCTGCAACATAAGTATTATTATTCCAATTTTAATCATTAAAGAACTAAAAGAAAGAAATGTGTAATGTATATAGAGCCAGAGAACTAATAAATAAACGGGCTGCCAGAAATTCAAAATAGGTCTGTCTTACTTTAAGGAATATTGTTGTTTAGTCTCTCAGTCATGTCCTACCCTTTGCAACCCCATGGACTGTGGCCCACCACACTCCTCTGTCCATGGGGATATCCTAGCAAGAATACTGGAGCGGGTTGCCCTCTTTATAAATAATGACAACAATAACAGCAATAATAATAATAATAGCTAAAGTATATTGAGTTCTTACTGAATGCTAGGCAGTGTCCTAAGCTGGTGTTATCTCATGCATGGGTTTTATTTAATGTATATGAAGTATAATTTTTCTTTAATATTTAGCAAAAGTGATTTTCATTTTTAGCAAGATAATAAGTCATCTCATTTCCTAGAAAATACCTCTTCTAATTACAACTTTGAGCATGTTAGTGCTTCTCTTCCCTGCGACCTATATTCTGACAACAGTATGTTGGTAGATTTGTCACAATTTAGTGTGTTCCCCTTTATATTTTTAGAATGTGCTATGATCTGTCTGTGAAGAGAAAAGTCTTACTGGGGGTCCTGACTTATGCCAACCACTATAGTATAGCCAGAATATATATTTATTAAATTAAAACACAAAATGTAATTTTATTGTTTAAATCTATTATCTAAGGTACCTCCTTTTTCAGTATCAGATATTCAGTTCAGTTCAGTTCAGTCACCCAGTCATGTCCGACTCTTTGTGACCCCATGAATTGCAGCACACCAGGCCTCCCTGTCCATCACCAACTCCTGGAGTTCACTCAAATTCACTTCCATCCAGTCATTGATGCCATCCAGCCATCTCATCCTCTGTCGCCCCCTTCTCCTCTTGCCCCCAATCCCTCCCAGCATCAGAGTCTCTTCCAATGAGTCAACTCTTTGCATGAGGTGGCCAAAATACTGGAGTTTCAGCTTTAGCATCAGTCCTTCCAAAGAACACCTAGGGCTTATCTCCTTTAGAATGGACTGGTTGGATATTCAGTTCAGTTCAATTGCTCAGTCGTATCCGACTCTTTGCGACCCCATGAATTGCAGCACGCCTGGCCTCCCTGTCCATCACCATCTCATGGAGTTCACTCAGACTCACGTCCATTGAGTCGGTGATGCCATCCAGCCATCTCATCCTCTGGCCAAAGTATTGGAGTTTCAGCTTTAGCATCATTCCTTCCAAAGAACACCCAGGGCTGATCTCCTTCAGAATGGACTGGTCGGATCTGCTTGCAGTCCAAGGGACTCTCAAGAGTCTTCTCTAACACCACAATTCAAAAGCATCAATTTTCAAAAGCGCTCAGCTTTCTTCACAGTCCAACTCTCACATCCATACATGACCACTGGAAAAACCATTGCCTTGACTAGACAGACCTTTGTTGGCAAAGGAATGTCTCTGCTTTTCAATATGCTATCCAGGTTG
>NW_011495050.1:9760227-9776591 GCF_000754665.1 Bison bison bison
CATCTCATCCTCTGTCGCCCCCTTCTCCTCTTGCCCCCAATCCCTCCCAGCATCAGAGTCTCGTCCAATGAGTCAACTCTTCGTATGAGGTGGCCAAAGTACTGGAGTTCAGCTTAGCATCATCCTTCCAAAGAAATCCCAGGGCTGATCTCCTTCAGAATGGACTGGTTGGATCTCCTTGCAGTCCAAGGGACTCTCAAGAGTCTTCTCCAATACCAGAGTTCAAAAGCATCAATTCTTCAGTGCTCAGCTTTCTTCACAGTCCAACTCTCACATCCATACATGACCACTGGAAAAACCATTGCCTTGACTAGATGGACCTTTGTTGGCAAAGTAATGTCTGTGCTTTTGAATATGCTATCTAGGTTGGTCATAAGTTTTCTTCCAAGGAGTAAGCATCTTTTAATTTCTTGTCTGCAGTCACCATCTGCAGTGATTTTGGAGCCCAAAAAATAAAGTCAGCCACTGTTTCCACTGTTTCCCCATCTATTTCCCATAAACTGATGGGACCAGATGCCATGATCTTCGTTTTCTGAATGTTGAGCTTTAAGCCAACTTTTTCACTCTCCTCTTTCACTTTCATCAAGAGGCTTTTCAGTTCCTCTTCACTTTCTGCCATAAGGGTGGTGTCATCTGCATATCTGAGGTTATCGATATTTCTCCTGGCAATCTTGATTCCAGCTTGTGCTTCTTCCAGCCCAGCGTTTCTTATGATGTACTCTGCATAGAAGTTAAATAAGCAGGGTGACAATATACAGCCTTGACGTACTCCTTTTCCTATTTGGAACCAATCTGCTGTTCCATGTCCAGTTCTAACTGCTGCTTCCTGACCTGCATATAGGTTGAATATTAGGGAACCTCAATTATTATAGAAGATTTTCCTAGTGAGGATAATGCAATTCACTAGTATATAGTATTCATTATTTTCTGTTATTGGTGTAGCTTCTGTAAAAGAACGGTTTAATATATTGGGTTGGCCAAAAAACTCATATAGTTTTGTTTCTGTAACACTTTATGGAAAATCCAGAGCAAAATTTTTTGCCAAATGAATATACTGAACTTCAGATTATTTTTAAGAAGTGCATTTGAAAGACCTGTAATATCTTTTAGGTCAACTTTTAAGGTTATTTTGCCTTTATAATGAATCCTGTATTTGGGGACAAGTATATTTAACTCCACAAAGTCTCATCCTAAAAGAGACTGCTGTATATATAAGGACACATTTTATATAAAACATAAATCAACATTGCTTTGAACTGTGTGACCCCATTGCTTTGCACAATCTAAAGATCTGACTTCCTTTCAGATTTCAATAGCTAGAGCCCTGAGCTTATAAAATGTTTCATTGTTTGATGTCCAGAGAGCATAGGGGATATGCACATCATACAATTATATACATATCTAGATAGATAGATATAAAGCTAAAAAAAAGAACTGGTGAAACTGTAATGATGACATGACAATGTCATTTACTTAAATGCCATTTACTTAAATTGCTGCTTAGTGATTATTTAAATGATTGAAAGGCATGTCAAAATTACTTGGAATAGTTTGATATTTTGCTGTATGTGCACCCCCATTGATAAGATGGCATTTAAATTCTACAATATCTCAGTTCCCTCTAGCCAAAGTCAATCAGGAACACTTCTGTAGTTAAACCAATTTGAATTCATAGGCTCACTGTAATGAGGAGGATAACACTATGAAAAACTGTGGAGTTTCAGTGAAAGGCTTTTTATAGGATTTGGACTGTGTAAGATGATTCTGGAAAAGTTTAAAGAATCATGTTTTTCCTCTGGATTTGGTGCTGTCAGAAAATTGGAGCAGTTCTGTAATTGTGTATCTTAATAATTTTTCTTCTAGAAGGTGAAAGGTGTGGGGCACACCTAACACTATGATTGGCAGGGGGAGCAGCATTTTTGCATACTAGCTGAGTTGTTGGAATCTTGGTCATATTGGTGTTTTCATTTTGTTTTGTGTTTTGTTATTTGTATGTTCAGACATGATTATGGAAGGTCTTGTTTTCTGTCTTGTTCCAACAAGGCCAGAGAGCTATCATATCTGATGTTAGTTGTTACTTAATTTGTTTACAGTAAACAGTAGAAAATCATGGCCTTAAAAGTTACAGCCAGGCCAGCTCCAAGCCACAGCATACAGGGGCTGTGCTTTGTTTTCTTTCCCTTATTTTCTTCCTTCTTTTCTTTTCAATATGTAGAATAGTTTAAAGTGATGGTTAAATAACTGAAACATGTTCCTCCATAGCCAAAAACCAAACCAAACTATTGTAGTGAACAGAAAAGGGAAATAGAGACTGACAAAGAACAAATTGTCACGCCTGATGTGCTACTAATATGCCAGGCAACTCACTCAATGTAGAGAAGAGACCTTTGGCACATTACTTCTCAGACTGAAGTGGTCTCTACTAAAGTAGGATATTTTCAATTAGCTACTATAATACGGGAAAGTCACTTCATGCAGAAGCTGTTAAAATCTTGTGGATAATTCAGGATATTTCCCCAAAATTTTGTTTACTATAGTTCTGTTTTTCCATCTATAGGAAAATAGCAAGTAGCTTCTTTTGATTCATTTCTAATGATCCATTCTCTGTCTTATCTCTAAATCTAGGACTGAACATTTTCTCTTGATTTCTCTGCCTTTATATAGGCAGAGAAACAAATTGATTGTAAAATATTAACAGATAAAAAAGAGATATTTGTAACCTATTAAGCACTGCTGAAACTTAACCTGTATGGCTCATATCAACTGAATAGCAGACTTTCTCCAAAATGGGAAAAAAAAAAAATATATATATATATTTTTTTTTTTCTCTTAGTTAGAACTCAGCATTTGTTTCAACAGTCATAACTCTGCTTTCAAGTGGAGCTGCTTGAAGTTATTTTACATAACATTGAGAAAATTATATAACTATGTAATTATCAGTGTTTTTCCCCCTCTAAATCTTCCCCAAATGATGAGGTTATCAAACTTGAACTAATCTGGGTCAACACTGAAGTACACTAGTGGTTAGAGAATGCCTAGAGTTTATAATGGAATGTCAAACATTATTTTTTTTTCCTCTTTAAGAAATATTGTATCCTTATTTGGCAGAAAGGTTGTGTACTTGTCTTATGCTTTTTTGGTTTAGAGAAGGAATGGCAATTTGCCAGTGTCCTGTTTTGTCTTTTTTTGAAGAAGCCTTTTATAGCTCAGTGAACTGAAGTAGATAAATGCAGCTTTCTTTTCTGGAATTGGGTTGGATGTTTGATTACAAAGAAAATAGGAAATTAAAAATAACCAAATATATTGGCAGAATTAAATCCTAAAAGTGATTTTAAGAAGTAAAATGTGTGGACCAGTAACCACACATCTATACACAGTTGAATGAAAACAAAGTACTATTCAAACAATGGTCATCCTGAAAATATAATGACATGTAGGATAGATGCCCTCTTGTAGTTGTTAAATAAGTCAATAGTGTCTTGAAGGGAATGGCATGTCAAATAAAGTGATTCATCTAAAAGAAAACACAGATTTAGCTCAGATGTTTATTTTAAATGTGTAAATATCTATGTTATGCAATTTTTTCATTAATAGTCATCACTTTGAAGCTGTTTTTAAATAAAACAATCCACAGAAAACATGGACTAAGATACTGCTTGTACTATTTATAATTTTGAAGACACAATTTTGAAGTTTCAATTCTGCTCATAACTGGATATGTGTCCTTTTCTACCTTACTTCATTCCTCTAGGTCTCTTCCTCTCTCCATTCCTCCAAAAATAAGAGATTAAAATAGTTGATTTACAAGGTAATTTCTACCTCAAACAAGCTATGATTCTTATGTATACAATATTGGATGTATTCATCCTAGACCCATTTATTTTCTTCCAAAGTAACTCAACAATATACATTGAGGATAAGATCTTGTCTTAATTTAATTAGTTATGAGTTAGCATTTATTGAATATGATTTCCAGAGCGTTGTGCTAGCAGTTTTGACATCGCAGACATGTGCAAAATATTCTTACACATGGCTATAAAATGAGATGTTGAACTCAAGGGCTTTATATTACAGTATAATGCACATCAATGTAAAACAAAGAACTCAGCATTTTCAAAGTATATTCAATTTAAATTAAACTAGATAAAAAAGAAAATAATTTGATGTGTTCTATAAAAATCCCGTGGGTACTAGCCCTTTGAATGACATTGGGGTCATGTGTAAATTCTTATTAGATTGAGATTATATGTGTTCAGGGCACAACTGCTATCACAGCAGCCATGCTCATTTTAACTTTTGCAAAATGGGGAATGTTCTTGCTCTTTGAAATGATAGTATGTGTCAGGCACTATTCTACATACTTTACAATATATTAACTCGATCTTAGTTTTACGTTTATTTTGTAGGTGTGAAAACTGAAGCACACAGGCAATTTGCCTGAGGTCATAGAGCATGCAAGTTAGGGAGCCAATTTTGAACAGTCAGTCTGCTTCCAGAATAAATGGTAGATCAGGCTGCTTTGTACACAAAATATTACTCATCAACACAGATTGCAGAATGTATGTTTTCCCGTGAGATTGATTGGTATGATAGAAACATCTTCAGAAAGATAAACAGAGCTTCAGTGTCTAATTCCCCATTATTGTCTTCAATTACTACACTTCTGATATATCACATCTCAAACCTTAACCTTATTATATCCTGCTCCTACCAACCAAGATCATGTGCTTAAATTTGCTCATAGTTATTTTAGTAATTGCCACCAAGTTAAATGTCTTCTGCAACTAAAAAGTAAAACTTAAGAAACACAGAAAGTATTAATATTTTACCAAATTTTCTTTTTTATTTGTGGTCACCAAATATCTGGAAATCCAATCTGATGTAATAAGAGTTTACCTTTATAGAGTGCTTGCTATTTGCCAGGTACTGCTTCAAGGGCTTTGCATCTATAATCATTTTGATCTTATACCAGTCTGTTGAGGTGGCATAAAATTAGTACCATTATCATTATTATTTTACAAATGAATAAAAGTGAGTTATTGGCTAAGTAATTTGCCACAACTTCCTAATTTGTCAGCATTAAAAACAGAATTTAAACCCAGAGAGTCGGGATCAAGTTCATATTCAGTATCCTAAGACTATATTGCTTCTGTATTTTTCACTCATTCACTATTCCTTCTTTCATTTGTCTAGCATTCAGTCACTTGGCAAGTATTTATCAAATATTGCTATATCGTGTATTGCATTATGCCCTGAGGAATTTGCAGTTAATAAGATGAACAGCGGGCCCTGCTCTCATGCTGTTTACATTCTAGAATATAAAAATGCAAGAAAACAGACAGTTAACAAATAATTCTTACAGACCATGAAAATCACCAGAGGGAAAATAAGAGAGACGTGATACAGAGTAACTGCAAGAGGTTTACTCCAGGTCAGATGATCAGTGAAGCTGTCTCTATCTAGTCATCTGAGGACATATTTACAGAAGAAATTGGAAAATAGGTTTCAAGGAAGCAAAATATTTAAAAGTAAAATTATATAACATGTTTAGACATCACATTATCAAATAGTACATTATCAACTATTTCAGAGCTATGTTGATTAAGGAATAGAAGTGACTAGAGTTAAGGATTAGATTGGAGACAGGTTTAATCTTTCAAAGTTTATTTTGAAAAACTGAAAGATGTGGTTTAATTTTTTATAAGGTGAGAATGGCATTGTAGATAAAACGAATCAGGGGTCCTTGAGTTTTAAATGGAAGAGAGGAACTACCTTTATTTGCAGCTAAAATATATATACTGCCTAATAAGTGGGGCTGAAGTTAATTAAACTTAGAGACACTTGGAGATCATAATCAAGACTTTTAATTTAATGTCAAGTCATTTGGGGATACTTGTGAGTTTTTTCAGAACCAATTAACTATTGTTTATTTAACAACCACGGCAAAATAGACTTTTTACTAGTCTCTGGGTATCTGCATTTCTTCCCTTCCAATTGTGTCGATTTTCTACTGTAGCTGGAGTTTTGTTGTTGTTTTTCAATCTCTTTACTCTCGGACTTAAAATTCTTCATAAACTTCCTATTGGCATCAGATTAAAATATATCCTGAGCATGACCTGTATATGTCTGTTGGATTTAAACCCAGTTTTCCTCTCTTTCTCATACCTTCTCACCCTGGCCTTGGCCTTTGCTGATTTTATACTTATTGATTCCTCTGCTTGAGTTATTCTTCCCTGTGACATCTAACTCTTCAACACACATGAACATGTATCTAGTTTCAATTAGTTAAATTCCAGTCTTTAATGAGATTATTTGATTAATATTTCACCAACAATTTGTACCTATAATAGTGAGATTGCATCTGTTTTGCTTAATATTGTGTTCCCCAAACAGATGTTATGATATCTGGCACATAGTGGGCCCCCTCAATGATATTCATTTAATAAATTAACAGAATGAACATTATAGGAAATATAAATATGTGCACAATGGTCCCCACACAAGCTAAACATGGAATAAAAACTAACACATTAATGAATAAGGCTGCAACAACTCAAAAGAGTAGAACACTAAATGCTAAGTATTATGGTAAAAATTTCCACACTGTCAGGGTTGTAAAAATAATTTAGAGTTGGAAGTTAACCTGACAAATACAAGGGGCCTGGGAAAATTGGAGTGAGATATAACAGATGTAAGGATTGGTGAGAATTAAAATTATAAACTTGATTATGTAAGGTTATAATCTGTTGGCTATGAAAAGCCACTCTAAATTGATAATACGGAAATGACAAAACCAAAATAATTTTCCAGTCCACGTTGATTTGTCTGTAAAATGTGGGAGAAGTTGTGGCTTATTTTTCAAGCAGAATGTGATTCAACTTTTGCCTTAATGAACTAGACGACAATTTAGCCATTCTTACATTTAGGTTTTTTTTGTTGTTGTTTTGTTTTGTTTTTTTGCAGCATGAGTATATTTATGTTACTGAAACATGAAACAGAGTTCTGTTCCGCAAGCTGAAGAATGAATTCCACAAACTCACAAACACTCACAGAGGCAAAGAGTTTATGTTAAAGGATAGAGACACAAAGCTCTCAGCCTAGAGACTGAGAGGGGGTGAAGTGCCTGAAAAGGCAGGAATAGCAACACTGTATGTCTTTATCAGAATTGATCTGTTCATGTTTGGTTGGCTCCGGCCTGATGTGTGTAATTTCAGACCAATAAGTTTAAATGTCACAATGTCCAGTTTGTCATTTTTATGGCTTTCTTATGGTTCCCAGTTTCTCAGTTTCTCCAGACATTAAGTCACCATCCCTTGATCCTTTCTCAAGACCCCAGACCATTATTTAGGGACTAAATGTATGTTTAAGAGCTAATGGTCTACCTGGAGTTTTTCTCCTTGATAAACTGGACAGGAGTTAATGATGGTCTGGTCCTGAGTCTGAATGTTTTATGACCCTCCAAACTAGGAAGGCATTCCTCTGAATATGCAGGACCTGGAGCAATGATTATGGCTTTAGGCTAATGGAACAAAACGTTTCTGTGAGTGAATAAGTTGAAATTAAAGGTGAAATTAGAAAAAGAACCAAGACTCTAACCCTACACTTATTGCCCAATAATTTCTACCTCATTACCAAGTCCAGGCTTGCTCTGCTTGCCACAGGACAAGTCAATAAACCCAGAGACTAAGTATTGAGGCAAGGAATCATGACTATTCAGGAAGCTGGAAGATTGAGAAGATGGCAGACTTGTCTCCAAAAAAACCTTCTTATAGGGTCTGGATGCCAATTTTTTTGTATAGAACAGAGAGGGAGAGGAAGTAAGGAAGTAAAGTAAAAAGGTTATTTATCTTGCAAAATAGGAGGGGATGTTTTATTTTTTTTCTTTTCTGCAGCCATTCACAAGTGGACAGGGGTCAGACCATTGCCCAGTGAGCTGAACAAAACCACTTTTGTTTAACGTTCAGGCAGAGGGGTAGAGTTCCCGAGGCAGGACATTATGTATGATTATAATAACAAAAGCAATGAAAAGCAAAGGTCAAAATCTGAGAAACAGATTCAGCACGGAGTCAAAATTGGCTCTTCCCTGTTACATTTACACATATCTTGATGTAGTACTTTGGTGATTAAATGAAATAACTCAGGTAAATCACCTTACAGAGTCCTTCGTATGCAGTGCATTCCTCATAAATACTGTCTTAATTTCCTTCCACTACCTCACCTGTGTGTAGGAAGGATTGCGCCACAGAGACACAGAAGGCAAGAACACCCTGTAGGCCAGTTTATCAATATAGACCTGTGTTAGTTTCCTAGGACTGCAGCAACAAAACCCCACAGACTGGGTGGCTTTACCAGCAGAAGACTTTTTTTTTTTTTTTTTTCATAGTTCTTAAGGGTAGACTTACAAAACCAATGTATGGAGAAGGCCATTCTCTTTCTGAAGGTTATTAGTAAAGACCCTCCCTTTCCTTAACCAGAAATCTTTGACATTCCTTTGCTTATAGATAATTCACTTAAATCCCTGTCCTCATTACTACAATTTTTTTTTTCCTGTGTTTTCATCTCATTCCCTTTGCTTTTTATAAAGAGAGTAGTCATACTGGTTTAAGGGCCCACCTTAATTCAATATGACCTCAATTTAACTCATATCTACAATAATCCTATTTTCAAATAATATTCTACAGTTCCAGGAAATACATAAATTTGGCAGACATTTTTCAACCAATACAACAGGTACGGTAAAATGACAGGGGTCTTCCCTGAGATGTCAGCCTCAAGAATGGAGAGACACTGGGTGGGTTTTAAACTTTTTAAATGAACAAACTAGTAGAAATAGGTGAAGATTGAAACCACAGTTGTTGGCAGCTATTTTTGACTTAACGTTTTATAGTGCTTTGTCTTCAAGAGTCAAAAGAAAAACAAATGCAAAGTTGTTCCTTTTATTATTCCCTTCACTTCTACAATATAAAAAGAATTATTAATACATAGTTCAATCCTGAAAAGCATCTCAGGCAGGAACTGTTCAGATCCCATTCTCTAGTACTCTGACCCACAATTGACTCTATTTCATCCCCATTTAAAATTTTAGAGTTAGAGTCATCTTAGGGAAGACTATTTATTACGAGACTCCTTCCTGAAGAAACCTATGTTTGTGTATTATTTAGCAAATATTTGTTGTATCATAAAAAAAATGATAGGCACTAATTACTAAATTGTGAAAAAGACAGATGAACAGTCTCCTCCCTCTTATCTTAAAGCCCAGATGGAATCATCATCAATGAAAAAGTAAACTAATAAATGGAAAATAATAAATGTTAAAACAACTCATGATTTCATGTACCACAAAATAGACTTCTGTGATTAGAAAAAAAAGAACAAAGGGTAAGGGGAAGTAGGCAGTGAAGAGCTTAGAATGATCTCAGGTGGGCTCAGCTTGCTACTGTTGCAGAAACCAGTAACTGAGAAACCAAACACCAGACTGGGAGAATTGGAGAACTCACGTTTATTATGCTGGCAGGCCCAGAAGAGTTAACACTCCAAGCTGTGAGCCTCAAACGAAAGGGTTACAGAGTTTTTATAGACAGAATATAGTGGGCAACACTAGCTGCTAATCAGATCAGATCAGTTGCTCAGTCATGTCCGACTCTTTGCGACCCCATGAATCACAGCACGCCAGGCCTCCCTGTCCATCACCAACTCCTGGAGTTCACTCAGACTCACGTCCATTGAGTCAGTGATGCCATCCAGCCATCTCATCCTCTGTCGTCCCCTTCTCCTCCTGCCTCCAATCCCTCCCAGCATCAGAGTCTTTTCCAATGAGTCAACTCTTCACATGAGGTGGCCAAAGTACTGGAGTTTCAGCTTTAGCATCATTCCTTCCAAAGAAATCCCAGGGCTGATCTCTTTCAGAATGGACTGGTTGGATCTCCTTGCAGTCCAAGGGACTCTCAAGAGTCTTCTGCAACACCACAGTTCAAAAGCATCAATTTTCGGCGCTCAGCCTTCTTCACAGTCCAACTCTCACATCCATACATGACCACAGGAAAAACCATAGCCTTGACTAGACGAACCTTTGTTGGCAAAGTAATGTCTGTGCTTTTGAATATGCTATCTAGGTTGGTCATAACTTTCCTTCCAAGGAGTAAGCGTCTTTTAATTTCATGGCTGCAGTCACCATCTGCAGTGATTTTGGAGCCCCCCAAAATAAAGTCTGACACTGTTTCCACTGTTTCCCCATCTATTTCCCATGAAGGGATGGGACCGGATGCTATGGTCTTAGTTTTCTGAATGTTGAGCTGTAAGCCAACTTTTTCACTCTCCACTTTCACTTTCATCAAGAGGCTTTTGAGTTCCTCTTCACTTTCTGCCATAAGGGTGGTGTCATCTGCATATCTGAGGTTATTGATATTTCTCCCGGCAATCTTGATTCCAGCTTGTGTTTCTTCCAGTCCAGCATTTCTCATGATGTACTCTGCATATAAGTTAAATAAGCAGGGTGACAATATACAGCTTTGATGTACTCCTTTTCCTATTTGGAACCAGTCTATTGTTCCATGTCCAGTTCTAACTGTTGCTTCCTGACCTGCATACAAATTTCTCAAGACGCAGATCATAGGCTGATTTAAATTAAGGGGTTTCACGGGTGTGGGAACAGCAGTCAAGATTGGGAGGGGGATGCCTGACCTTTACACAGGCATGATTAAACAGGTTTGCAGGGGCTGGGCAATTGCAAAGAATAGCACAAGGGTGAGTGAGATAAGCTCAATACAATACCAGTTCCTAGTATTGTAAGTCCTCACTTTCTGAGACTTCGTGACCGTCTTGATCCAGGTCAGCTTGCAAGGAGCAAGCTGAGTTACAGAGGCAGAACAAGTAGGAGGTTATGTAAAACTTTAACTTTTCCTCTTCACTACAACTTGAAGGGGGTTTGGGTTCCCAGTCACAGACTGGGTGCACGTTGAGGTGGTAGAAGCATGAGATCCTAGCCACTAGTCCAGTGGTCAGTGACAAAGGCACTGGCCCTTCAGCTTTGCAGAGAATTTCCACAAAGAAGGAAAGTAGTGAACTAAGGAAAGTATTTATTAAGAGGGAAAAGAGAACAGTAGACCTGAAGAGTAAATACTAAAGAGTACAGTGGATAGAGGCACATGGGCAGACTCAGAGGGAGAATCCCCAAGTCTCCCCCTTGTAGCAGTTTGAATTACTTTTTATGGTGTATTTCTTCTGGGTTTCCTTTAGCCAGTCATTTTCATTTGGCCAGTCACAGTCCATATTTGGTATATCTCAGGATCCTTCATGTGTGCACATTCATCTCTTAGTCAAAATAGATTCTACTAAAGAGGCTTGTAGGTAGCCTGGCATTAGTTAGCATCCTTTGACCTCCAAGGAGATTTTCTGTGCATGTGTGATCAGGGAGACCTGACTTTGAAATAAGAAATATATATTCTGTGCAGGGCCCAACCTCCTCTCTTAATTGTCCTGCTATTCTCCTCTTGGAGTTTTGGTCCATAGAGAATGAATCTCCGATTACTTTACCCTGGAGGGGCCCATCTGCCTCCTGCCTCAAGAAGATTAAGTTCAGTTCAGTCGCTCAGTCGTGTACGACTCTTTGCGACCCCATGGACTGCAGCACTCCAGGCATCCCTGTCCATCACCAACTCCCAGAGTTTACCCAAATTCATGTCCACTGAGTCAGTGATGCCATCCAACCATCTCATCCTCTGCTGTCTCCTTCTCCTCCCACCTTCAATCTTTCCCAGCATCAGGGTTTTTTCAAATGAGTCAGCTCTTTGCATCAGGTGGACAAAGTATTGGAGTTTCAGCTTCAACATCAGTCCTTCCAATGAATGTTCAGGACTGATTTCCTTTAGGATTGACTGGTTGGATCTCCTGCAATCCAAGGGACTCTCAAGAGTCTTCTCCAAAACCATAATTCAAAAGCATCAATTCTCAGGCACTCAGCTTTCTTTGTAATCTGACTCTCACATCCATACATGACTACTGGCAAAACTCAAGAAGATTAGCTTGAAGTTTAAAAAAAAAAAAAAACTTTACAGGCAAACAAAAGTAAAATACACTTATGGGTATCTCTACACTTCTCTAACTTCTGATGGATCTCTTTCTCAAGTAAGATATTAATAGATAAAATACTGTCCTCTGAAGCAGTCTCATAAGCATTACATCCCCCTGGGCTCTCTGTATCTTCTACTCTCCTTTCTCTTACCTCTCTGGCATTTCTCAAAACTACCTTTTACCTTGATAATTGTAATTTTTACCAGTGTTTCCTCTACCTTTTGGAATGTTCTTCTGCCCACCATTACCCTTCAGCACTGGAGGTGAAAGGATCTCACTCATCCTTTAAAATTTGTCTCATTTCGTCTCTTTTTATTAGAGTTTTCCTTAACTGCTCTAGTTGATGTTCCTCAAAATCCTCATAATACTCTCACAATAGGGCTGATATTGAAGATACGGGCTTTGAAGTTAGAGGACATAAGCTGGAGTTCTGGATAAACCCTGTGCTAGTTGTGTGATCTTGGACAAGTTACTATGTCTTTTAAACGTCATAATTTTTATATTCACATTGAGGTATATCAAGAACTTGGAAATGGAAAATGTGCTCATTCACATCTGAGACTTTGTCACCTCATGGACTGTCAGGAACACCAGGCTCCCATATTCATAGGATTTTTCCTGGCAAGAGTACTAGAGTGGCTTGCCATTTCCTCCTCCAGTAGCTCTTCCTGACCCAGGGGTTGAACCCACTACTCATGCATTGCAGGTGGATTCTTTACCCTGAGCCACCTGGGAATTCCAAAATAAAGAGTTTAACTCCTAAGTTTAAGTAATAAAATTAAGCATATAAAATACATTTTTCTTTAAATGTTTTAATAACAGAAAACGTGTTTCTTGAATTGATCATAGCATATTACATTTTTTGAAAGCAACTAGTGAAAACGGTCTCTAATCAAGGAAATAGATTATGATAGAGATATCATCAGGTGCCAGTAGTCGTGATACTTAGATTCATATAGACCTTTGTTTCAATGGCTTTTAACTTATTTCAAATAGGAACCTAATATGATGGGATGACTGGTTCAAATGATGTAGAAAATTAGAAATATAAGATTTAACTTGCCCATGAGTGTCCAGGAGTCTCTGGCAGAAGCGTAGGTGGCAGTGACCTGCTACAGGGTTGGGGGAACCGACTGTAGCAGTGTGTGCATGGGACCTTTGGAAGGAGGTCACCATTATCTTTATCACCTCCACCATAGTTTAGCGGCAGATAAATAACAGGGAGGGACCACAGCCCCACCCATCAACAGGAAATTGGTCTAAAGATTTACTAAGCATGGCCCTGCCCTTCAGAACAAGACCCAGTTTCCCCTCAGTCAGTCTTTCTCATCAGGAAGCTCTTATCCTTCTCCATCAGAGGGCAGCAGACTGAACACCACAGTCACAGAAAACTAACCAATCTTATCACATGAACCACAACCTTGTCTAACTCAGTGAAACTATGAGCCATGCCCTGTAGGGCCACCCAAGACAGACAGGTCATGGTGGAGAGTTCTGACAAAATGTGGTCCACTGGAGAAGGGAATGGCAAACCACTTCAGTATTCTTGCCTTGAGAACTCCATGAACAGTATGAAAAGATATGACACTAAAAGATGAACTCCCCAGGTCGGTAGATGCCAAAGACGCTACTAAAGATTAGTGTAGAACTAACTCCAGAAAGAAGGAAGAGATGGAACCAAAGCAGAACAACATCCAGTTGCAGATGCGACTGGTAATGGAAGTACAGTCCAAAGCTGTAAAGAGCAATATTGCATAGGAACCTGGAATGTTAAGTCCATGAATCAAGTCAAATTGGAAGTGGTCAAACAGAAGATGGCAAGAGTGAATTTCAACATTTTAGGAATCAGCAAACTAAAATGGACTGGAATGGGTGAATTTAACTCAGATGACCATTGTATCTACTAGTGTGGGCAAGAATCCCTTAGAAGAAATGGAGTAGCCATCATTGTCAACAAAAGAGTCCAAAATTCAGTACTTGGATGCAATCTCAAAAAAGACAGAAATATCTCTGTTAGTTTCCAAGTCAAACCATTCAATATGACAGTAATCCAAGTTTCTGCCCCAGTCAGTAATGCAAAAGAATCTGAAGTTGAACAGTTCTATGAAGACCAACAAGACCTTCTAGAATTAACACCCCAAAAATATGTCCTTTTCATTATAAGGGACTGGAATGCAAAAGTAGGAAGTCAAGAAACACCTGGAGTAACAGGCAAACTTGGCCTTGGAGTACAGAATGAAGCAGGGCAAAGGCTAATATAGTTTCGCCAAGAGAATGCACTGGTCATAGCAAACAGCCTCTTGCAGCAACACAAGAGAAGACTGTACACATGGACATCACCAGATGGTCAACACCGAAATCAGATTGATTATATTCTTTGTAGCCGAAGATGGAGAACCTCTAGAAAGTCAGCAAAAACAAGACATGGAGCTGACTGTGCCTCAGATCATAAACTCTTTATTGGCAAATTCTGACTTAAATTGAAGAAAGTAGGAAAAACCAAGACGATGCAGGTATGACCTAAATCAAATCTCTTACAATTATACATGGAGGTGACAAATAGATTCAAGGGATTAGATCTGCCGATCTAACATATGTCAAGGCTGTATATTGTCACCTTGCTTATTTAACTTATATGCAGAGTATATAGTGCCTACAGAACTGTGGATGGAGGTTCATGACATTGTATGGGAGGCAGGGATCAAGACATCCCCAAGGAAAAGAAATGCAAAAAGGAAAAATGTTTGTCTGAGGAGGTCTTAAAAATAATTGAGAAAAGAAGAGAAGCTAAAGGCAAAGGCAAAAAGGAAAGATATACCCATCTGAATGCAGAGTTCCAAAGAATAGCAATGAGAGATATAAAAAAAAAAAAAAGCCTTCCTCAGTGATCAAGGCAAAGAAACAGAGGGAAAAAATAAAATGGGAAAGACTAGAATCTCTTCAAGAAAATTAGAGACACCAAAGGAATATTTCATACAAAGACGAGCACAATAAAGGACAGAAATGGTATGGACCTAACAGAAGCAGAAGATATTAAGAAGAGGTGGCAAGAATACACAGAAGAACCGTACATAAAAGATCTTCCTGACCCAGATAACCATGATGGTGTGATTATCACCTAGAGCCAGACATCCTGGAATGTGAAGTCAAGTGGACCTTAGGAAGCATCACTACAAACAAAGCTAGTGGAGGTGATGGAATTCCAGTTGAGCTATTTCAAATCCTAAAAGATGATTCTGTGAAAGTGGTGCACTCAGTAGGCCAGCATATTTGGAAAACTCAGCAGTGGCCACAGGAAGGAAAAGGTCAGTTTCCACTCCAGTCCCAAAGAAAGGCAATGCCAAAGATTGCTCAAAACACTGCATAATTGCCCTCATCTCACACGCTAGTAAAGTAAAGCTCAAAATTCTCCAAGCCAGGCTTCAACAATATGTGAACCATGAACTTCCAAATATTCAAACTGGATTTAGAAAAGGCAGAGCAACCGGAGATCAAATTGCCAACATTTGTTGGATTATCAGAAAAGCAAGAGAGTTCCAGAAAAACATCTATTTCTGCTTTATTGACTATGCCAGAGCCTTTGACTATGTGGATCACAACAAACTGTGGACAATTCTGAAAGAGATGGGAATACCAGACCACCTGACCTGCCTCTTAAGAAACCTGTATGCAGGTCAGGAAGCAACAGTTAGAACTGGTCATGGAGAAACAGACTGTTTCCAAACAAGAAAAGGGGTACCTCAAGTATGTATATTGTCACCTTGCTTATTTAACTTACATGCAGAGTACATCATGAGAAACACTGGGCTGGATGAAGCACAAGCTGGAATCAAGATTGCCGGGAGAAATATCAGTAACCTCATATATGCAGTATTCATTCCAATCCCAAAGAACGGCAATGCCAAAGAAAGCTCAAACTACCGCACAATTGCACTCATCTCACACGCTAGTAAAGTAATGCTCAAAATTCTCCAAGCCAGGCTTCAGCAATATGTGAACCGTGAACTTCCTGATGTTCAAGCTGGTTTTAGAAAAGGCAGAGGAACCAGAGATCAAATTGCCAACATCTGCTGGATCATGGAAAAAGCAAGAGAGTTCCAGAAAAACATCTATTTCTGCTTTATTGACTATGCCAAAGCCTTTGACTGTGTGAATCACAATAAACTGTGGAAAATTCTGAAAGAGATGGGAATACCAGACCACCTGATCTGCCTCTTGAGAAATGTGTATGCAAGTCAGGAAGCAACAGTTAGAACTGGACATGGAACAACAGACTGGTTCCAAATAGGAAAAGG